>NC_060061.1:30099349-30445422 GCF_020283565.1 Trifolium pratense
TATTTATATATTAGTGCATTTTTATTTCTTTACTCCTTTATAGATGTATGAATATTGTAATTGTTCTTTAATAAGCAAAGAATAAAAAATGTTTTAAAGGATTCTTTTTTTTAAAAAAAAACAAGTTTGCGACGGTTTTGTAACCGTTGCAACATTTAATTTAGTGTTATGTGGTGAAAGACATAGCGACAGTTTGAAACTGTTGTAACAACGGTTTTCAGAACTGTCGCAAAGTTCTCTTGCGACGCCGAAATCAGCCACGGTTGGCTAACCGTCACAAGTGTACAATTGCAACGGTTTCAACTGTTGCAAACTGCAATTTTAACCGTCGCAAAGTGCATATTTTCTTGTAGTGATTCTGGTGAGGTGGCAAATATATATATATATATATATAGCTTTCAAGAACCTCACAAAGCTTTCTTCCACGTGCAGGGGAAGGTTGACTCTGATCTTGACGGTCCTGGCTAGGTTGTCGTCCAACTGTACATTAATGAACTCTCCATCTGGAGTGGGCATATGGAACTGCGTTCTAGTTTCAAGCGGTTGGGGTTTCTCTGTTATTTTCTCTTCATCAGTGATGTAGTCCTCAAAACGGGCGTCAAAGTCAACCTCCTCAACGAATCCGAGCTTTTGCTCTGGCTCAGATATCCATGCTGCCTGGAGTGCTTTCAAAACAGCTATGAGGCATCTCCGTTTGCTTCTCATATCTGCGTGAATATTGGCGACTCCGTTACCTTGGCCATGATACTTCATCTTTAGGTGTACGGTTGACGGAACTTCTCCCAAAGATGCTAGTGTCGTCCTGCCTAGAATACAATTGTAGACAGATGGGCACAGTTCTACCAAAATTTTGATTGGAACCGTTCTCCTAAGTGTTAGTTCTACCATCCTGGAAAGTGGTATGGAGGGTGATGACCCTTAGGTGCTGTGTAGGAGATTCGTTGAACGCTGTCAACGATCCTCCTGTGTATGGCGTCATCTGTTTTAGCCCTAACTTTTAGTTATGGAACAATTATTCGTATATAATGCCACATGAACTTCTCTCATCAACAAAAAATTCGGGACACATCACAATTAGCTATGGTAGCCAATATTAAGAGAGGCAATTCTTCATTAGGCATGCCATCTACTAGCTCGTGATCCCCAAAGCCTAAGATTGGCCTCCTTGCAGGTTTTGGAGTTGTGTATGTTGTCTTGCATTTGTCTATGTCGAAAGATTCTTCTTGTGGGATGGCTATGGCGACTATGGTTAGGTGTTGCTCGTATTTCTCCATTGGAACTTGTTTAAACGAAGAATGGGCATGTGAAGTAAGTTCAAGAAGGTTTAGATGGGAAATCTTCCCACAGACAGTGCCACTGATCCGACGTATCAAAACTAGAGGTTTCTCCGGTGTGATAAGGCTGGTCTAGATGGTTGGTTGTAAGCTGCAAATATGGTGGGGAAAATGTACCTACAAAAATGTTAGCACTCTAATATTGAAGTCAATGCACTACAAGAAAAAAGGAATACAACGATAGACATATTGCGGCGGATGAACAGTAACTTCCTCCGCTTTTTTATTCCCTCGGTTATTTTTAGTTTTTTTTTTCAATAAAAAAACAACAAAATAAATTTCGAGGTGGATTATTTCAAATCGAAACGTTTTGTCTCTCGCTCTGTAGCTTCTCATCGCTGTCGTAGTCCTCTCATCGCCGCCGTAGCTTATCCTCATTGCAGGTTTCACTTCTCTCTCTTTGTCCTTCTCTCTCTGTGTCTATCTCGAATTTCCTGCATGTATCTCGCAATTTCTTGGTTTTTGATACGGATTGAACCTAACTCCACCTCAAAACCATGGTTCAAAGGGGAGGATTGTCCAATCCTATATAAACCCTCACACCAGGTTCATTACTTCCGATGTGGGACTCCAAGTTGGGTTCATGAAGCCCAACTTGCACATGGAAATCGGTAACAAATTCGCCCGCTGAACAACCGGCGTCCCGACGGTTCATTCTTCCCTTTTCTTTTATAGGGTTCATTCTTCCTGTTCGGTCTCAGCGCCCAAGGATCGAACCTGCTTTGATACCAATTGATACGGGTTGAACCTAACTCCACCTCAAAACCATGGTTCAAAGGGGAGGATGGTCCAATCCTATATAAACCCTCACACCGGATCATTACTTCCGATGTGGGACTCCAAGTTGGGTTCATGAAGCCCAACTTGCAGATGGAAATCGGTAACAGTTTTTCTCCTGTTAACTTCTTGATACTTGTTAACTTCTTGATACTTTGATTATGATGATTTAGAATTTTGAGTTTGTGTGTTTAATTTTTGTATTTTTCATTTTAAGGTTTTATTGACGGGTTTAAGGTTTTATTTTTAGTTGGTTTTTGATTTCAGTGGGATTGAGGAGTGATTTCCAGAAATATTGTCATTATAAATACCCTATGATCATACCCTATAAACTTGTTGATCTTTAATAGTATAAATATGTTATATATAATATACTTCTTGTTTCATTACCAAATTAGAGTGATATATATAAATCATGTCTTTCCTAGATCTACAAATTAAAAGTATAATTGTAATATAAACATAAAGTAGGACTCATAATAATAAAGGCATTAACATAAAGAAGTACTAACAGGAGGTGTAGTAACCTTACAAAGAGAAGGAAGCTTAAGAGCATAGTTAACATTAATCTTAATCCCAATAATAGAATCAAATGACATAAATAAATAAATAAATAAATAAATAAATAAATAGGGTTGATATCATATCATTCACAATGTTAGTGATGCAAAAGTAAATTTTTGGAAGAGTTGTGTCATGGGCGTGACTGTGTCGAATGAATTTCTCCGATTTTCTCAACTGCAGAGTGTGATCGTTACCATTCAAGTACTTGGGTCTTCCGGTTGGTGCGAACCCGAGAAGGGTTAATACTTGGGAGCCTATGTTAGCAGCTCTCCGACAGCTTGGGGAAATAAGTATGTGAGTCTAGGTAGGGGGACAAATAGTTCTTCTAAATGCAGTCCTAAATGATATTCCGATCTTCTTCTTATCTTACATCAAGATTTCAGTTCTTGTATGGAAGAAAGTGCGTCGAATTCAAAGGGAATTTCTATTGAGAGTAGGGCACTGACTCCTTTTCTTGTTGTTTTCCTCTTTCTCAATAGTTTTCAACAATTATCCTGATTCATTCTTAAATTCTCTTTCGAATCAAGTCCATATTTTTTAAACTCGAACTTGACGAAACAATTCTTACGGTTAGTTACGAACCCAAACACAAACTAGCCAAAGAAGCTGCAAAAAGGACCGTCGTGCTCGTGATACACCTGCGGAAGCTGTAAACCGGACAAAATGATCACGCAAAGTAGTAAAAGCCACCGGAGAAATGCCAACCCACGCACGAACTAAGTCCCAAAGAGATCCGGCAATGCTACAAGATAAAAATAAATGATGGGCCGACTCAGCCACTCCACAACCAAAAACACAAGTATCAGCGGTAGAAGAGAAAACACCACGAGTGACCAGGTTGGCTCTCGTGGGCAGCCTGTCCCGCAATAAGCGCCACGCAAAAATGGAAACCTTCAACGGAACCTGAGAGTGCCATATAAGGTTTTCCTCATCATGTAAAGTAACTGAAGCCTGATGAGTCAGAATCTGATAACCTCCCCCGACAGTATAACCTGCGTCAGGATCTGGGCGCCACTGCCACCTATCCAAAGTACGATCCTGCAAAGAAATGTCAAGAAGTAAAGACTAACACTCCCCCAACAACTCCTCCTCCCACGCCCTCAACCGCCTCCGCCATACCCACGCCTCTCCATCTGCCCCCACCCTAAAGCAAACATCTCTGCGACCGAACGAGATTTGGTCTCAGCCAATGCGAAAAGGCGTCCAAACCGCTCCCTCAACGAGATCCCAACCAACCAGGGATCGGTCCAAAAAAGAGTATCTGAACCATCCCCCACCCTCCTCAAAACATGCTCCCCAAACAAACTACCACCTAACTCACCCTCACCCTCCCTAATACGCAATATCTCCCTCCACCACACCGAACCTCGCTGACCTCCCTCGCAAAGTCTACCATCCTCAATCTCATACCGAGCTACCAATACACTAAACCACAAGCCCTCTCTGTCCACCAGCATCCTCCAACACCACTTACCCAGCAACGCTAGGTTGAACTCACGTAACTGTCTAACCCCTAAACCCCCAAACTCCTTACGCAAACAAATGGCTTTCCAACTAACCCAAGAGATTTTCCTAGAATCCTCACCCCCCCCCCCCCCCCAAAAAAAAATAATAATTAATGAAAAGAGATTCAATAGAGGAAATGATACCTGAGGGAACTTTGAAGAAAGAAAGAGCATAGACAGGTAATTATAAAGAGATCAAGACAGACTTTAACAGAACCAGACGACCACCAAATGACAAGAAGCGACTTTTCCACCCAGACAATCTATTCTTTATGCGAGACAACACCGGTTCCCAAAACACCAAACGCCGCGGATCACCCTCAATCTGAAGACCCAAGTAAAGGAAAGGAATATTTCCCACTTTACAACACAGAAACGCAGCTTCGCCTAACCAAGAATCAGAAATATTAACGCCAACCAACATGCTCTTATTAAAATTTACCTTCAAACCCGACATAGTCTCAAACAGCACTAAAACAGCTCGTAGAGCCCGAACATTTGCCCAACTTTTAACCTCCATCCGCATAGGCCCACTTTGCTCCTTTTATGTTTGTTTAGGGGTTGTCAATTTTGTGCAGGGTGTATGTTGTTTTGACGTCTGCTTTGAGTGTTACAATCAGCGAAGTGTTGTTCAATTTTAAATAGGTAGCTGAAGCCTTTGCGTCTGTTGGTGAGTCGAGATGGCTATTCCAATTGCATATGAAGCCAAAAAGTAGTTTATTGATGAAAATATGTATATTTTTTAAGAGTTATTTGAAGAATTTATGAATGTTTTCTAGTTTAGGTACATGTCGTCCAATTGCTTATACTTACACTCAATTTTTGTTCTATTATGGAATTTTTGTTCAATTACGGATTTTAATTTTAATTTTATTTTTTTGTGGTTGTCGCGGTAGTTAGAACTGCCTCTACACAATTTTTTATTTATTTTAATTTTTTGAAGTTTGCGGCGGTTCCAAACTGTCGCTAAATACTCTTTTTTTTTAAAAAAAAAAATCATTCTAAAAGCGCCACTAAATGACCTAGCGACGGCCAGAACCGACGCGAATCGCCAAATTCAACTGCAGCCGCTGATCTGCTTTTGTGTAGTGATGAATGTGTATGAATTGGGTGAAATGTGTGTCTTGAGGGAGAATGCATAAGTGTATATGTAGGCCAGGTAATGAATGAGGATATGCACATCAGCCTTGTAGCCCCTTTAGGCGAGTGGAATTGAGGATAATACATTCCATGCAAAGTAGTTATTTATCCACTAATGAATCATACCGGACCTTATTGTATATTAGGCCCTTGAGTAATATGAACTTTAATCCAGTCTAAAACAATATTTTGAAATACGGGGGTAAGTTTTTTCTTTTACAACCTATAAACATTTAATGATTGTATTTGACATCAAAATTCTTAAATCCAATAATCATTTCCCTATTACAAATAACGACCATACATATAATATGTGGAATAAATAAAACAGAACCACATAAGGGTCTGGAAAAGTAATATATTCCCTTTTGGTTGGATTCACAAAAAAGGTATGCTCTTTCTTGATCGGATATATTTCTATTTATCCATTGGCTTGCTCATCAATGTCATCCCATGCATCCACTCTCAAAAGCTCTTCTTACCTTTGGATTCTTTGCTTTTTGTGACCCCTTCCAGGCTCCTACTGATGATAGTATATACATGAAGAGAATGATGCAACAGAATTAATTCGAGTCTCAAGTTTTCCTTTACTTTAAGTATCTGTTTCTTATTTGCTATTGGCTTGCTTTGGTTAGAGTATATCCTCATTCACAAAAGGGCATTATGTTGTGGAACCATTCAAAGACATGCAATTGATATGTGTAGAACAAAGCAATATGCCACATTATTGACCGTTAACGAATAATCCTGTTCTGGGTAATGGGCTGTCACAAATTCTAAAACTCCATGAGTGTTTTGCTTATTTCGTGTTTTACAACTTTAATCGGGAGAAAAAACAATTCGAATCCATCTTCTTCCACTCGAATTCTAGATCTCGACAAATGTTTTGCTTATTTCAACTTTTCAAACTTTAATGGGGAAAGTTTCGTTTCAATCTCTCTTCCGCCTCCCTGAAAACTCAAAAAATCCCCCACTCGAATTTTATCGCCCAAACCGATAGATATATATATTTTTTAAAATTTACAATATGTTCAATATGTTCATGCATGAATAAGGTTAAAACAAAAGATGCAACAACTCGGTGGTTTTTTTCTTAAGTCAAGTGATTCATTGCAAAGTTTTGTTTGTTTAGTCATTTTGCATGTTTTTATCATAAAAATTTTATGATTTTGATTAAAGACATTTTTTTTTTGGTCAAGTGATTAAAGACATTTTTAAAAACATTATTTTTATTAAATAGTTTAAAAAATGTTCAAACTGGATTTTTTTAATTAAGTATGCTTATGGTTGTTGTTGAGGTATTATATAATACAAGTAATCACATTGTATGCCTAACTGATTCTCCAGCAAAAATTAGTTATCATCGCTAACGGTAGTGAAAACTTTGTACTTATATATGATAGTAACCAAAACATAAAATTCTTACATATCAAAGAAAAAATATGGACAGCTGAACAATTTTGCGGTTCTACATTTTTCTTTTCTTTCCTATTTTGATGCTATCTAAAATGTGATGTTACACTCCTTTAGGTACTTCTTTGCGTTTAGATATGTCAACTATATATGTTCAAAGAAATGGGTGGAATATTCCAAAATCGTTCACTTTTAATTCCATTTATTTCAGGTGGTCCTTAAATACAGAGACAAAGAGAAAGAGAATCAAGCAAGTATGGAAAATAAGCTAGCTGGGTAAATATTAGTTTTGCAAGATGTGAAAAAGCAGTCAAAAAGCAAGACCCGTTTATCTCAAATATTGAAATGGTGTGCCCATTTATCTAAAAATTATTCACAAATGAATTTCGATATTTTTATTGAACATTAAAAGGGTACCCAATTATCAAAAAAAATAATATGGAAAGCAAGACTCATTTATCTCAACTAACCATTCTCTATATAATTAGTTTTCATTCATACTTTTTTGGTACATTGGTGTCTTCACTCATATACTTATATTTATTTATTTTTTTAAACAATATATTATATTTCTTATTATAGTTAAAAAAAATATTTCAATTAACACTACAAGAAAACCTGTGGTTAGCTACGACGCCAGTTGTAACTAATTTGTAGCTAATCGCTAGTTGTATCAAAATTGATGGTCGTTGATCCGGCTTCTTGTGTCGAAAGTCTTCCTGACAAGGTCGTTGAGACCAAGCAACGGTGGTACAAGTGGATGAAAAAGCTTTCGTTCGTGGGGAGCATACCCATAAAATAATGGTTAGACTCATATGACTTGAGGGGGAGATGTTGGTATTTCAAGTATGAGTTGAGTCCCACATCGAATAGAACAGTGAGCGTTGAATGATTTATAAGTGAGATGACCCATAAACATATTATCTTTAAGTGTGTGCTTTGTATTGTGTCCAATATATCAAGGGATTATAATAAAGGCCATTATAATGTTTGAGTTTTTTTTTTTTTTGTGTACAGGTAGTTTAGTAGCTAGAAATTTCACCATTAAGATGTCTAAGTTGAGTGTTGGGATTCGAACTTCAACATTTGCATATAAAATGTGATGTCAGTAACGAATCTTGAGTTATTTATAATTTTTTTCAGAGATATTGAGTTATTAAAGTTGTTTACTCATTGGGAAACAATTTCATTGGATAAATGAACGTTTATATAGTATAAGTAGTTTTCTATAAGTTATTTTTATAATGAAAGAAAACAATAAATTCATTTTGTATTATAGAAAAGTTATATCAAAGTCATTTTCAAAGCAAAAACTATGATGAAAAATGACAATAAGCTTGTTAATTTTAAAAAAACTCTCAAATAATTTCACAAATATTTATATCAATAAATAAATTCAGGTTATAAAGAGTGTCTGCGTGGGAGTGAAACACACATAGTAGTTTCAAAAAACATTTAACCATGCATGTTTAATTACCCCCACTAACAAATAGTATTAATGCAGGTTCAAAACTAAACCAATATAATGGGAGATGAAGAATATATATATAACAAAAAAGAGAGAATTTTAACATTTTTGTTTCCATTCGCAGAAAGAAAACTGCACAAAAGGAAGTTATACGAAGCACTCATCAATCAATATATTCTTATCCTATTTTATACCAATCAAAAGCTAATGTAAAAGTTCCTTTCTACTTGCTATGAAAACATGAAACGAGGCTCTCATTTCGTAGATACTATTTCTATATAAAGTGTAGTACATAGAAAACTTAATTTGCAGCAATTGCACCTATTCTCAAACCCCTTTTAATCTAGCTCTAAATCCAAAATAAAAACACCATCAAATAACCATGAACAATCTCCTTGGAGAGGAAAGGGAGCAATATCCGAAAAAGCGGAAATCTTGTGATGAAGCCACTACAAACATGAGGACATCAAGAAGAAGATTATGCAACAACAAAAATGAAGAAGATGGACACAACTATAACAAATCAGTCTCAACAACACTAAAGCTTTACGATGATCCGTGGAAGATCAAAAAGACGCTAACCGACAGTGATCTAGGAATCTTGAGCAGACTCTTGTTAGCTGCAGACTTGGTGAAGAAACAAATTTTGCCTATGCTGGATCTTGACGACGCAAGAGCTGCAGAGACCGAGGAAGGATCCCCGGTCAATGTTTGGGACATGGAAACAAATTCCATGCACCAACTTGTTCTAAAGCGATGGTCTTCGTCCAAGAGTTATGTTCTTATTGGTAAGTGGAACCATGATTTTGTGAGGAGAAGAGATCTCAAGAAAGGAGATGAAATTGGATTTCAATGGGATCCTTTTAACCGTGCTTTCAATTTCTGTGTTCTTAAACGGGCTACCACGTCTCAATAACGGATTCATTTCTTTGTGATTTCTAATATATATTTTAAGAAAAAAAAACTCTTTTTAGTATTAATTCTCTCGTTCTAAAGAAAAGAGGCCCGGTAATTCAGAGGCGACTGCGAGTAAGTAAAGTGATTGTTCATACAAGGAATCAAACTCGAGTTTTCCGGAAAGATTCCTCTGAAAACATACAGTAATATACAAATTAAGTTCATTATATATTTGCATTAGAACACGAGGTAGCTTGAATGATTCGTCTTAGAACACGAGGTGTAATATGCAAATTAAGTTCTATTTATTTTTGCTCAATAATATGCAAAGTTATCTTTTGGTAGTAACTATCTAGTATTCACTAGCTTGTTTTTAAGCAGTTCAAAAAAAAAAAAAAAAAAACTAGCTAGGTAGCTTGTTTTTAAATCTTGAATTTGTTGTATAATATACAAAGTTCTATTTATATTTGCTTAATAATATAAATATATAATAATTTTTTTGCAACAATTTGAAATTCTGTCTAATTACTATTAAATGTTTAACATCCTTTGTATATTATACTAATATATCTTCGTTTTTCATCCCTTCCAATTATAAAATCAGTTTTAAGGCGCATAGAATTTGTTAGAAGTCCCACATTGATTAGAGATATGACAAAAATAGCCTTTATAAGTGTAGTGCAAACATCAACTCTCAAGCTAGCTTTTGTGGTTGAGTATAGGCCTCTCAAATTCTAATATGGTATCAGAGCCTATCCTAGATCCATTTGTTGTTTGTTGTGGAGACCTCCCATATTTGGCCACCCGTTGTTGGGCGTGAGGGGGTGTGTTAGAAGTCCCACATTGGCTAGAGATATGGCAAAGATAGTCTTTATAAGTGTAGTGCAAACCTCAACTCTCAAGCTAGCTTTTGTGGTTGAGTATAGGCCTCTCAAATTCTAATAGAATTTTCCTACTATGATGTTCGGTTGAAACAACTTTTTGTTTTCTTTCGCCACCGGTTTAATCTCGTTTGGGGCTTTTAGTCCCCTCCAGATCACAGTTGCGGGAGATCGAACTGTGGTCCTTCCTACCAAGTTCAACGTCAATCACCACATAACCAACTAACGATTGGTCGGTCGAAATAGTTTTTGTTGGAACTTGAAAGCGTTAAAGTAGGGGTGGCAAATCCGGCATTTTGACGGGTTGGGCCTTAGGTTTTAAGCTCGGTATGTATTTTAAGTTGGCTAGCTCTAACCCGTTAAAAGAGCAGTGCGGGGCGGGCCGAGTTGGCCCGCAGACTTTTTATTTATTTATTTTTTTCTAGAACTTTAGTTGATAATTTAAAGAAAAAGTTAAACTTTGCGAATGAGTTTAATCCATTTTTTTACATTTTAAGACAACAAAAAAAAAAGTTAAACTAAACTTTAGTTGCATTGTGTCTATTCTCAATCCAAATTTATTTTGATTTAATTTTGATTTATGGTTTTGCAGTAGTACATGATACCGAGTTTTAGGGTCGTTTGGTTAAAATAAGCTATAAGCTAGCTTATAGTTGAAAAGGTAGCTGATAGCTGAAAAGTTAGTTAATTGAAATTAAAGTGTTTGATAAAATTCGCTTTTAAAGTGGTTAATAAATATAAAATGACATAATTGATAGTGGGTAGTTTCTTTTTTAGAGTGGGTAGTTATTAAATTAAAGGGTAAAAATGGAATAAAGTGTAAAAATCTATAAGCTATAAGCTCAAACGCTATTTAATAGCATCTGAAAAAAAGCTATAAGCTAGTATAAAAAACTTGTTACCAAACACCTCTAATTTTTTGAAACAAACTTATAAACTCATATAATAAGCTATAAGCTAGTTTATTTGTGTTACCAAACACACCCTTAGTCTCCACTTTCAACATAAAATTTCTATAAAAAAAAACTGATGAAAAGATTCTTAAACTATAGAGTAACAACATTTTGCTCATGTGGAAGTACATTAACTTGGACTCCACTGCCGCCAACTCGTATTGCTGCCTTATTTGCCTGAACAATGTAAGATAATGATGCTAATTAAAAGCCAATATAATTGAGACAAAGTCATTTTGGCCATTTTAATATGTGTTCGATTGGATCACTATTTAAAAATTGTTTGAAATTCTAATGATAGACATTATCTTTAGAAGTGTAAATTCTCGGTCCTCATCATCCTTACGGCTGAGACAATGGCTTTATCGATACTAATTTAACAATCTTAAAACTTAACTCATATACATTTGTTTTTTTTTTTTTCAAATAGACATCGATTAGGTTGTCGTCTCAGTCGTAAAAGGGAGTAGGACAATAGCATTTTCTACTCTCTAGAGACGCTGTTAATCATCACTCAGCTTTGGATGTGACTTATTTTTTAGCTTAATTCATAAGTTTTCACTAACAAAAACTATATTTTTATAAGTTATTTTTTCATAAAATATCTCGAAAAGCTTATAATAATACATAAAAGTTTATTTATATGTATAAGTTGTTTCGCATATAAGTTTAAAAATAAGCAAATTCAAACGGACTCATAAAATCATTTGAAATTAGGAAGACTTACTTCTTTATCCCAATTGGTGCGCAAGGTGACAATAAGAAAACACACAACTTGCACCATAAGTGCGGTTATAAGACCTAAAAATAGCCCCTGTGTTCATGAAGAATTAATCAACACAATATCAAATTTAGAGTTCTAAATCAAGTAGTTTAGTAGCTACTGAGCAATATAGGAACATGATTTAAAAAAATGGTTAAATCTTACCTGTCCCTTCATGTGGAAGACAAAAGCAAATAGAACAGAAAAAGGAATGCCAACAAGATAATAAGATCCTAGATTAACATATGCACCAAGCTTTTGCCAACCACATCCTCTGGCAACCCCTATTCACAATCAACGAATTATTAGTTAGGAGAAGGCTTACATAGTTTTTGGTTCATATAATATACTACTAGTCTCATCTCAAATATAAATAAAACATAAATTATATATATTTTGTGGTTTAAAATATAAGTAACCTAACTATTTTCAATTTATTAAATGTTATTATTTTCATAATACCCTTTAATCGAACAATTTCTCATAGAAAATAAAATGAAAATAAAAGATAATTCCGTAAATGCTAGTAATTATTTTATTACATAAAAAAATTAAATAAAATTAGCTGCTATTCTTAATATATTTATTTCGGTGAATGCTACTATTCTTAATTAATTTTTATATTACATTTTTAAAATGAGACCGGAAGAAGTAACTATTTTATTTTTAGTCCTCAAAAATTTTTGTTTGTTGGTATTAATCTAGTCTAGGTATTAAAATGAAAATTTTATTTTGATCCTTATTGTTTTGATTTTAGGTTCTGTAATATTCTATCCATAGAGTTCCTAAAATAAGACATAAATTTATTTTATAAATACTTATTCAATATGAACTTGATATTACAAGGGCTAAAATCAAATATTGAGGACCGCAGAAAAACATTCTTATTTCTAAAAACTAAAATCAAAATATTTTGTTGTGAAGACGAAAATAAAAAAAATAGTATCGAATGCTCTTGAAACTAAAAAATTATTTAAAGCATAAAGAAATTAAATTTATACATATATAAGGTTGGTCTATAAGTTAATACTTTTAAAAAATTAATTGTTAATATTAATATTTTCACATTTATCAGAACTTAAAATAAAATAAAAATCTGAATTTTTAACTTTTCAACTCTTTTAACCATTAGCCCAAATTAGTTGAGCTACTGATTCGACCCCTTATTTTTTATTAATAATACAACAAAGCAAGGTAATATAAAATTGTATTTTAGCTCACTTTATTTCAATAAAATTTAGTAACAAAGTGGTATTAAATTGTACTCTCTATATTATAGAGCTCAATAAGAATCATTACCTTGGAGTGTTGTTTGAAATGAATCTACGAAGGCAGAGGTTGCAACAATTGGTGTCATGGAAGTAACATATGTGACTACTTCATGTACGTTACTAAAAGCTTTGCCCCAAACTTTCCAAACCGACATAATGAAAGTGAACTCTAAAACTCCACATGTGAAGGCTATGAATAAACTCACTTTGGCAGCTAAATATGCAGCATTTGGACATCCAGCTCCTAGTTCATTTGAGATTCTTGTACTGTTGTGTGGAAATTAATACATATGTAACGAGACTCATTAATTATGATCAATAATAATAACATAAAGATAATTACTTTTGATCCCAAAATGAAAAGCTAATCCTAATAGCTTTTCTAGAAATTAATTACTTACGACCAATGTTATGGTCACATCCATTAACACACTCTTTTTAACACACTCTTTTTACTTGTGAGTCTTTTTTCTTTTTTCTTTTTTTTTTAAATTGCAACCTTCTTCTACTCTCATCTCATCATCTTCTACACTCGTTCTCTCACCGGAACTACTCATCTTCCACTCTACTCTCTCCATTTTTTTTCCCATCTTATCATCTTCGACACACATGGGCTTTATCTCTATCGTTTGGTCTTTTTGGCATTGAAATTAAACACTCCCCCTATCGCAGAATACTTAGTCCATAGACACTTGGTGAGAAATTGAATCTTCAATATTATTTCAGAGGCACATATATAATTTTCACATCTATCATGTTTCTTCAAAGAGCATTTTTCACATAACAAATTGCACATAAACGCAATACCCATAGTAATACCCATTAATTCAACAAATTGATAACAATGATTCTTCAATAAATTCAACAAATCAATAGCAAATCGATAATACCCATTTTAATACCCACCTCAAAATTAAATTGTCAGAGAATTAGGAACCTAAAATTCAATTAAGTTCATTAACGACAACGCTTTCAGAGGTTGCAACAAAAATGATGGGTAAACATTATCCAGAGACGAGAGCTAATCGATATGGACAAAATGTAAGAATTTCTACTAATTCATAAACGAAATTCAACCTTAAACAGCGGAAACAAAATTGAATTTAAATAGCTGAAATACCTCCCGCCATTGCTATAACTTGTTCTTGTTGAGGATTGATCTTGCTTGAGGTTGTTGAGGCTCTTCTAAACCTTCTACAATCTCTCTTAGATGGTGTAAGTCACTGAATAGAGATATGAGGCTTAGGGAACCAAAACAAGGGTTGCACTCTATTTATAATTTTTGTCCATCACAAAAATATCTTAAGTGCAATCATAACTGCCACACTATCTTTATGGGCGGTTACTATATTTTAGGGAAAGAATAAAGACCACAATTTAGGCTTAATGGATAATTACCACAATGTGCACTTAGCAGTAATTATCCCTTATTCAAATTAATAAATAAATAAAAGGAGATAAATCCAACATTCTCCCACTTGGTCGACATATTCTTTCACTTACAATAATAAGAAACAAGACACATGGATCATAGCGATAGGTCCTCTATAATATCGAGTATTATCTTCTATGTATCACAATGTAACGAGTTTCTAACCAAATATAACTTAATGAATAAACTCACAACATTTATGTTTATTCAGGTTCCAAACTTAAGCGATATTTCTCAAAATCAAATGTGTACGTACACTTTAGAACTTAAAACATGAGAATATATCATATATAGAGTTTCATAAAACAAAAATCGTTATTATAACGAAAATCAGATACAGGAACCAAGTCCCGTTCTTTCTACATGATCCTTAAATTTTTACGATGGCATGCCTTTAGTCAAAGGATCGACAATCATCAATTCAGTACTAATATGATTGATCAATAACAATTATTTGATCCTTAATGTGCTCTCTTACGGTTAAATACTTAATGTCGATATATTTAATTCGACTTCTACGGCTAAGTACTTAATGTCGATATACTTAATTCGACTTTCACTTTTGGTATTCTTAGCCATAAAACCGCAACTGAATTGTCACAATACATCTTTGGCGGTCAAAGATTGAATCTACAATTTTCAACCCACAATTGAAACTCTTCATTCATACACCATGTGATGTAGTCTCAAACAAAATACGAACTCAGCTTCCATTGTGGAAGTGACGGTCAAGGTCTGTTTTGCGTCTTTTCAAGAAACAACTCCACCGACTAACATGAAAATGTAATCGGATGTTTATTTTCTTAAGTCAACGCAGCCTGCAAACTCTTAAGTAGAGTAACCTTTGACCTCTAAAATTTTAGTTCGTATATACATAAGCATGTAGTCTTTAGTTCCTTGAAAGGACCTAATTACTTTATTTGCAGCTTTCCAGTGTTCCATATCTGGATTCTCTAATATTTGTTTAATATTCCAATTGCAAATGCAATGTCAGACCGTGTGCGAACCTGAGCATACATTAGGCTTCCACCGATGGAAGCATATAGAATATTAAGCATTTGTTCCCTCTCAAATCGTTATTCAGCATAGGTCCAAATAGAACCTATCACCCTTCACAATGGATGCTATACGTGGTGAACAACATTTCATCTAAAACATCTCTAAGACTTTATTGATATGAGCCTATTATGACAAATCTAGAATTCTACGAACTCTATCTCTTTGAATCTCAATGCCCAATGACATAAGAAGTGTCACTCATATCTATATATCACAACTCTTAGAGAGAATTTGTTTCACCTTATATAGCAACTTTTATCATTAGTAGCAAGTAAAATATCATCCACGAACAAAATAAGGAAATAAATTATACTCCCACTGACCTTCTGGTATATACATTGATCCATAATGTTCTCTACAAATCCAAATGAAGAGATGACACCATGAAAATTTCAAATACCACCGAAGGGAAGCTTGTTTGAGTCCATATATGGATTTCTTAAGCTTGCATACCAAAAGCTCATCACCACCAGAAGAAATTCCTTCGGGTTATTTCATGTAAACCTTTTCTTCTAGATTTCCATTCAGAATGCAGTTTTCACATCCAAGTGAGAACGTTTCAGAATCATTTTTAGCACCAATATTATAGTCCGACATTTGTAAATATACCACATAATCACTAGCTATAGTTGACTTTATTTCTCTAGTAATCTTTCATAATGTTGGTTCAACATTTTGTTCAATAATTTCAAAAAAAATTCTTGAACATCTTCATTTACTAGATTATTATAAGCCGCTTGTGTAACTTTAATAACTGGTTGTCTAATACCCATTTGAGCTTGAGGGGCAATACAAATGACAATCAATTGATCACTTGAAGTGGAAGGGTTCAACATCAATATTACTTTTATCAGAACAAATGTCCTGGAATTGATTGCTCCCACTAATCAAGTCATCTTCAAGAAACTTTGCATTTCTTGATTCCACAATTTTAGTGCTATGAGATGGACAATATAACTTAATACCCTTTTAGATTCTTCGGCATATCTAATGAAATACCCACCTATAATCATAGGGTCTAGTTTCTTTTCTTGTGAGTTGTAAACTCTTACTTCAGACGGGCATTCCCAATGCGTATATGACACAAACTCGGTATCCAACCTTTAAATAACTCAAAAGGTGTCTTTGGGACAACCTTAGTTGGAAGACGGTTCAATATATACACTACCATTTTAAGAGTTTCGCTCCACAATGACGTTGAAAGTCTGAAGTTGCTACGCATACTCCTAACTATGTCCATTATCAGTATATCTATAATAATATTTTTCACCTCTATAATCTCTCACGATCTTAATTTGCTTTTCGCATTATTTTCTACTTCAGCCTTAAAACTTTATAGGCTTCCAATGCTTCATAATTATTATGAAGAAAGTAGACATACATATATCGTGAGTAATCATCAATGAAGGAGATGAAATATTTCGGACCTTGTATGTCCATGTCTGGACATACAACATATATCTGAATGTATGATTTCTAATATTTTAGTTTTCCTCTTAGCACTTTCTTATGTGTGTTAGTCTGCTTTCTCTGAATGCAGTTTACACAAGTCTAAAAAAAAATTAGTGAAATTTAAAGTACTAAATTCACTAGTCTTTTAATTTTCTGAATGGAGATATATCTTAATCTCCGGTGCCACAGAATAGAGGATTCCTTATTTATAACACATCATTTAGTTTCAACTTGAACATGCATAACATTATTAGTGGCATCAATTTGAAAATTAATTGAGAAAAGAGACCATTGGATAATACATCATTTCCAAGAAATTTAGATTTATTAAACAAACTGAAAGACGTTTTATAAAAAATAATGGAATATCCCAATGGTTCAAGCCTTGAAATAGAAATTAAATTTCTAGAAAAACTTGGAATATAAATAAAAGTATTTTTCAAATTTAAAACAAAGCCACTACTGAAAAAATTAAATTGCATGTTTCAACAGCCTCTATATGTGAACGCATCTTGACTTCCTAAATAGATGCCTTGCTCACTTGGAAGCGTTTTTCTTAAGCTGATTATACATTGTAAGGTATTCGATAATCATGGATTGTAGAACCAAAATCAATCCACCATGTGTTATAAATGACATCAATCATATTAGACTCAAAGCAGACAAATGAAATTCATTTACCTTTCAGGGTCTTGCTCTTTTCCATATTTGTCATTATAACATCTTTATCCATTTCCATCATCAATCTTTCTTTCTTCTTGAACACGCATGTGTGTTACATGGAATTATGAACGGCTGATTTGAGGATGGAAGAGTGCTAAAAATATAACGCACAAGGAAAGATTCTGAAATGTTAATCTCAAGAGTCTTTAGTTGTGCTGCTATATCCCTCATTCACATGATGTGCTGACGCACTCCTTTCACAATGATGAGCTTCATTGATGAGAACTTCATAATTAAGGTGATAACAAATGTCTTATTTGATGTTTTTAAAATGTTCATCAATGACCTTAAGCAATGCTTGAACATTATTATGCTGATCAACGCAACCACGAATGCTAGCAAAAAAAAAAATGTTGGTCTTTATGAACATCATTCTGAGACGATTAGGTCGCTCCCATATTTCATAAAGATCGACATCTTCCTGAAGGCTAGTCTCTATAATAGGAGATGGTTCGTCTTTCCGAATAGCATAATCAAATATTCATTCATCCTGAATGAAGAAGAACTCTCTCCTTATACACCTTATTATTTTCATCCTTTAGTTCGGGAATTTCACACTTAAAGTGAGAGAAATTTATAGGCTGCATAGCTGTAAAATTAAATTTACATGCTTATAATTAAATTGAGACTACTAAACAAATACCATGTTTTACCAATGTAAATCATGTTTCAAACTATGAATCTAGTGACATAAAACTTACCTGTAGACTAAAGTTTTATTCAATTAGATTCATATAACTTAATGATAAAACTATCAAATTATGTTCCCTTTTCTAATCCCTGTGGGTAAATTAGAAAATATAATTTAATATTTTATCCTAATTAACCATACATAAACATAATAAAAATTCCTGTGGGACAAAATTTACTACGTTCAATATAGTCAATTACAACCAATGTCACTAACATGATTTTAAACTCTTAATATATAATTTCACTCGATTAAAGATGCTGTGGCTACTCCTTAATCAAATAAAATCATATAAATCATTTTGACATTTAATTCATAATATTCAATTGCATAAAATGTAACCGATTCATTTTAATGCACATAATTTCATGATTAAAAAACTTACATATTATATGCTTTAGTAGGTTACATAAATTAACCATGTAATAATACTAATCAAGTGAATGACTAGAATCGGTGTTACATAACTTCAACATGGCATATATACCAATTAATTTTAATTACAATTACATGATTAAAAAACACAATTATCATGCCTTAATTGGATACAACACGTAGCTGCATAATAAATAAGGTTCAATGCAATTAAATACAAAAACGTTACACCTGACCAAGCGGTTACTGAATGCCGCTTCTTAATGGGCACGTCTTACAGGTTCCTGGTTCGAACCGGTGTTAGGACAAATTTTTCGTGATTTTAATTTTAATCATTGCTGTTCATAAAGAAAATTGAAAATTCACAAAAAAGGCAAAGAGCGGAATCGAATCCACGATGTCTCAGCAGCAAGTCAATAAATCAACCACTAAGACAGGTGAATCAGTTTTGAAATAATTTGCGTTACATAATATTTATAATGAAAGCATTGATTAAAATAAATATCATCATCTTCAACCTCCAGACGGGTCAAAACGACCCGGTTGAAAAATTCACGCGACCCGAAACTGGAAAAATCGATTTCAAGCCAAAATAACACCGAAAATTCATGTTTTAAACACAGAATCATGAATCTAAAATATTTCCGTATGATTCAATATTTTTCTGCATCTAAAACGCTCTTAATCTGAAATCGAAATTTATGAAAAATTCAAGCAAAACCCAGATTACTAAAGCTTTTGATTTCATAACTATTTTTAACTCTAAATCACATGAATCGAAATTATTTCTATATGGTTTAAAGATTCTCTGTGTATAAATTAAACAGTTACAAACATGTGAAATCAAAAAATTTAGAATGGATTAAAACTGCAATAATCAGAACACGAAATTGCAAGGCAGAGGCAAATAGGGCTCTGATACCAAATGTAAGAATTTCTACTAATTCATAAACGAAATTCAACCTTAAACAGCGGAAACAAAATTGAATTTAAATAGCTGAAATACCTCCCGCCATTGCTATAACTTGTTCTTGTTGAGGATTGATCTTGCTTGAGGTTGTTGAGGCTCTTCTAAACCTTCTACAATCTCTCTTAGATGGTGTAAGTCACTGAATAGAGATATGAGGCTTAGGGAACCAAAACAAGGGTTGCACTCTATTTATAATTTTTGTCCATCACAAAAATATCTTAAGTGCAATCATAACTGCCACACTATCTTTATGGGCGGTTACTATATTTTAGGGAAAGAATAAAGACCACAATTTAGGCTTAATGGATAATTACCACAATGTGCACTTAGCAGTAATTATCCCTTATTCAAATTAATAAATAAATAAAAGGAGATAAATCCAACACAAAACGCAGAGGAGACAAAAATTGCAGAGAACTGAGACCCAAAGCATGTTTTCTATGAAGCTTTTTTGGAACAGAAAACGTTTATTTTTTTATCTCAACTCGCTGAACCGGTTAATAGGTAACTTGATTAAAAAAAAGGGTGAGTTGGTCCAATGAATACTGGTGTGTTAAAAAGAGTGTGTTAGTTGGTGCGACGCAATACTCATTACTTTGAAATGTGCTTCAACCTTCAACTCATCCTTAATTTAGTTTAGTCTCTCTATAATTTTTGCAAAAACCTTTTGCAAGGGGGAGACCCAAACAAATTGTATTGTACGGTTTGAAATTAATCAATGTAGATCAATTGAAACAAATTTTAGAAATCAGAGGATGAAAAAACTTCTTTTTTTAATGTTTACAGACAACAACAACCCAAATTTGACGACTAAAAACATAATTAATTAAACTAAATAAATGTGACCAACACCATTTTTAAATATTGCATGCACATTTCTTTGGTATCTGTTTTGGATTCTAACTCTAATATAATATTAATAGAATTTATAATAATAATAATAATAATAATAATAATAATAATAATAATAATAATAATAATAATAATAATAATAGCGTGAAAACTAACCTTCCAGCAACGCTAACTCCAAATGGAACCATCCAGAACATACCAGATATATTAACACTGTGGATAAAAAAGTACATTCGGTCATGTATAACAAATTAAAGGAATAAATTTTGTGGAAAAAAAATTGTGAAAAGAAACAAAACAAAGCAATAACTTGGTATATCTAAAGAGCAATGAAAAAATTTCAATGAGCATAGCTCAGTTGGTAGAAACATCGTATATATTATATATGAGTTGGGTTCAAACCTCGAACACTCCACTTATTTATCTTTATGGTGGAATTTCTAACCACACATTATTAAATAAAAAAAAACAAAACAGCAATGAAAAACAAGGCGTGGCATAATCCTTTAAGAGAGAGATATATATATATACCAAGTACCAACCATATCGAAAGTACAGAAGTTTGCAATTTTGGATTGGGAAGAGCACCAGACAGGAGTACCATTAGCTCAAATGTCCATGACTCTAAGCTGTAACATGGTAATGATGCAATAGAGATTATGCAATTAGAAATTCTCAAGGATAAAATGAAATGAATGAATTTCATATTTTGTCTATAATATTAACATTGTAATATAACATGGCACAATTCATGTTATGCTTCAAACTTTATGTGCTAATTAAATAAAATGAATTTAATATATTCTATCAAAGTCAATAAGAAAAAATAATATATGTAAGTCAATTTTTGTTTGTAGAAAATATCATACCAAACCATGACTGCAGAAGGAAAAGCAAGTTTGAGAAATTGAGGAATGTTGTGCAAGGATTCCATTGATAAACCAACCCAGGTCCTTTTACATGAAGAGGAGAATTTGATATAAAGTACCAATAGTATCACATTAAGCCAATTTGAGATACAAATTGCAATAGCTGCTCCTTTAATACCAAGTCCAAATTTTATAACCAAAGACCAACATAGAACAACATGTATTATGCTAGTGAATCCATTAGCAAGCACCATAGGAAAAACTATGTTTTGGGTTTGTAGGAATTTAATAATGCACCTAAGAATGCCATTGGCAGAAAGACTTGGAATAGAGTAACGTGCAAATAGTTGAGCTTGTGATGCAATAGTTTTGTCTTGATGTAGTAGAATCAAAATTGGTTTTAAGTATGCCCAAATAATTGATAATGGTATACTAACAAGAGTGTTAACCAATATTGCTCTTTGTGTATATATTCCAACCATGTGATATTGTTTTGCTCCATATGCTTGACCACAAAATGTGTCTAATGCACTTGACATGCCCATCTAAATAAACATAAAACATGCTTGAGTTTAAAAGAATAGCTAGTATGGTGGTTTTACCAAAAGAAAAACAATAGTACTAAACACACTATATCATGTACAAGATTTTCACAAACAAATGTAATTTAACTTTAATTATTTTTAACATAATGTGATGTTATATATTTAAGTGAAACTGAAAATATGAAATGAAGATAAAAATAAACTAAATACACTAATAGTTTTTCCAAAAAAGAAAAATAACAATCATAATTATTATTATTATTATTATTTTATAAAATATATTCTATTTCTCCACAACAAAGTCAATGGTTGACATTGACTAAAAATGCAATTGCGACCAATAAATTTTAAAATTAGTAAATATTTAAGATTTCCTTTCACTAGTCAAAAAGATATATTTGTCTCATTAAAAAAAATATTCTTGTATGTAAAAAAGGAGTTATTATTAATGATAGAACTATTATCAATTTTATACTCTCTCTGTTCAAAAATATAAGTAAAAATGGTTTAACAATTTGGTCTAAATTTTACATTAAATAAATTTTTTGTTGACTAGTTTTTATTTATATCTTGAGGTTGAAAGAATTTTGAGACGGAGAGAGTATTATTTTCGGTAATATTTTTGTCAGCTTAATGTACTATGAACATTTTTATCATGACTTTACATGAATAGACATCAATAAAAGTATTGAAAATCAAAATGAAAAAAATAAAAATGCATGTCAACATACCAAAACATTGAAACCGATGACATTGACAAATGAAATAGCCAAAGAAGCACCAGCAAGAAGCAACTCATGATGCAAATGTCCAACAAACATTAGAGATATGATTTGTAAGCTGTTTTGAAAAACACACACAAATATCATTGGCCCTGCCAGCCATAGCTGCTTCTTTGCTTCATCTATAATCTCCTTTCTCCCTATTTTCATTGTGCCCTCTTTTCTGATCTCTCTCTCTCTCTCTCTCTCTCTCTCTGAACTCTCTAAGACAAAACACACAAGTCTTGTCCAAAATGAAATCAACTTTCCCTTAAAATGCAAAATGTTGAAATGTGGGCTTTGTTACTTGATCTTTATTAAAATGTGGCCCGGTCTATCATTAATTACACTTATTTGTACTCCCTCAGGTTCTTTTTAGTGTCATTTTTTTAGCATCGTGTACTATTATATAATTTACTTTGACCATAATTTTTATTAATTTATAATACTAAATATTAGCAAATAAGATATTATTCAATTTATCTCGACGAATATTTTAAAATTATAAAATTTTTATAATTTATTATAATAGATAATTAAATATATTAGTGATGAAAATATGATGCACGACATATGTACAATGGTAAAAAATGATATTTAAAAAGAAACAGACTTTTTCTACATTTGCTCTACTACTCTTTGACTTTTTCTGCACCTTTCAATTAAGTTCAAGTTTCAAAGTTATAAGACGTAACTCAATTAACTTTTTCATTCCTTTTCACAATAAAAAATACAACATTTTGTCCTATATATTTAAGTGGATTTATACTTTTGTCCTTGGGGACCTTTGAAGTTTATATTTTGTCTTTGGGACCCTTTTAATTAAGTTTGATCTTTATTTAATTTTTTATTGTTTTATATTTAAAAATATAAATTTTGCAAGTAGTTTTAGTCTATGCAAAAGTTATATTTGTTTAATTATCATAAAACTCTTAAATTTTTAAATAATTTTTTCACTCATCGTATGAATTAAATATGACTTTTTTAAACATAAAAAATTTGTTCTGAATGGGCTGGATGATTCCAATGCCTAGGCTGAGTAATTGGATATGGTGGTTATGAGCTTTAGACACGGGGAAAGGTACATGCGAAAACATAAGGACGTCTAAAATTGCGAAGAATGATGTAATTTTTTCAAACAAGATTAAGGACCATATGGAAGTGGTAGATATGTATAGGCTTAAATATGTTGTTGGTCCTTGTAGTTGTAGCTCATTTTGGTATTGGTCCCTGCAATTTTTTTTGTTTGATTTAAGTCCTTGCACTTTGAATAAAAATGGTTTTAGTCCCTGCAGTTAGTTTGACTGTTACAAAAATGGAAGAGACTAACGGAGTGCCACGTGGCCCAATCATTTTTATGCCACGTGGCACAGTCAAAGTTATACATATATATTGTTTTTAAATTTGTTTTAATATATTATATTACTAATTAATAAACATTAAGTAGATTTTTGTTAAAGAACCACAACATCTCTTCAAACGCGGAAGTCTTCATCATCATCCTATTAAATTACCATCGTGTCTTCATCTTCTACCTCTGAATTTCACCACCATCATCACCATGTTTTCATCTTCATCTTTTCAATTAAATAAAATAAAAGAACAAAGTGGCACAAAGGACAAACAACAAAGAACACTCCGCCGCTTCCCACTGTGAAACAAACAACATGATTACAAGCAGTCACAAAGAGCGATCGTTGCACGAACTCGAACGCTAGCTGCAAAATGATGACGTGATTCACAAAGTGAGACAGTTACAGAGCCACAAACTCGAACAACAGAGGCAGAAACGAGAATAAATCGCAGCGGTGCCGGCTGCTAGATTTAGGATCCAGATTTGGGGTTTAGGGTCTCACTGGTCTAGATTTCAATTATTACACATGAATCTATTTATTTCAATGATGATGAATTTGGATAGTAACTCAGAAAAGAAACAGAGAAAATCACAACCATGTCATGAAGAGGCAAAGGAGGAGCAAAACGACACCGTAAGGTTCTGAGAGATAACATTCAAGGAATAACAAAGCGTCAAAGCCTGCAATTCGTCGCAAGACGTGGTGGTGTGATGATGATGAATATGAACATATTGGTGGAATGGTGGTGGTGATTGAAAGATCCACACATATAGGGGTGTGCATGGTATATAGGGGTGTGCATGGTTTGGAAATCACAACACACCACACCTAATTGATGGTTTTGGTTAGAACCAAAACCATTTCAATAACAAACCGGTTATTTTTTAAAACTAATTTGGATTTGGTTATTAACCGGATCGAACCAATTTATAACCGGTTTGTAATAAAATTTAAGTTATTCAGATGATCCAATTTTAAATAGGTTTTTTACTTAAACTAATTTTTTTTATTAGTTGATTAAAAAAAATAGATTTATTAATTATTTTAAAAACATAATTTTTCATTAATTTTATGATTGAATTGGTTTATAATCAACCCACAAAATATTTTTTTTAAACCCAAATTATTTTTTACTTAGCCGAAAACTTGTTTTTTATATTGTTTTAAAAATATTTTTTATTATTTAAAAAAAGAGTAATTTTTAAAATTAAAAAATCTGATTTTTAAATACAAAAAAAAACTAATAAATAGGAAAAAAATTAAAATACTAAATTTTTGAAAAACTAAAAACATTAAAAACTGATTTTTTTAATTATTTTTTAAAAAAAAAAACTGAATATTTTAATTATTTTTAAAAACTAAAAACATTAAAAACTGATTTTTTAATTATTTTTAAAATAATTATTAAAAATCTGATTTTTAAAATAAAATAATAATAAAATAGTATGGGTGGTTGGTGGTGGCCGGCCGCCAGAGCACCACCACCGGCCGCTGCGAAAGTCGCCGGAGGTCCGCCGGAAAACCGCCGTCCGCCGCCGCGCCGGCCACCGGTGGTCCGGTGTTGACCACCGTGTTGACCACCGTCCTCCACCACCTCTTTTAATTAATTATTTTATTATATAATAAAGAATTTTGAGAAATTGATGATTGGGCCTGAATTAGCTATTGTGCCTAAATTTTCAAACCAATTCCAAATCAAATTACAAAATGTGGTTATGGTTTATAATTGGTGTTTTTTTATTGGAGTGGTGTGGTTTTTTTTTTAAATGGATTTTGCAAACTAAAATTGGATATGGATTGGTTAGCAATTTGGTTAAGGATAGCCAAATTTTTTGCACACCCCTAGATAAACATATCATTATGTTCTTCTTTGTTCCGCCAAGTCCATAACGCATGACAAGCAAAAGCCCAATAACGAGTATATATAGTAATTTGTTATCAACAAAGAAAGATGAAAAATTATCGCTATTAATAGCCCCAAAACACAACCAAACAATTAAAAAGGAAAGAGACATATTTAGACAAGAGTTTGCTGGTGTTGAGGCTTCCCCATTCAAATATAAATAATGTTACAGGTTACGTTTAAATCAAATTCATTCAAGATAGATAAGTAAAAGAATATATTAATGAGATAGTAACAATAGTTAAAGTAGACATGAATTTTAACATCGCCATAATTGTTTCATTCTTATTTCTAGCTGACTATGGTGCAGCCTCTCAAGTCCTTGACATATCAAAATTTGGTGGAGCACCAAATTCAGATATAACCCAGGTATTAATTATTCCTATTGAATTGACATTTAGAAAATAATCATTTAACCTTTTATATACAAGCCTATGTTGTTAACAAATCTAAGGGTCGTAAATATGAGATTTGCATTCCACGTCGTAAATCGATTTTGAACATCCGATCGCAAACCAACAGCGAAGACTATGATTTGGGGAAGGTGTAATATGAGACAGTCAATCTTAAATTTGAAGGCCAAAAACAATTAATGTGTGTAACTGCATTTTTTTTTCCTTCTAATTTATTATTGTGTGTCTTGTTTTCTCATAAGGCTTTCGCAAATGCATGGAAGGAAGCATGTGAATCAACCACTGCAGTTAAAATTGTGATTCCATCTGGTACATACAAGTTGAATGCAATAGATGCTAAAGGTCCTTGTAAGGCTCCTATTGAAATTCATGTTGATGGCACAATTCAAGCACCTAGAAACCAAGATGAAATCAAAGGGGATACTCAATGGGTCAAGTTTTCGTACATGGACTCTTTAACCTTATCAGGAAAAGGAGTTTATGATGGTCAAGGGGCAGAAGTTTGGAAACAAAAAACAGGTGGACCTGCTTGGAGTGGAAAGGGTAAAATGCCCAAAGTTTTCATGGTAAATATTAACTTACCTGATCATCATTTCCATTTTACAAACTTTGTCAAAAAGTATTATTAGTAATGGTGGGGACGACCGAGTCTTTCACCGTGCACAAGTTACGAATATTACTATAACGAATACGGATTTTATAAAACTCAGCGTTGGATTAAAAGTTTATATCATATAGATCATCCATAAATGTTTTAAAAAAATTGAAAATCATTTGATATGTTACTTAGACCCTATCAAGATTAACGGTTTATGAATTTTTATTAAATATCATTAATTTTAATGGGTCTCAATAACATATCAAATGATTTAAAAATAAAAAATAAAAAAATTATGAATGATCTATACAATATAAATTTTCAATTAAACGATGAATTTTGTAAAATTCGTTATAAAAATATTGAACGCTTATGCACCATGAAAGACTTTGTTAGAAAAAGCCAGGACTAATAATCATTCTGCAACTTTGTCAAAATAAAATAAAATAACCATTTTACAACTTGTTTATATAGGATTTTATATCTTTGTCTATTAAGGTCAGAAAGTCAAGCTGCTCTTACCACTGAATTAACAATTTGAGAACAAATAATTGTATCTAATTCAACAAACATTTCTTTTTCTTTTTTTTTTGTCCAGATTTAACAAACATTTCTAATTGACTATTTTTTATCCAATTTCAACAGAATTTCGGTTTTAATTTCGTCAACAATACCATCGTCCGCGACATTACATCTAAGGACAGCAAAAATTTCCATGTTTTGGTTTTTGCTTGCCACAATATTACATTTGATGGCTTCACAATTAGTGCCCCTAAAGATAGTCCCAACACGGATGGAATCCACCTAGGAAAATCAACTAATGTTAAAATTCTTAACACCAACATTGGGACTGGAGATGATTGTGTATCAGTCGGTGATGGTACCAAAGACCTCACTGTCCAAAATGTGAATTGTGGACCTGGTCATGGCATTAGTATTGGAAGCCTTGGAAAATTTACAACCGAAGAAAATGTAGAACGGGTTCTAATTAAGAACTGTACTTTGACAGATACTGACAATGGCGTGAGGGTCAAGACTTGGCCTAATGAACCAGCAACACTTACTATTACTGGTTTGCATTTTGAAGATATTATCATGGTTAATGTCAGGAACCCTGTCATCATAGACCAAGAGTATTGTCCATGGAACCAATGCAACAAACAGGTATTCTTTCAAAAATTTATCTATATATCAAAATACATTGATTGTACATTTTAATTAAAATGTCTAACTTTTGTTCATCTCTTGCATGGTTTTCAATGGTATATATAGGTTCCATCAAAAATAAAGATAACCAAGGTTTCATTCAAGAACATTAAGGGCACTTCAGGAACTGCAGAAGGAGTTGTTCTAATTTGCAGCAGTAGTGTACCATGTGATGGTGTGGAGCTAAATAATGTTGATCTCACATTCAATGGAACACCAACAGTCGCTAAATGTACTAATGTTAAACCTATAGTTACAGGAAAAGCTCCTGCTTGTCAAGCTCCTGCAGCTTGATCAATTTTGCTGACCTTTTTTCTTTGAAGAGTAGCCAAACCATCCCCATAATGCGAGGATGTTGAGCAGTAGTAGTATAGTCCCTTTGAAATAAACGAATCGACATGTGTATTACAACCACTGTAATGTATATGTAACCCTTCTGGTATAAAAAAAAAATCTTCATTTACACAAATAACAAGTTAATTGTACAATGTTTCAAATACTTGAGACTAGTGTTTAAGAATGTTTCATGAAACAATGTGAAATGTTCATGGATCAACAAAATTATTAACAGGTATATTCTAATATAAAATACAGATAATTAAAAGAGTATTACAGGTATTCTAATTCAATACAAAATGGTACATACACACAAACAACCATGAAAATTAATACAATGTCACCACTTACAGTAGAGATGTAGGCCAACCAGTCCACCCATCATTCATAGAGACATTTTCCATACTTTGCCTTTGCCAAAATAATTTTCAAGAAAAATAGCTCTACATGTTCCACTGCCACCTAATTTTTGTATTTGCATTTTGTATCTATTGTATGCTTACTAGTGAAACTGGTTTAGGAATTTCACCTTTCATCAAATTGGCATATAGATTGTCTATATTTTAAATCATAGATATAAAATACTAATTTCGCAACATTAGGTATTAAGGAAGGTTGGTAATCAATGGAGTGGTACTGTGAGTCACTACAAGTATTTGACATAGGGTAAAACTAATTTTTAAAAATGATCAAAGGATTTGGGACAAGAAAGATAAAGTCTAAGCATACAAACATCATGCAAGGTCATTGAAGAGAACAAACGGGAAGCAGCACGTGTTCAAATGTATAACGGAGAAATTTTATGATATAGTGTAGGTTTACTGGTCAGGTTCTATTCCATTTTTTCTCATTTCCCTGATCACGTTTACAGACTCTTCGACCATTCCTGCAATTCCCTATACCTTGATCAATGTGTTATAACTGCACAAATCAGGTCAAAGTCCGCATTCATTCAATTCCACAAGCACATCGGTGACTTCTTCGACCCATCCTTGTTCACCATATATATTGATAACAATGTTGTATATCAGAATCACAATTTGATTCCTTCATCATTTGCAGCACATATCTAAACACGTCCATTTGACCATCTTCTCTATAACCATCCAGTCGAATTGTACGCTTCAAGGGAAATAGAGAATCCATCAAATTGCATCTTGCGAAATGTTCTAGACATGTTGCTGAAGATTGTATTTTCGCCGTAAGTAGCTATAATAGTATTGTAAGTGATGACATCAACCATGCCTTGTTTCTTAGCCATTAAGTACAATCTCCTAACTTTCTTGAAAAGCTTCGCTTCCCCGAAAACATTAAGCATGACATTATAGGTAATTGTGTTTGGCAGGAATCCATGCTGCAGCATCTCATCAAAAAGCCTCGAAAGCTCATCTACCGGCAGAGCCTGAGCACAGCAATTTAGTACACAATTATAAACTTCCTGCTCCCAATTCATCTGATCTTTCGAGATCTTGCAGTACACTTTGTCTAACTTATCAACCATATTACATCTCTGATAAATCTGCAGCATATCACGCAACAAAAACATGTCTGGAACAATATCGGGCCGTTTGTCAATATCATCCAAAACAGAACAAGCGTCTTTCAAAGATCCAGCTCGAACGTACATCCTCACAAAAATGCTAAAAGGAATCATATCCAAGGATAGCTTTGTACTTTTTGGCAACTAAAGCAACAGCCTCATCAAGCTTTTTCTTCAAATCTGCAGGATTCCTGTGCTCATCAATAGCTAGCTTCAGGGACTCGAGAGAGAACTGTAATAATCTACAATGATAGCCATGTATAAACTTTCAACAAAGGAAGCATTGAAACAAGACCACAGCACACGAAAGCATCATCAATGCTTTGAAACATATTCACTTTGCTGAGAAGACTGAAGAGTATTCCATAGTTGTCCAATGCCATGGAAATGTTTCTGCACAGTAAATCCAGTTTCCATGAGTTACAGCTTTATGAGAAATAATAATGTAAACTAATTCTGTAGGCACATATGTTCAATTCACCTCTACTTCATTTATTAAATTGATCCTCATCGTCGGAGTTTTTCAAAATTCTTCTTTCATTGTCATAAGCTGATTGATACAAAGGCATTTTAATTTTAGCTCCCCAAAATATTTATTCCACTGAGACCTGTAGGCTGGGTCAGTGTGTATTGTTTTTATTATATTGCAGTTTGGAGCGAGTTTTGTGGTGATGCTAGAAGATTTCTTTAAACCATGCCTTACTTAGGTTGTTGCCCAGTTGTTACGTTTTCTCTTTTAAAGGGTATATTTCTAAACAGCTAAAAGCTTAGTAAGCTTTAGCTTGAGGGGAGTGTTAGAATATTTTAAAATATTAAGTTACTATAAAACTATTATCAATAATATTTGAACTTTTATTATTTCTCTCCTCTTTTTATCGAAAACCCACAACTTCAACAAAGCTCTCACTATGTTTCTACAACTATAAAAACTATTAAGTTCATACATACATATGAGTCCAAGTGATGTGAATATGAATTCTGTCCTTTCATGCTACTTCCAATTGCCAAAACACCTGGTGAATGAAGCTGTCAAGATCAGGAAAAAGGAGAACCTCATAAGCAACAAAACTTAGGGAAGTATAATAAGCAAGACAAAAGTATTTAATATTGCATAGTAAGCGGTTATAAAATTCAGGAGGACAATTATGAAACAACATGGCTAGTGACAGGAAAATGTTACATAATAAGTTCTACAAATATACATTTGTATTATGATAAAGCCAAATCATAACACATTTGTAAATCTCCTCTTACTGTGACTATAATTGTAAAGGGATGCTCATTACTATGAGCAAAGTAACCATCATTTATACAGGAAGCAAATATTTTATAATGGACTTGCATATAGCCAGAAACAAATTGTATAACAACACCAAAGATATCAATCAATAAAATACCATCTGATGGGGAACACAATGGCTGCATTAAAACTTGGGCAAAAATATAGTGTTCATTATATGAAAATGAATACCCCAGATCTACACTCTGACTTCATGAGGATTGACATGGGAGTTTGCTAGTAACATATACCAACAGATAATAGCAGAATCAGACCTGTGAGAACAGCGAAGAGGCTTGGCAGGTAACCACCATTATAAGCAGCTCCTTAAACCTAACAATTCCCATTCTGAGGGGGAAAGATTAGTTTTCGTCCTATTGTCACCAACTTGTCAGGTATCCACTAATATAAGCAGCTCCTTAAACCTAACAATTTATAATTTCATCTGCTTCATCCATAGCGACCATTTAACAGCTTCTAAAAACTTATCATTGCGCTTCAGTGCCTCGATAAGATTAGTGTAGGTTTTGTGGTCAGGTTCTATTCCATTTTTTCTCATTTCCCTGATCACGTTTACAGACTCTTCGACCATTCCTGCAATTCCATATGCCTTGATCAAAGTGTTATAGCTGCACAAATCAGGTTGAAGTCCGCATTCATTCAATTCCGCAAGCACATCGGCGACTTCTTCAATCCATCCTTGTTCCCCGTAGATATTGATAATGGTGTTGTATGTGTAGAGATCAGAAGCACAATTTGATTCCTTCATCCTTTGCAGAACAGATCTAAACGCGTTCATTTGGCCATCTTTTCCGTAAGCATCCAGCATCGAATTGTACGCCTCAAGGGAAACTGAGAATCCATCAAATTGCATCTTGTGAACAGTTCTTGACATGTTGCTGAAGTCCTTATTTTTGCCATAAGTAGCTATAATAGTATTGTAAGTGATGACATCAACCAGGCCTTGTTTCCTAGCCATACAGTACAGCCTCTCAACTTTCTTGAAAAGTTTTGCTTTCCCGAAAACATGAAGCATGACATTATAGGTAATTGTGTTTGGCACGAATCCTCGCTGGAGCATCTCATCAAAAAGCCTCGAAAGCTCATCTACCGGCAGAGCCTGAGCACAGCAATTTAGGACACAATTATAAACTTCCTGATCCCAATTAACCCGATCTTTCGAGATCTTGCAGTACACTTTTTCTAACTTATCCACCATGTTACATCTCTGATAAATACGCAGCATATCACGCAACAAAAACATGTCTGGAACAATATCGGGCCGCTTGTCAATATCATCCAAAACAGAACAAGCGTCTTTCAAAGATCCAGCTCGAACGTACATCCTCACAGCAATGCTAAAAGCAATCATATCCAAGGAATTTGATGAAGAAGACGTCTTGAGCTTGTGATACAACATCTCTGCATCTTTGAAACGTCCCATGACACTATAAATGTCAATCATTGTACAAACAATGTGCTTGTTGAGCTTCTTCTCGTTGTCATCAGTTTCTGTCATCTGCTTATATATTCCAACAGCATCCTCTAGCAAACCTTCCTCTCTGCAAGAACAAATCAACAGGTGATATAAATTATCCTCGTACCTCGAATCCTTCCATTTCTTATCACTCAACACTCTAAGCGCATCTTCCACCAACTTGTTCTTCACATAAGCCATTACCACAGTGGAACAACAGCTTTGGTTAACCAAAATGTGCCGATAAAACGAACCTTTGAGCAAACGTGGTAACTCGTGAACCTTCCCAGCACTCTCATAAACACTAACAAGAGTACTAATTATCGAAGAATAATGACATCCACATCTAACCATGTCATCAACTGTTCCAACCACACCTTCGAAATCTCCCTTGTTCGCTTGCAACTTTATCATCGTAAACAAATTAGACGAATTCGGCTTAAACCCTAACCTCTTCAACTCGTCATAATACCACCTAGCCTTTTCATAATTAGTAGCTCTACCCCAACCCTCAATCATGGAGCGATAACTAGTTTCATCAGGCTCAATCCCTCTCAAACCCAAACTCGAAAACACACTCTCGGCACCATCCATATTTGAGGCCTTACCATACCCAGTTATCATAGTATTATAAACAACAACATTATTAATACAAAACCCAGCCTCCACTTCCATTCTCAGCAAAACTCGTTCGGCTTCCACCATTTTCCCTTGTTGACAATAAGCATTCAAAATTACCAACCAATTTTCAACATTCAAAACAATTACTTGAGTCTTGATCAACTCAATTACACTTTCAGCTTTTTCATATAACCCTAACCGCGTATAAATTGTTATCATAGACGAATAAGCAGATTCACAAACTATACCAAACCTTTTCATCTCTGACATAGCAAATTCCGCTTCTTCAACATTGCAAGTCTTCTGGTAAAGTCGCATTAACATTCCAAACGTCGCCATATTCGGTGTAACGCTACAATCTAACATCATTTTGAACCATTTAGAACCTAATTTGACTAATCCACGTTTTGAACAAGCGTAGATTAGTGTGTTGAAAACATGATAGGTTAGTGGTTCGGAAGAATCCGAAGCAAGAATCATTTGACGAACCAGTTTTTCGGCGGCTTTCCAATCCTGTTTGTTGGTTAATGCACGAAACGATGCGTTGCTGAATTTGAAATCGGTTTTGATATGTGATTTGTTTGGGGTGGGAAGCGTTGGTTTGGAAGTACGAAGATGAGGTTTGGAATTGGGGTTACGAGTAGGGATTGAATCGAAAGAGTCGAGAGAAATGGAGAGTCTAATTAGTGAGGCCATGAAGAGTGAGTGAGTGAGTGAAGAAAGAATTGGAAAGTATTGTTGTGTTGTGGAAGAATTGTGGTGATAGTATGTATAGTATCATCTCATCTCATTCTCATCATCATGCTATCAAATCCTGTCCTCTACTATGTGTATGTGGTGGGTGTGGTTTTTGCTATAATTAATGCCGTTGGAAACAAAAAAAAAAACTAGTCGACTGCACGGGTTCGACGAATGTCATATATATGTCAATCATGGATGTTGATATTAAAATACTTATTAATAAAGTTATACTACCCAATTTTATGAGCAAAGCCCGTGCGTTGCATGGGTTCGACGGAACTCCATATATATGTCAATCATGGACGTTGTCAATCATGAATGTTGATATTAAAATACTTATTAACAAAGTTATACTACCCAATTATATAAGCAAAGCCCGTGCATTGCCTAAGTTCGACGGAACGCCATATATATGTCAATCATGGACGTTGTCAATCATGTATGTTGATAGTAAGATACTTATTAACAAAGTTATACTACCCAATTGTATGAGCAAAATGGTACATTAATCAAATTTAACACGCGAATGAGTCTCATCATATTCAAAGGTCAGGATGGCACGGGTGCACGCTTCTGCCATAGGCGCGCGTACCTAGTCCTTATAAATACCAAAAAAATCTAAATTTGCTCATTTTCAATTCATTTTCTCTCTCTTCTCCTCTCTCTAATTCAAAAACTATCTCCTCTCTCTTCTTTCACCTTCACCAATGAGCTTTTGTATTATTTTTTTTTGTTAATTAAGTTTCACTAAATTATGCTTAGAAAAACATAGGCTTAACTACACATTTGGTCCCTTACGTTTATTTTAGGTTTCAATTTGGTCCCTTACGTTTAAAAAGTATCAATTTGGTCCCTTACGTTTATTTTATGTTTCAAGTTAGTCCTTTCCGTTAGTTTTGTCACTAACACCGTTTGAACAGTACACGTGTCAGCGTGTCCAAGTGCCACGTGTCAGTCCACATATGCAAATTGACTGCCACATGTGACAAAATTGACGGAAAGGACTAACTTGAAACCTAAAATAAACGTAAGGGACCAAATTGATACTTTTTAAACGTAAGGGACCAAATTGAAACCTAAAATAAACGTAAGGGACCAAATGTATAGTTAAGCCAAAAACATATATGGTTACAACATGTTCATCATATTTCGTGATAGTGTTATCAAGTTTAAACAAAATAAACAACATTCATAAGTATTTTAATCTCATTTTCTTCAAAATGAATCTCTTAAACAAAGTGTTTGAATCCTCTACTTTTCCTTATAGTTGCATGATTTTTGCTCTAACTTGATGCACCTTAAATAGATGGATTGCTTGAGTAAACCGTTAAACAAAGTGATTGAATCCTCTACTCTTTTTTTTTTTTTTTTTTGTAAATTTTTTGTGTAAAAATTTGTGTTGTTATTGTCTTTCAATCTTGTTTGTGAGAGATAGAGGAATAAAAAGATCAGATAAGTGGTGGTGGTGGTGGTGGTGGTTTTGGGGAAGAATATGAAGATTTAAGGTGATGTTATTTGTGAAAGACAAAAAAATTGTTGTGATTTAATGTGATGTAGGTTGTGAAAGAGAGAGAAAATTGATGTGTGTGGTGTGTGTGGGTGAGAGTGAGTGTGATGGATCAAAGGTTAAGCTAGTGTGTATTTGACGGGTTGAAAGGGGTTTATATAGAGAGTTTGAAAGTGAAGAGAATCGATGGATGCTAAGTGAAGCTTTTAAAGCCAATGAAATTCTTATACTTGCAATGCAATGGGGATATGAGAAACATAGCAAATTGTATTATGCAAAACCATGATGGATAGTGGAGAATGAAGTAGAAGCATTATACTTGTCCCTTGATTATGGTGTCATTTGGCTTGAAGAAGATATATGTAGCAAATGCATGCAAGATGGGGGTTCCAAAAGCTTCTTGAATCTTGAGTGATCACCAAGACACAATTGTCACATGAGCATTAGACTTATTGCATTACACATGACATAAGGCACTAAGTGCAAATATCATGGCACACTTGTCATATCACTATTGGACTACACATAATAGGCCCACACATGCTTATAAGTGTCAAGAGAGGGTTGACCATGATGGATTAAGGTTTAAAGGAGGTAGGGTTTCCAATGACATCATGCATGATGTCATCCAATTAGGGTTGCAACTTCTATCTTTTATAGTAAGTAAAGATGCAACAAATGATCTAATATTGCACAGTCCGACACCGCGACACGACACCGACACGACACCGACACGACACGCTTAATGTAAAAAACATAAGACTCTGACACCTATATATTTATAAAACATATAAATTTAGAATCAAAATATATACATGTAAATCTAATTTGAGCAAGTATTTCTTAAAATAAGTTTTAAAACAAGATATAATAATATTTTACTTTTTATTTATCCATCTACTATCGAAAAAACTAAAAATATTGATCGATAAAAGGTAAAATATCTACATATTTTACATTTTCTTTACATTTTCAACACATCTTTAACTCTTGTAGATATGTCTGTTATGTATCTAAGGAGAGTATAAGTAAAGAAAAAACAATCTTTTTGGAACACTTGTGCGACACGTGTCTTATGAGTGTCTTACAGGTGTTGGACACCGATCAAAGGAGTGTCAAAGTAAAAGAAAAATTGACTTTTTTTGACACCGGTCTGACCTATCTGACTTGTGTCGTAGGAGTGTCATACGAGTGTCGGACTTTTTTCTACCAATATGTACATAGTGGCGGAACCAAAAAAAAACAATGTAGGCGAAAAAAAATTATAATATGAATGGTTTAATTACACTTTTGATTTCATATTTTATCAAACTCACACAAGTAGTCCCTCTTTTTCATATGTTGCAATTTTGGTCTCAATCCATATTTTTACTCTAAAAATTGTGATTTTTAGCGTCATTAAAAATGATTTATTGTCCCCAACATTGAATCTAAAAATAAAATATGACATTTGAGACCAAAATTCACTTCTTTTTTTTTGCATTAAAAGTCGCTACTTTTACGGCAAAAAAGACTCCAAAAAAAAGTTAGCATTAATACTGCAACAAATGTGAAATAGGGGACTTTAAAAAATTATATATTAATTCAACATGTTTTTTATGTGATTTCATATTTATATTTATATATGTACCAAAAAAATATTTATATTTATATATATTAGCTCAATAGTTAATTTTATCCAATACTGTAAATTCAATTAGTCATATATTCTCTATTTTTAGCAAACAAAGTCTAAGTTAATTATTATAAATAAAACTATGTAACTTAAATTAATATTCTAAGTATACTGAGTGACTTGAAATCATCAATAATAGACTATGAACTAATATTTGCATCAAAACTTGAACTAATATGTGTACCGAGTTACTTACGATCGTAAATAATAAACCCTAAATTAATATTGACATTAATATTTGTACACATAAGTATACTGAATAACTTAAAATTATTAATAATACATTTAAATTAATATCCTACCCATAAAAAAATTTGGGGTGGGGGTGGACCATGGCGCACCTCAGTCCACCCCTAGGCCAGCCATTGTATGTACATGCAAATATAAGCATTTTTTTCCCATCAGTAATTTGAATTTTTTTATGACAAAGTAATTTAACTTTTTTTAATAAAGTACTAGTTAAGTGTATAGTTTTTTTGATAAAATAGTAGACATAAACACTAGTTTTGGTGTTTATATTATTATTTTTTTCCTTTTCTTAATTTTGATGTCACATTCAAGTTCTATTTCGCATGGTGTTTGACTTTTGTGTGTCTAAATAACAATTTTTGAACAAAATACTTTTTGAATGTAAATTATTTGTTTTACCTAAATGTTAACTCAAATTGTAAAACAAATTTATCACACAATCAAGAATAGAATGGAAATTTTTCAAAAAAAAAAAAAAAAGAATGGAAATCATTTAGATTAGCATAGAAGGTAGAAACTCTTGCTAAAAGTATGAGCAATATTGATATATAATCGCCTAATAAAAGCAACCTAAAAATTGTTATGTCATAAGAATATCTCTACCATCATAAATGATGGAGTCATGTTTTGTTATATTTGATGATTTGACATTGTGAACATCATCAACTATTTGTTTACAATGTAGCTCAAAATTTACATTAGTGAGATATGCTACAAAAATCTATCCTTGCCGTAACAAAATGACCACAATCATCTCTCACAAACTTTCAAATACCAGAACAAAATTGTAATTGGAATGTTGCGCCATCTACATTGAATTTGAAGAAATCGAAAGGGGGAGGTTGCCCAAAAGTTCTAGATGAAGGAGCCAGCTTGGTTCGTGTCTTACAACCTTTTTGTGCTTGTTGCCATGAGGTAAGTGTTCTTTGCTTTGCTTGGATGATCACACCTGCCACATATTCGGTTTAGCATCTCAAGCTTAAAGTCTATGTAAGTGTCTTATTCCGCTTCTTTCAATGTTTGATGCTACAAGAGCAAATGTTATGAGTTTTACATTGAGTAGATCAAAGTGATCAATGTGATACTTAAACCATTATGCTCTTCCACCTATTGGACTAGTCTCTTGAGTTTTACGATCTCATGTGATTAAATCCTGACAGCAAACATGGTCATTAATCATAATCCATGTGGTTCTAAACATGCAAACAAACATCATCAAAACTCTTGGCTGAGAGCATTAGTGAATGCAAAATAGGCCAAAGGGACACATTTTCCAGCACTATATGTTATTTGGGTAAGCAAGGAAAAGATGTCAAAAACATTTAGTGTTTCAGCCACAGCAAACACATTTCAAAGGCTTCACTACTTTGCAGACTTGATCGTTGTGGAAGGAAATTTTGTCCTAATCTACTAAAAAATGTATTGACTTTAGACGGAATAATTAGATTTCACAAGTCTTCTATTAATTAATGTATGTTACTTGTAGAAAATTTTCATAAATATAAGCCATAAAATGACGGCCGACATACATTCAAATTCACATTGAGCTGCATTAACACATTACGCATCTAACTACTGGTACTATTGAGTTAATCCACAAAAGCTGTAAATATAACGATAAAAATCATAAAATCCACCACCAAGGATCCCTTTCTTTAGCAGCACAATACCAAGGATTTGTATTACCACAACTGCAGAACACGAGGAATCATGATAATGCTCCAGCAGCACCAAGGGAAAACCAATGGCTAACAGAAGAGAATTTTTTAAGTCGCGCTCTTGGACTTGGACATAAGCGCTCTAACATATATAATGTGACCTTTAATAATTTGCCTTTTCAAGTGAAATTGCAATGAAACCAACCATAACATGTGGTGTCAAAGAACATCGCTGCAATCATCTACCATGATAGCCATGTAGAAACTGTCAACAAAGGAAGCATTGAAACAAGGCCATAGCACACGAATGCATCAATGCTTTGAAACGTATTCACTTTGCTGAGAATAGTATTCCATAGTTGTCCAACGCCATGGAAATGTTCCTGCACAGTAAATCCAGTTTCCATGAGTTACTGCTTTACATGAAATAATGTAAACTAATTCTGTTGGGACATATGTTCAATTCACCTCGGTACTTAATTTATTAAATTGAGCCTCATCGTCCGAGTTTTTCAAAATTCTTCTTTCATTGTCGTAAGATGATTGATACAAAGGCATTTTAATTTTAGCTCCCCCAAAATTTTTATTCGACCGAGACCTGTAGGCTGAGTCAGTGTGTATTGTTTTCATTACCGAGCCAAAAAAGTTTGTCACAGGTACCTAGAAAGAAATGATAGAGCAACAACTGTCAATTTAATCAAACAAAATAAATAATTAAATTAATCCAATTAAAATAAAATAATTACATCAAAATTAGAACAAGTGGCAAATATTACATCAATCAAAATAAATTAATTTATCCAATTAAAATAAAATTTGAGCTAGCAACACATGCAGTGTCATCCTACCTATATTATAAAACTCAATGTTAGATTAAATGCTATTCTATCACAATAGTAATACCAATCAAATTTTACATTACATTAATCTAGAATCATGAAATATGTCATTGAGATACATCAATATGAATATCATTTAATAAATGTGGATCATACATTGATCTTGACATAACACAATAAGGATGATAAAAGGGATAACAGATGCTCGCAAAACCAGTTCTTGTAGACGCAAACGCAAGGAGGTGGATACTGATTTCATACTAGAGCTAAATGTAACTCTTGAAAATTTGGGTTGGACCTAACTCAACCTTCCAAAACCGGCTTGTAAGGTGAGGAGGACTGGCCCCCACTTATAAAGTTATGTTCAGACTTTACCTAATCCAAATTCAATGTGGGACTCTTAACACCATGTGGCTATTCAACTTGATGACACTGAAGCCCATGTCTTACATTTGGGGGTTTAGACATAATTTTGGGAATGGCTTGGGTTAAGGAATTGTGAAAGGTCGTGATGTATTGGGGGAAGTTGACAGTGAATATCTAGTTTAAAGGAAAACCAAATTCCATGTAAAATAGTTAAAAGTCCACAGGGGAGCAATGACAAATTCTGAATCCGAGTTCTTTTGACAATCTTTTGAAAGGAGTTAAGGAAACATATTGAGAAGAACCATAGCTGAACGAAATGATGACTAGAAAGAAAAAAGGAAGAATTAAAGCATCTCGAGCAACACATGCCACAAAGTGGTTGATGGAACATATCATCGCATTAAAGTCGGGTACTTGGCCAATCAGTGTTAGGCCCCACATGCCACAAAAGTAACTATACAATTCTGATTTTATTTACATTCTTACTTGAATTTTATTTATATTATCTATTAATCAATTATATTTTTTTATATTAAAATATTTTAAAAAATTGGTAGAATCATACAGTCCCGTCATTTACAATCTTGGGACCCCTTCACAATTCTGAGTAGTGTCCGGAACCCATAAATCGATGGAGAAAATATACAGAAAACACTTGATAATGAAATTGTATTATTTATGAAAAAGGAAAATTACAGTAGAATGTACTCCTACTGCCCAGAGCTAAGCTCCTCTTAGGGAAGAGATGAATCTCTCTCTCTCTCTCTCTCTCTAAGCCAAACCATAAAAATGGTTTGGAACAGAAAATATCTTAATGCCCCCCCATCTCTCTTTCCCCTTCTTATAACAGAACTGGTCACACCAATTACTCACCCTCACTCCCTGCCACGTCACACCTCTAATCTATAAAATACTAAGATACTTGAATCTGGAGGTAAATAAGAAACAATTCTGATTTTCTAGCACCTCTTTCTTTCACATCACCTATAATACCTCCTTTTTTTTACCTTTCTATGTCTCCCTTCACTACACAATTTTCCATCCCTCAAGGGATGTGGAACAAACTTTACTATAGAAGAACACTTCTACAGAATGTATACTGATACCCTAGAAATCTGGATATTAATTTTTAAAAGATATCACTAAATTTCACAATGGCAATCTGAATTTCACATTATGCAGTGTCACGATAGTGGCAATTTATGCAAGCAACTGATCTGATTATATATATAATCCCTCCAAACATAATAAACAACACTAGATACCTCACCAGATAAACAAAGAATAAATTTTCAAAAAAGGTGCGAAGAATCAAAGTATGTGCATAAACTTTATTACCTCCTCTAAATGTCGTTGATACAGGTCCATTCGATAATATGCAGTTGACATCAACAAGTTTGGATTATATGAATTGAAAAGACTGCAAAGAAAGGGAGAAAAAAAATTCAGGATTAAACAATCTAGCCTTCAAAAGAATATGATGCTCCATTGCTTGACATACTGCTCTTGTCTATCAACTTTCTTAACAAATAAGCGAGCATAATGGTTTTGTGCATATACAAATGATAGAAAATATGAACAAATCATAGGCCTGTTACAAGCCAAAGAAACAGAACTGCAAGAACGTGTTTGGAAACTAAAATTCAATCAAAAGAACTTGCAAAAAGAAACAAACCTTATAGATACTTAATAGTAAGGATGAAAAACTTAACTTGAAGCAGCTTACAAATATTTTACATGTACCTGCTCAATGAAGCATTGTCATATATATTCAACCTCTCAAAGAAGGCAAGAGTGTAGAATGTAAAACGATCAACAACTGAAACACCCACCTGCATTATATACAAAAGACAATTTTAGTTGTTTATATTATTGTCTGAGAATCGGAGAGAATGAGATACCTCAAGACAAATTTAGTTCAATATTGTTTAGGTCTCTTTTGAAGTTGTGTCACTTTTAAGATTTTAGTTGCTGGAGACCACTGGCCAAGGACATTTTTTTTATTTGAAGTTGCAACAACATCAAATTTGGGTTTCAGCGTCATAGTGACCATTGAAACTAATATCATTGCAGTTCGGTTTTTCTTACTGCTAAGCATGTTTGCTTTTGCTTAATGGTTAAGCTTGTCTATTTTGGCATTTATTTGTTCCCAAATTGGAGTTCTCAAGTCTCTTGGCGCGTGTTTTGTGGTGAAGCCAGAAGATTTTTTTGAACCATGTACCATAGGTCGTTTCTCCAGTTGTGACGTTTTCTCTTTAAAAGGTTACATTTCTAAACAGCTGAAAGCTTAGTAAGCTTTAGCTTGAGGGGAGTGTAGAATATTTTTAACTATTAAGTTACTATCAAACTATTATCAATAATATTCAAACTTTTATTATATCTCTTCTCTTTTTATCGAAAACCCATAACTTCAACAAACCTCTCACTATGTTTCTATAACTATAATAACTATTAAGTTCATACATACATCTGAGTCCAAGTGATGTGAATATGAATTCTGTCCTTTCATGCTACTTCCAATTGCCAAAACACCTGGTGAATGAAGCTGTCAAGATCAGGAAAAAGGAGAAACCCATAAGCAACAATACTTAGAGAAGTATAATAAGCAAGACAAAAGTATCTTATTATTACATAGTAAGCAGTTGAAAATTTCAGGAGGACAATTATGAAACATGGCTAATGACAGGAAAATATGTTACATAATAAGTTCTACAGGTATATATTTGTATTAAGAGTAAGCCGAAACCATAACACATGGTATAGGATATTTGTAAATCTCCTCTTACTCTGATTATCTAATTGTAAAGGGATGCTCATTGTTGTGAATTACTCATGACTATGAGCAAAGTAACCATCATTTATACAGAAGGCAAATATTTGATAATGGATTTGCTTATAGCTTGAAACAAATTGTATAGCAACACCAAAGATCTTTTGAAAAAGAAAAAAAAAACACCAAAGATCTTTCAAATAAAATAAAAAAAACAGCAAAGATATCAATGAACAAAATACCATCTAATGGGGAACACAATGGCTGCATTAAAACTTGGACAAAAATCAATTCTAAGAGTGTTCATTATATGAAAATGAATACCCCAGATCTACACTCTAACTTCATGAGGATTGACATGGGAGTTTACTAGTAACATATACCAACAGATGATAGCAGAATCAGACCTGTGAGAACAGGGTAGAGGCTTGGCAGGTGTCCACCATTATAAGAAGCTCCTTGAACCTAACAATTCCCATTATGAGGGGAAAAGATTAGATCTTTGTCCTATTGTCAGCAACTTAGTTTTATTTGTTTACCGCATACTTTTTAATACATAATTGATTTGTTTACGGCCATTTCACAGCTCAGTTAAATAGGAAATGTGTACCTGTGCTTCTCTTTCATTTGCTTTACAACATCTGCTAAATCATGACTTTGAAGCTCTTCTGAGTCCTGAAACTTTAAAAATTCATCACCTCCGTGCCCTGTCATGTATAAAAGAATATGACTTCCTTCATCACTAAGTAGTCGTTTGGACCTTGGAACAGCAGTATCATGACGACCTGTTAGTACCCGCATAAAATTTTCCACATTTACTTCATAGCCACGATAATCTACCTGAGGAATTGCAGGTAAAACTCATCATGGGAGTAAAACATATCAAGAGCACTAAAACAAGTTAAAAGAGACAAATATATTCTCTTCTAAGTTCTAAACACTATATACAGAGGAACAGTTTAATGAGAGTAAAAGTTCAACATCAGGCCTTTTAAACATGAGATTAGTTTCTAAGCCTAAGTGTTTGTGATTCGTAAAACAAAAACTGTTAGGTTTGTGAGAAGAAATAGCTGAAGCCAACAATAAAGATCTTCTCAATATTTTAAAAAATATTTAGCCACAAAATGAATGCCTAGTAACTAACCTCCACATTATCCCCATACAGGTTAAGTTTATGGTTTTCATTATTAAAAACTTGGGCAGGGTACTTGTTTCTTGCATTACATGCCATGTCATCTGCTAGCATGAGTATAATCCTCTCATCAGGTATTCCTAGCCGCTTAACTGTCCTGAATGTGACATATAATATAATGAACAATATATCATTACGAAGAATAATTACAATGATTTAAAATAAGGCTCTAAACTTGTATAATTACCTATACAATGATAAAGTATTGGCCATATGTCTATAATTAAACCTGAAATGAGGAAAAAACGCATTTAGTAAACCAACCATGTTGTAAAGGTTTTGATTTATGAAACACAAACCAAAACCTTCAATAATTAAAACTTCTTCTGTATGCCACACTCAGTTGCCAAATTGCTCAGAAAACAACTAAAGAAAAAATTCATTTTCGCTATGTATCCTTATTTTGATTTACATATATTGTTCCCAAACAATTTCAGAAAATGAATAAGACAAAAACAAAATATTAGGTTGCTTTATAAGAGTTTTATTATTCAAAATAATAATTTAGAACCATGACGAGATGTACAAAAACAGAAGCAAGACATTGTGGTAAAAAATAAATTCTTAGAAATTAAATATGAAATTTAATTTACCAGAACCGAGAGGTGCAGACTAAAACGGCCCAATTATTAGTGTGTATCGTGGTCTCAGATGAAGAAGAGTACGCTACAGAGTGACTGATATTTGTCAGAAATATCAGCAATAATATCACCACCAGCACTTTCATAGAGGGTTTTAAAAAGTTTAAGATCTGGAATCCCATACTTCAAATCCAGTTAGCCTTGGACAACTTTACCAAATTTGTTCTCTTTTAGATGTCGAATTGATCATTTGTTAACTGCAAACAAAGTTAAGCCACCACAAATCAATCCCACCCACAGAAAGGATATATCTTACATACAACCCAGTCAAAACCAAACCCATCTTGAAACAATTAGAAAGTTACAACAATTAGTTAGGAATATTCCAAAGAAAATCAATTAATAATAATAATTATTATTATAGTTATATATCTACACATATTAAAGCAACCGATGTCTAACTTGGAAATACCTATTCACCCTTCTAATTTAAGTTATAGAGATTTAAAACGAACCTGTTTTTTGTTGAAAGCTGTGAGAGCTGACTGAGGTGAGAAACCAAAATCGTTGACGAGGTATGATACAGCGAATGGGGTTGTGTCTGATTCTGATGTTGTGGTTGTGGTGAAGAATCTGAGTGAAATTAGGAACGATAAAGGATCGAATTTAGGGATTGTTGATTTTGTTGAGGTAAGACCTAAAACAACATTCTGGCGGCATAGAAGCCATTTCGACGTGTCTGGTTTGGAATAATGAATGAGAGTGAGGAATTTAGCTCAGAAAATTTGAAACAAATAGTTTATTACTAGTTCGCAATAAAAATAAGGCTTAATGCTAAAATTATATCTGCAGTCTCTTATTTTGTCAAACGTACGAAAATAACCCCCTACTTTTTTGGTTACTTTATTTTAATATTTTTTGCAATTTTGATCTCAACTCATATTTTCTCTCTAAAATGGAAATGGATTAAAAACAGCTCTCACAGCATACAAACACTAACTTCAATTCAGAACTATAATAACTAATAATTTGATGTCGAAAGGTGATTTGATTAAAAAGCAAATGAAACTCTTTGTACAACTTCTAGTCACGAAAAATAATAGTGACTTGTAAAAAGAGAAAAACAATATCTAAAACTCATTCATACTAAAGAAAATATTACCTTTGTTCCTTTTTATAAGAGACAAGTCACTTTTTAGATTCACTGAATAATAGATGTATCTGGTCTATAATATATATTTTGTTAAAATAGGTCTATAATATATATTTATAGACCAGATACATCAATTATTCAATGAATCTAAAAAAATGACTTGTCTCTTATAAACAGGAACAGAGGTAGTACCGTTTTTTTTTTTAAAATAGAAGAATAATCTTTTGAAAGTTGTGAGAAATGCACTATCTGATTACAAATGGGTGTAAATTACTGTTCTTTAGAAGCAACCAAATGTATACACATAGGCGAAAATCACAGAGCAAAAAGAATATTCTGTTAAAAAAAACTTAATTCTCTGAAGACCAAAAATTTAACTAAAAAGTACTTTTTTTACAGATTCGTCAATTTAATTAACAAACATATGCATCAGTAAAACAGGATATTAGAACATGTTTCCAACCTAATAGATTTTTTCTATTTCGTATATTCTTCGTGATGGGTGTCGAGATTATAAAACTCTGAAATTGAAGGAGTTATGCTTAAGAAGCTCAATCTATCGCACTAAAAAAGATGCAGTAGAAGCATAGAGAAGGAAAAATGACACATTAATTCCATACTATCATTGTTCTTTCTATTTTCTATATTTCAACTTGACACATTATTTGTATACAATATAATATTCATTCTCTAATGTGTCGCGATTCAATGAAGTTGCTCAAAACATGTTTTTCAAGCATCTAGAATTGCAGCTACGGCTAGCACTGGAGAGGTGGATTTGTTAAAGATGTTGGGATCAGACTTGCAGAAAAGTTTGATTTGGTGCATTAATGAAGGTCGGATATTTAAATTGAATTGTAACCTATTGTAAGTGTTTAATGTATAAATAATAATAATAATATGATATAGTTGAACAATCATTCAAACACTCTTGATTAAAAAATAGATCACATTAACATGTAAAGAGACATGTACTTTAAGAAAATATAAATTTCTAGTATTATGTGCAATGTATTATAAATTTCTAACTCAAATTTAACCCCTAAACTTCACTTATTTTAGCCATTAAAATGTAAAGAGATATTTACTCTCCTGTTATGATACGTATCAGCCGAAATTGGACATGGCGGAGAACCCAAAACCCGCCACCCCCCCCCGCTTTCCACCATGCTGCTGGCATGGCCGATATTTGATAACACTGATCAGTATATGTTTGGTGGTGTCTGTGCTTCATAATTTAATCAAGAGACAGTTCTTTAATCTCAAAAGGTGTCAAATGATCCTAAATATAGCTACTATTTTAGCATCTAAAATGCTCAAATAATACAAGATCTTGAAAAAGGAAAAAAGAAAACTAAGAAACAAAAGGGACCGTGTCGGAGTCCAGGCTTCATAGATAAAAAGACCGTCACTTCAACTCCCCTCGTTCAAACAAAGGTGCTGGTAGTTTTTCCTTGTAGTTGCCTTACTGTCACTTTGAGCTCCTGTGACTAATGCGTTCTTTTCTAAGAATTTGTTTGCTCCAACAATAACATATTCCTCTCTGGCTCAATTGTTTTTTCTCTCTTTTTAGCTAACTCAAAACTATTCCTCACTTTTGAAGTTTGTCCTTGATTGAAGTTTATATTACTTAGTGGTTACTATTTATATGGTGTGGGGATTTGAAAAAGCTTAACTCCATAATTTATTTGCTTTGTTCGCTAATAATAACGACAATAAAGAACAAACAAATCAACAACGCATTCAACAACAACAATACATGATTCAACAAACAAACAAACAAACAAACAATAGAGAAAAAGGAATAAAGAACAACAAATCAACAAACAATAACAACAACGCATTCAACAACAACAACAATACATGATTCAACAATAGAAGAGTAATAGGACTATACATGAATAACAATAACACACTCAACAACAACACAATCAGAATTTCATAAATCAATAACAAATTAACAACGACACATTCAACAATAACAAAAGAATGAGAGAGAACAAGACATGAGAAATCAGAAAAGGGAAATACCTGAGAGAGAGAGCAGAGACAAGGTGGAGAACGGCGTTGGCCAGTAATGGCAAGGCGGACGACGGGCGTGGAGCTGAATGGGTTTTGAATCGCGACTGAGAAGAAATGAGGGGCGTAGGAAGTAATCTCGTCGCGTGAGTGAAAAGACAGAAAAGGGAAAGGAAATGGTATTTTTGTAAATTTGGATTATTAATAAAAATAAAAGGGCAATTTCATATATATAGAAATGAGTAAACCGTGAAATAACTCTTCAAATTTCAAAATTTGTCGAATACTCCCATAAATTTTATTAATTTTATTTATTGTTCGTAATTGCATTTTAAGTTAATCTCAACCATGACTTTGTTGTGAAGAAATAGAATATACTCCGTATTTTATAAAAAAATAATTATGATTGTTATTTTTTTTTTTTTGGGAAAAACTATTAGTCTATCTAGGGTCATTTCATATTTTCAGTTTCATAACTGCTATTTATCACGACATAGTTTTTAACGAAAACCAAGAACGGGTGTTATCAAGATCAGTTTTCCTTTTTTTTTTAATAACAAATTATACAAAGTGTTATTTGACTAAAATCATGATGAGTGATAGTGTAACTGTGGTTTTCGTGATTTAGCTTTTCGTGGAAATAAGTAATATCCTTTCGGTTTTACTTAAATAACATCACATTGTGTTAAAAATAATTAAAGTTAAATTAAATTTGTTTGTGAAAATCCCACCCATCAAGAAGAGTATTCATCAATATCAAAATGTCTTGTAACTTATTTTTTGTCTTGCACATGATATAGTGTGTTTACTATGTACAGTATCATAGTAAAAACAATATATTATCAAAATGTCTTGTAACTTATGTCTCGTCTTTGTACTAAAATTATCAAACAACTTATTTTTTTCTTCTTGAAAATTGTTTTCTAAAATTGATTTATAAAGGAATTTTTGAAAACTAAAAGCAAAAACCCAATCAAAGTCATCAATATCACTTGATGTCAGAATTGGGAGGGGTTAGAATAGGGAGGGGTTAGAATCACAGTTCGATCCCGCAATTGCAATTGAGAGGGGTTAGAATCACTTGATGTCAGAATTGACCCCGAACCAGATTCAACTGGAGGTGAAAAACCAAAAAAGTCCTCAATATCTTAATATATGTATATTTTGGTGGAAAAACACAAGGGAAAAATACACTAACCTCCCCTGATGATACGATCATGAGTTCCCTAAACATGTGGAAGGAAACTTATAAAAAAATGCACAAAAAAATATTTGGATAAAGATGCTTGAGCCCAACTTGAAGCCCATTTCACATGATAAGGAACATCTTTGGGCTGATTTATGGTCTAATAATATTGGACTAAATAGAAAACAATTAAGTCCAATTTTCTTTATTTTTATTGTAATTTTCGTTTTTGGTATTAGGAGGGTTTTTAGTAGGGATGGCAATTTGACTCATACCCAGAGGGTACCCGCAAAAATTACCCACAACGGGTAGGGTAAAAACCCGCATTTTGGGTACGGGCACGGGTATGGGTAATTACCCGCAAAAATGAACGGGTATGAGTGCGGGTACGGGTACCTTAGTACCCACCCCGCCCCATACCCGCATAATATATATTTATTTATTTTATTTATATTATTATATTATAATATATATAAATCAATTTAAAACAATACAACTCTACTATACTATTACATATTTTTAATAAAAATGTTTATTTATAACATAATATAAAAATAATGTGAATATTTAACATAAATATGAACTTTAACATAAGGTTAGTAATAATTTTGTTTATAATTTTTATTAGTCAATATTAAAATCTTTGTAATTTTTTTAATTCTATTAAAATTATATGATATTTTATAATTGATCAATTTATTTTTAGTAAAAATGCGGGTAACGGGTACGGGTATGGGTACCTAGGTACCCATAGGGTATGGGGACGGGGGCAAAAGTTGTTACCCACGCGGGTATGGGGATGGGTACGGGTATTTTTTCAATCTGCGGGTATGGGGATGGGTACTATAGTACCCTACCCATACCCTACCCATTGCCATCCCTAGTTTTTAGATGACCTTTAGTTGCTCCCTAGGCTCTCTAGATGCTTCCTAGTGGTGCACTAAGTCATTATAGAGGCTAGTGGGAATTTATAAGCATGTTAGTGGGAATTAGGGTTGGGAATAGGCCAGGCGGCCTACAGGGGCCTTCGGCCTGGCCTGTATAAGCCTGGCCTGGCCTGGTCTGGTTATTAAAAATGCCAGGCTTAGGCTTTGAAAACGGCTTGTTTACATAAATAGGCCAGGCTTAGGCTTCTAAAAAGGCCTACGAAGCCTGATAGGTCGGCTTGTTTATAATAATAATTATTTATATAATATTATTATTTATATCTTATAAAAAAAATATTATTTATATAAATATTATTAGCTTTTAATTATTGCGACTTTTCGTAATCGTATTTGTTATTTTATTAGTTTTTAATTATTGTGTTAATCATATTATTAGCTTTTTCTTAATGTTGTAGAAATTATAAAAATTTAAATGTGAACTTTTTAAGGCCTATTTAGCCTATTTAAAAAAACTATATAGAGAAGCTTTAATGTAACACAGACTTTTAAACAGGCTACAAGGTCAGGCCAGGCTTTTAAAAGGCACAGGCCAGGCCAAAAAAAATAACATTTGATAGGCCACAGGCCAGGCTCAGGCCTAAAAAAAAATCGTAGGCCAGGCTCAGGCCTGTCAAGGCCTGGCCTGGCCTGGCCTGTTCCCAACCCTAGTGGGAATTTTCTAAGTCATATGGTGAATGTATGGTAGTGGACAATAAATCCTACTATGTAAGGATATGCTATAAATATGACTATCATGTACTTTTCAAACAACTTGGAATATAATCTAATTTGAGAGTTTCTCTTGTGAGAACTTTTTCTTTGTTCTTGGGATAAGAACATTGTTCTTGAGATAAGAACTTTATAGTGTTGGTTCTACCGGCAGGTCGCGGTTAGGGTCGCACTTTCTTTGATAACTTTGGTTCTACCGGCAGGTCGTGGTTAGGGTCAAGTTCCTCTTTTCCTTGATAACTCTGGTTCTACTGGCAGGTTGCGGTTAGGGTAAAGTTCCTCTTTTACCTGTTTTCAAGACGATCCTAAGCAGTCGCTTATCAGTTGGTATCAGAGCTTCGGCTCTTGAAATCAGGTTTGATCTATCATTTTTTTTATTTTGTTAAAAAAAAAGAGTTTAAAAAAAATATATGGAGGAAGAAAAGCATGTCTCCATGAAACATTTGGAGAAGTTATTATTTCAAGAATTTCAAAAGCTTCATGAAAAGTTTGATCACATAGAGAGAAATTATAGAAAAAATTATTAAAAAAAAAGACGGAGAAAAGGAGATAGAAGATAGAAGAATGAAAAGTGAGGGACAAACAAAAAAACATATTGCAAATTTTGATGTATTTTGGGGTAACTTCCAAAATAAAGAGACTGGTAGAGAGAAAAGAAAACAAGAGAGCAAGGAGAAACTTGAAAGTGAAGTGAAGGGAAAAGAGATTATTGAAAAAGAAATTGAGAACATTTTTGTAGCTATCGAAAATGTCACCATTCCTAAGAGTGAGAAAGAAAAAGAAGAGATTATTGAAAAAGAAATTGATAGCGTTTTTGTGGCTACCGAAAATGTCATCATTCCTTTTAATAATGTTTATTTTACTTCTTGTACTCTATAATCTTTATCTCAAGGAGAAGTTATTGAAGAAAATAGAAATTCCAATTTTGAGAGAAGTAAAGAAAAGGAAGTAGAGAACATAGAAAATTGTGATAGAGAATATAATGATTTTATAGAAGTGGAGGAGAAAGAAAATATTGAGAGAAAAGAAGAAAAGAAACATGAATGTGAAGCGAAGGAAATTTATGAGAGAAAAATAAATGAGGAGGTTGAAAAAGATGTCAACTTTGAGAAGATTGAAGAAAAAAAAAAATCAACTTGCAAAAAGAAAGGGAATATCCAAAAGAGAGAATTTTTTTTACTAATCCTTTAGTTATTTATGCATGTTTGGATTTGAGGACAAATCCTCTTGAAGAGGGAGAGAATGATACGATCATGAGTTCCTAAACATGTGGAAGGAAACTTATAAAAAAATGCACAAAAAAATATTTAGATGAAGATGCTTGAGCCCAACTTAAAGCCCATTTCACATGATAAGGAGCATCTTTGGGCTGATTTATGGTCTAATAATATTGGACTAAATAGAAAACAATTAAGTTCAATTTTCTTTATTTTTATTGTAATTTTCTTTTTTGGTATTAGGAGGGTTTTTAGATGACCTTTAGTTGCTCCCTAGGCTCTCTAGATGCTTCCTAGTGGTGCACTAAGTCATTATAGTGGCTAGTGGGAATTTTCTAAGTCATATGGTGAATGTATGGTAGTGGACAATAAATCCTACTATGTAAGGATATGCTATAAATAGGACTATCATGTAATTTTCAAACAATTTGGACTATAATCTAATTTGAGAGTTTCTCTTGTGAGAACTTTTTCTTTGTTCTTGTGATAAGAACATTGTTCTTGAGATAAGAACTTTATAGTGTTGGTTCTACCGGCAGGTCGCGGTTAGGGTCACACTTTCTTTGATAACTTTGGTTCTACCGGCAGGTCGCGGTTAGGGTCAAGTTCCTCTTTTCCTTGATAACTTTGGTTCTACCGGCAGGTTGCGGTTAGGGTCAAGTTCCTCTTTTACCTGTTTTCAAGACGATCTTAAGCGGTCGCTTATCACCTGAGGTCTCTTTAAATGACGCAGACACACCCTCTATTTTTAAATTTGACACTGACCTCTCTTGAGTCTCTAAAAATAGATAAAAACGGGAGAAGTTATTATACATAAGTGTAATCCTTATGCATGGTACATAAGTCAATAACATCCATTAGATTGAGCATCCACATGTAATAATCCTAGCCAATTTCAACTCACACACTCACACCTAATCTCACACCCCCCAAATTTCTCATGTACCCCCCAAATTACTCGCACACCCCCAAATTTCTCGTGCACCCCCCCAAATTTCTCATGCACCCCCAATTTCTCGCGCACCCCCAAATTTCTAGCGCACCCCCTAAAATTTTTCACGCACCCCCCAGATGACTTGTGCGCCCAATTTTTTTTTTAACCCCCCATATTTCAAGCCTAAACCATTTTGCTGTGGGAATGGTTTCAAAAATATACACTCCAAAACCATTAAGTGCATAAGATGGTTTTGAAGTACAACCTATAATTAGAATCATAATTGTTTTTTTTTGGTACAATTATAATCATTATTTAAAACCAGTTAAATGGTTTCAGATAGTTATACACTAAAACCATTTGTATTGTAAAATGGTTTTATGTGTGTTTTTATGGTTTCAAAAATTCTGGAAACCATTATGCTGGTTAAATGGTTTCAGATAGTTATACACTGAAACCATTTGTATTGTAAAATGGTTTTATGTGTGTTTTTATGGTTTTAAAAAATCTGGAAACCATTATGTTGGTTAAATGGTTTCAGATAGTTATACACTGAAACCATTTGTATTGTAAAATGGTTTTATGTGTGTTTATATGGTTTTAAAAATTCTGGAAACCATTATGTTGGTTAAATGGTTTCAAATCACAATTATTGTTTGTATTCTAATTATAGGGTTGTACTCTAAAACCATCTTATACACTTAATGGTTTTGGAGTGCATATCTCTGAAACTATTCCCACAACAAAATGGTTTAGGCTAGAAATGTGGAGGGGACCAAAAAAATAAAATTTGGGGGCAAAAGTCATATTGGGGGTGTGCGAGAAATTTGGGGGTGCATGAGAAATTTGGGGGGTGCACAAGTAATTTGGGGGGTGCATGAGAAATTTGGGGGTGTGCTAGTAATTTGGGGGGTGCACAAGTAATTTGGGGGGTGCACTAAGTAACTTATGCATGGTGCATAAGGATAGCTTTATGTATAATAACCAATTGTGATAGAGAATATAATGATTTTATAGAAGTGGAGGAGAAAGAAAATATTGAGAGAAAAGAAGAAAAGAAACATGAATGTGAAGCGAAGGAAATTTATGAGAGAAAAATAAATGAGGAGGTTGAAAAAGATGTCAACTTTGAGAAGATTGAAGAAAAAAAAAATCAACTTGCAAAAAGAAAGGGAATATCCAAAAGAGAGAATTTTTTTTACTAATCCTTTAGTTATTTATGCATGTTTGGATTTGAGGACAAATCCTCTTGAAGAGGGAGAGAATGATACGATCATGAGTTCCTAAACATGTGGAAGGAAACTTATAAAAAAATGCACAAAAAAATATTTGGATGAAGATGCTTGAGCCCAACTTAAAGCCCATTTCACATGATAAGGAGCATCTTTGGGCTGATTTATGGTCTAATAATATTGGACTAAATAGAAAACAATTAAGTCCAATTTTCTTTATTTTTATTGTAATTTTCTTTTTTGGTATTAGGAGGGTTTTTAGATGACCTTTAGTTGCTCCCTAGGCTCTCTAGATGCTTCCTAGTGGTGCACTAAGTCATTATAGTGGCTAGTGGGAATTTTCTAAGTCATATGGTGAATGTATGGTAGTGGACAATAAATCCTACTATGTAAGGATATGCTATAAATAGGACTATCATGTACTTTTCAAACAATTTGGAATATAATCTAATTTGAGAGTTTCTCTTGTGAGAACTTTTTCTTTGTTCTTGTGATAAGAACATTGTTCTTGAGATAAGAACTTTATAGTGTTGGTTCTACCGGCAGGTCGCGGTTAGGGTCGCACTTTCTTTGATAACTTTGGTTCTACCGGCAGGTCGCGGTTAGGGTCAAGTTCCTCTTTTCCTTGATAACTTTGGTTCTACCGGCAGGTTGCGGTTATGGTCAAGTTCCTCTTTTACCTGTTTTCAAGACGATCCTAAGCGGTCGCTTATCACCTGAGGTCTCTTTAAATGACGCAGACACACCCTCTATTTTTAAATTTGACACTGACCTCTCCTGAGTCTCTAAAAATAGATAAAAACCTCTCTTATCAACTTCGTTAACCATTCATCTAATTTTAAACTAGACACTAACCTCCCTTAGATCTCTTAAAATGATAAAAAAAACCTCATTTGTCAACTTAACACTTTTTTTTTTAAAACTAAAAACTACTATTTTTCCATGGATTTGGCATAAGACATGGCAAAAAATCACTGCTAAAAAATAAGAACTTGCAACTCAAACGTCCAAAGCACAAAAGGACACCTCCAAAGCAAGCATTAAAAACTCAAAAGTGCAAGCATTAAGAACTCAAAAGTGCACAGAACCTGCAAATTAACCAATAGCAGGAGCAGAAACATCACAAAACCACAATATATAACTGATAAACTCAAATTTGTCATAAAAATATATCAGAATTTTAACTATCAAACAGTTATACATCATATTCCCAAAAAAAAAGTGAATATCCATCAAAATATCTCCAAAATCATATGCATATCTTCAAAATATCTCTAAAATCAAAATATCCATCAAAATATATCCCCAAAGTCATCTACATCATATCTTCAAAAAAGTTTACAGCAAGATTGTCTTCTTGTTCACGAGTGTTAGTCAGCATTCTCATGAGTAACTTGGCTATTTCCCGAGTGATCTTGACTTGCAGCTCCATGATGACTTTCCATTGTCGCCTTTTGCTGTAAGATGATAAAATATGGCATTGGTTAATTAACTTTATTATTTATTATCTATTAAAGAGGAAAATGAGTTTTTAATTTACCATGTTTGCATTGGCAACGCTACTATTTTTTTTACGTCGAACCTTCAATTTTTTCTGCACATTAAACATACATGTCAATATTAATGTGAAGATAATTCCTCCAAAATCTTTAAGCTTTGTAGTCATACCTGTTTTTGAGTTTTATCTCTTTGACAGCCCAATATGTTGTGCCCAAATTCTTACAATTTCCACATCTAACTGTGTTTGATCTTCTTGCATCCTGAGGATCACCTGGACCTTCGATCACACTTCTCTTTCGATTAATTCTTGGTCGACCTGGAAGTCTCCTCAATACAGGAGGATCAATATTCCCATAGCTGCCTCTATTTTTTGTGTCTAACTCAGGCATGGGATGTATAATCTCATTATAACATAAGCAATAAACTTTAGTAGTATACACATTATCAGCAAATAGTTCTACATTTTCTCTCTTGTATGCAATACATGCACATGCATGTTTGCAAGGCAAACCAGACACCCTCCAATAATCACAACCACATGTTCTAAATCTCAAGTTCACCACAAAGGTGGTATAACCATCTTTCACTTGAAACTCATCATCACCTGCATATGTGAGTTTACACATTCTTCCATCTTGCATTTTAGTATCAAGCTCCTTTCTAATCTTAGGTGTGATAATGTTCTCAAAATCACATGCTTTTTCAAACCTTGTTTGAAATCTAGCCATCAACCTACAAGTAATTGACTCAATCATTGACAAAATTGTCTTTTTTCTGTCATCACTCAACCAACTATTAAAGGACTCTGAAACATTATTTGTTACATGATCAGATTTGCACTCAGAGTCAATAGTATGTCTTGCACACATGCTTTTAGGCCTTTCCGGATCTAGCAACCAATTTACAGCCTCATTACTAACTTTCGTGAGTTTGTCCATGGCTTTGTCAAACAAAAACTCATTATATGCCATTGCAACGGCCCAAAATTGTGTACTAAGAAGCAATGTTTTGAAATTGAGTTTGAAATTGTTTAACAGATGATTACAACAATACCTATATAAATAATAAAAGAATAATCATTACAAAATGTAAAAATAAAACATATAAAATGTAAACAACAATTGTTACCAGTGTTTGGCATACGGAAAAGTTTCTACAACTGCATTTCGCAATCCCTATTTCATAGATAAATCAAATTACACAAGTCAAATTACACAATAAATTATGATATAAAATGATAAATTAACAATACAAGAAAGTCACTAACCTTTTGCATATCAGACATGATTGTCACATGCTTATCTTGCCATTCGAGAACAGATCTCAGAGCATCACCCAATAAGGACAAAAAAAACTTTCATGAGTCTTTGCACTCAACTTCCACAACAGCGAATGTAATTGGAAACACGCCATTGTTTCCATCAACTGCCACAGCTGATAGTAACCCCCCCCCCCCGTATGGTCCTTTTAAATGACACCCATCAATGCCAAACCAAGGCCTGCAACCTCTCACAAAACCACTTTTCATTGCATTTAGGCAAACAAAAAATCTTTTAAACTCTGGATTGTTGTTGATTTTGGGTTCCAATTGTAGTTTTATTATAGAACCAGGATTTATCTCCAAAGCAAGATTGGCCCAAACTGGCAAGTCATTATATGAAGGTGCATGAACCCCTTTGGTGTCTTGTCTGACCCTTTTTCTTGCACGATAAAGTTGAGCTACATTACTTGGTTCTATTCCATAGCTATCCAACAATTCTTGTTTCATAATTGCATAACTTATATCAGGGTCAGCTTTTATCTTGCTTTCTAACTTCTTTGCAATCCAAGTAGATGTAGCATTTGAATTCTTTGACGTTCATATGCAAGAATGAGTAGGGTTGTATGTCTTAATCTTATATGTTTTTCCATCCGGTGTAGGAGAGGCATGGATGCGCCAACTACAACCATCTGCAACACATATAGCGGTTACCCTTGCCTTTTCATTTTTAATCCTCTTAATCTCAAATCCCTCTTGTATAACAAAATCTCTAAGGGATGTTCTAAACTCATTCACATCAACAAACAATAAACCTGCTTCTAATTCAACTTTTCCATCACAAAGAGGTTCGAATATCCTTCCTTTCATACCTCTATCAACATAAATCGGCACCTTATCTTCATCTGAATTCTGATCAGTAACAATAACATCATGTTTTTCTTCGTAATCACTAAGCTCATCAATATTGATTTCATTTTTCCATTCTTCATTTATGTCACTAGAACTTGAATTAGTTTCTTCACTTTCATTTTGTTCAAGTTCATCACCATCCCACTCAATATCAGAGTCACTAATTATTGTATCAACAATCTGCCTAGGAACTTCAGTTTCTTCATGATGATGATTTAATTTGGGGATGAGATCCAAACATATTTAACATGGTATCAGAATCGGGTTAAAGACTGCAATGTGGGCATTTGACCCAGGACCACGCTAGGCGTGAGGGACCACGCTAGGCGTGAGGGACCACGCTAGGCGTGAGGGTGGGTGTTGAATATGTTGTTGTGTTGTTGGAGATTGTTTGAAGTCCCACATTGCTTAGGTTCCCGGGATGTGAAGTGTATAAATATGTGAGGGCAACCTCACCCTTTGAGCTAGCTTTTGGGGTTGAGATCCAAGCATATTTAACATTAATAATGCAGCATACACATGGATACAACTACGCATATTATTTAGCTTAAAAATGTCAAGAACATCTGAATCAGTTTTAATGGGGATTTTGCCTTGACTACCAGGATGAAAAAAACAAAGGCTTACCGACAAACTTGAATCCTTGCACCCAACATCTGTAGCCAACTCGTTAACGTCGTCAACCAAATCAAAGTAAGAGTATCGGTCAGGGTCAACATTCAAAATCGGCTTGCTAGCTTCTCCATCAAAATGTACCATCAAATGAACACAATCTGGGTTAGGTTTATCATATTGATTGTACCCCATCTTTTATCCTAAATACACTGAAACAAGAACACAATAAAGAAATATGAGTAAATAAGAGGCATCAACCAAATAAATAGATGAAATACACAAAATCAATGTTAATGAGAACATCGAGAATGAAATGGATGAAGACGACAAAGAGTGTGGCAAAAAGGAAAGTGACGTTACCGAATGTGGCGAAAACGAAATTGATGATGATGAAGAATACCCAATAAATCGATGATCGATGATGATCAATATTCCTTGGTGAGAACGAAAATCGATGATCAATATGGAGTTGTTTGTTACTTCCATGGTGAGAACAAAATTGATGATGATCAATATTCCTTGGTGTGAACAGTGAATAGACATATGAATTTAGAAGGTGAAGAGGGAACTAAATATGCGGTAACAATTTTGGAGAAGCGCGCTTTCTATTTTGGAGAAGAGGGAACAGTGAATTGACGGACTTTAACGGCGTTAAGTGGGAAGGGAGGTTTGTGTCATGTGAGAAAATAGAGGGGGTGTTTGTTACATATGGATAAAGTTGAGGGGAGGTTAGTGTATTTTTCCCAAAACACAATAAGATATTTTTTTTTTACTAAAAGTAAATATTCATTCATTCAAATTGAAACATATCATTACAAATTCAAGATTGCTAAAAACTGAAAAAGGTGAATCTATAAACAATCATGTTGCATCTAGGTTAATAGCATACAACGGCATCATGAAACTGCCTACAAATATGACAAAATAAATGTAATCGGAATATTTATACTCCCGGATCTGCAACGTTGATGTCCAAGTCTTCGTCAGATCTCTAATAAGTTAAGATGGATATGTCAATTTAAATCAAAGAATCACGGTACCAAAACGAAAAACCAACGAATGTCGCACAAGACGACGATAAATAGGGGTGGGCAAACAAACCCAAAAACCAAACTAAACTGTCAAACCAAACCAAAAATAAACTGAACCATAACTAACAGTTTTAAAACTAAACTGAAACAGTTTGGTTCGGTTCATGGTTATCAGTTTGGTTTGGTTTGGTTTAATGGTTCAGTTATTTTTAGTGAAAAATTAGTTATGGTTTGGTTCAAAACCATAAAACCGAACCACTTTAACAATTCGGTTCAGTTCGAAAGACAAACAGTTCAGTTCGGTTACTATGAATTTTGAAAACAGTTTGGTTCAGTTCGGTTCGGTTTTGGGTTCGGTTTTCTTCCAAAACCGAACCATGCCCACTCCTAACGATAAATCCAACGCCGCACAAGACTACTATAAACACAACGTCGCACAAGATGACTATAAACAGAAAATCATGAAAAAATTAAGAGGCCGTTTGTTATAGCTTATTTTAGAAAAAAATCACTTTTTTTATAAAAATAATCACTTTTAATTGTTTTGCATCTGTTTGTTACAGATTTTAAAAATAATCAGAAGCTGAAAATAATCAGAAAACAGCTAAAAATGAGAAGCTACTAAGAGTAGCTTATAAATAATAGATTTTTTTTAGAGGAGAGGGAAAATAAATGTTAAAAGAAGAAAGTTATTTGTAATTAAAAAAAATCACTTTTATAAATTGTATCCAAACAAACTAAAAATTATTTTATTTAAAAAAAAGTGATTTTTATTATAATAAACAAACACAAAGGAAATTCAACTTTTCTAAAAATCTCTAAAAACTAATCTCTAAATTATTTTATATTATAATCACTATTTTTTTTAATCTATAACAAACGGACCCTAAGAGTTCGTTTGTTATAGCTTATTTTAGAAAAATATCATTTTTTTTATAAAAATAATCACTTTTAATTGTTTTGTGTCCGTTTGTTATAAATTTTTAAAATAATCAGAAATTAAAAATAATTAGAAAACAACTAATAATGAGAAGCTACTTAGAGTAGCTTATAAAATAATAATAATTTTTTTAGATGAGAGAGAAAAAAAATGTTAAAAGAAGAAAGTTGTTTGTAATTATAAATAATCACTTTTATAAGTTATATAATAAAGTAAAGATTATTTTATTTAAAAAAAATAATTTTTATTAGGGTCATGTTAACATGTGCACAAAAAGTTAAATGCACATATTTCAATATATTATTTCAATGCACATATTTCAATATATTATTTCTACTTTTGCTTCCTTAACATATGCCTTTGGTGCACATGTTAACATTTTTCTTGTTATAATAAACAAACACGGATGAAGAAGAGAAACTCGCGGGAAATAGGGCGGCTGTACAATGGGATACTTTGTTGAATTCACCGAAAATGTCATCTCTACCTGAGGAACTATGGAGCAGAATTCTGGAAATCGGAATTGAAAAAAGCAATTTCAGCCACAAAGACCTTTGCTGCATCTCCATCTCATGCCGCCTCCTTCATCGCCTCTCCTCCGATGACTCTCTCTGGAACTTCCTTTTCTCCGATGATGACTTCCCTCCTTCTACATCTCATTCATCAAAATACCTTTATCAATTAAGGTAACTTTCAAATTCTAGGTTTACACGTCTTTTCACTTTTCTTAACTTCCAATTAGCAAGACCCTTGTCTTTATTCGTTGATTTTCTCATCTAGGTCTATGTAAAATTCACTTTCATTTATTTATTTTTGGTGTTGAGGTTTGAGAGAGAGAAGAGAGAGAAGGATTATTAGGATTATCATATCGCGAGGATGAAGGTTAGTATCATAAACTCTTCTATCATCAAGGTTTTAAATTGCGGTTGCGGTATCTGATGCGGTAACCGTTGCGGTTGTTGCGATTGCGGTCATTGACACTTCTAGGTCACTACACTATTTATCTACCATTGTAGATTTTTTGTTTATTCCATAAACACTATTCGAATGTGTTTAAAATACTAGGTTGAGAGTTGCTAAAAGTAAGGTTTTTCATGATTTGACACAAATTAGTAGCATTTGAAGTTCATAAATTTTATTTTTTGGTGAGAAAATTTGATTGAACATGGTTGAAATCGTACGATGCGACCATACTCATGAATTAAAATCACACGCAATTGCGGTGCGATGCGGTTGATGCAATACTCTGTCCGCAATTGCGGATGCTGACCGCAATTTAAAACCTTCATTGCATATCTTGCCATAATCAATCAAAAATAACAATGCATGGAATGATAGACTTTGCAGAAGGATATAGAGAGTAAGAGAGAAAGTATTACAGTCCATGAAACAGGGGAAGTATTGTCTTCAGTCTCAAGAAAAAGAGAGACAACAAAAATTGCATGAGGGAGATGAAGAAGCTCGAAAGCAAAAGAGGCAAGCATATCCGTAGTATTTTTCTACAATCAATCTATACTATTGTTGTTTGAGTAATTTGATTTTGTTGGATCTTTTCAACTAACATATTTATTTAGTTTAACTTCAGTTTAATTTACTTACAAGTTTATAAACCGATTAAATTAGTTGCCATGTTATATTAGAAATTTTCTTTTGAAAGAGTTGAAACCCACTTGGGTTGGTGCATTGGTATTGGCTTGGAACCTGGGAGTGTGCTCCTCTTGAGTGGGCTAACTCTCTGAGATTCAATTCTTTCTGGCGCCAATTTGAGTGGGCTAATTTAGCTTCTTCAAAAAAAAAAAAAAGAGTTGATGAGTGCCTGGACAAATAACTGAAGTACTCAGTAATAACTTACGGATATACGATTACTATTATTACCTTCGTCGAACCTTTTCAAAAAACACTAATGTTATTCAAACACAATTGTCTAACAAATATACAACAAATATATATCTTTGGTTCACAATCTTCATACTATTATTCAAAGTTGATCTTTGCAATTTCAAGAGTTTTCTTTCCTTTATGAGGATTTCCAAAGAAGTTGTTTATGTAATCCTGCCACAAGACTTCCCTATAATCAGCCAATTCATCTTTCTTCACCAATCCTGGTAATGGGCCAATCCTCTCTATAACTATTGGTTGAGTGAACAGTGGAATTGATACACTGGATTGGGTGGATGTTGTCATTATTACTCTCTGTTCTGAACTCTTATACTTCCCATTGCTTAGTATCTTACATTAAAATAGCAAAAGGGTTAGAAGTTATCTATGTGAGATCTATGTATGGTTACCAATTACCATAGTACGTGACTGCATATTCATGGTTTTATGGTGCGTTTGATCAACTAAAAAATCGGGGATTAAACTGGACAACTTTTGATATACCCTGTAGATTTATAAATTGGTTAGGAGACTGGACAAAATAGGTAAAAAAGATAGGACAAACATGAAATTTTGTCCCTCACTAAACCACCGCACAACTTTTTAGCCATAGTACAACTATAAAAAATAACAAAAATACCCATTTTCTTTTCGAATATAAAAATATTATCTCTCTCTGGTGCAATTTTGTCCTATCATGTACTATCTTAATCTGTCGTATACTGTTTTGTCCTGTGGTTACTGTTTTGTTAATCAAAGCACCATATGTAAACAATTGTCTTATTGAGAAAATTCATCATTATAAATTTATAATACTGTGTACTAACATTTTCTTGTTTAGAAAAATGAAATTAACAAATTCAGTGTATTTTGATGGAGTAATTGGAAATTATTTTAATTAATCTTAGATTTCAAGATATCCAACCTCTAAAGCATCACCAACATTGATGACTAAACCTCTGCTTTGACATATAAGCCACCAATTCCATCTTGGAGGAGCACTGTGATAGTCCCTACATCTGAGTCACGCCCTACGCCCTACATCAAGTGGTTAATAAGAGTTTTAACAAAAAGACGACCTAACCCAGAAATTCTATAATTCACTTAACTCCCGATCGTACTCCAAAAATGCTAGACCCACTTTCAATGAAAACCAGATGATACTCCAAGGACTAACAGGAATGATGAAATCAAAAGGGTACTAGATGAACTTACTTGCACTGATTAGGCCAATATTGAAGAGCATCTTCATCACTACTAGTACTATATACCATATTGATATGGTCTTTCCATTCCAACACATTTTCTTTCACAGGAGCAAAGCTAGTCCCATATTTCATCTTTAAACTTTGTCTATAAGCAACTTTCTTCTCTAGTGGCATGTTGAAAAATGTGTGTGCTGAATCCTTAAGTGATTCTGTAATGACCCAATTTTTATTTATTCGTTTTTGTGTGTTTACAATGTTTATTGACGTGGCATTTTATTAAGTTAGTAACTTTAAGTTAATTATCGAATACTTTAGTTAACGCGCGAGTTAGTGAGAGTTAACGCGAGTTGGGCCAAACTATTGGGCTTGAGGCCCAATGGGCCTTGACACACAAGAGGGGGGCGCTATATGGGCCTTGGTAGAGAGAGAAAAGTTCACTTTTTGCTTTGTGATTCAAGAAGAGTTAGAGGGAGAGCTTCAAGAGCTAGGGCAAAGCTTGAGTGGAGATTTCAAGAGCAATCATCGATCTCGTTGAATCTAAGGTAAGAGAGTTAGATTTCCATGATCTTGAGTGATTCCAAAAGGGGAGGATGTCGATTCCTTCATTCCCAAACTCTTCCACTCATTTTCGTTTTGGGTTGTGAGATTTTTCTTAATGAAAGTAAAATCTATTGATCATAACATGTTAAATAAACTCTTAACAAGTTGTATGAACGAATTTGTGGGGTTTTAACTGGGAATTTGTAGATGTTTTACCAAGAACTTTGTGGGTTATGTGTTTGTGTATAAATGTGTCAAAATCCATGAAGATAAGTGATTATTGATGTTAATAGTTGCTTTTAAGTGTTTTTGAACATGTATAAACATAACCTATGCTTGGTATAATTTCTTGAGTTAGAAATAAGTGATTTTAGGTCAAAATAAGTACTTTTACGTGCAAAATCGCGTTTGGACTGATCCCCTGCGCTATGCGCAGCCTTTTGAACAGTCCCTGCGCCATGCACAATTCAGCTATTATTTTTCTTGCTCCTGCGCAGCAGTCAGCAGACCCTGAAGTCCTGGGTTGACTTTTGATGGTTTATGCACCTGGAACCTATTTTACTCGGTTTTTCGCGTAGATTCCGATTCCAGAGTTTGTTTTGTGAGATAATGCATGCTTAATACAATGTACTTATTAGTATTGTGTTAAAATGCGAAGTAAATGCATTGTATGTGATAATCGATATGTATTGATAACGTGGATTAATTGTGTTTGTATGCAATTATTAATGATTGTTGATGTTATTTGATGGATGTAAAGGAAGGATATTAAGATTGAAGTATCTTAATAAAGAAGTAAGTTGAATTATGTTTCACTTAATAAATGACGAGCAAAATGCTAATTGTGTGAATATGAATTCATGAATTACATGCATTCATGAATTTTTTATGTATATTGGATATTCCAATAAAGAAGGATATCATATTATATTTATCCGATAAAGAAGAATATTAGAGGTGAGATGCTCTAATAAAGAAGTTTGGTACCACATGCATTAGATATGTCTAGGAGGACATTGCATGAAGTTGTGGCGTTAGATTGCATTAGGGTATATGTACATTATGTGATAATTGTTATGTGACGCATAGTTTGATTGTGTGATGAATGATGATTGGTAAATGATGTTTGGTTATAATTTATCTTGTAACTTATAATTAAATGAGATTGTTGATGTATGTTCATGAGTTAGAATATGCATGATATGATGAGGAAGTGTAAGTATATTTCTTACACTTATATATTTATTGATTATGATTTCTAACTCTCTGTTTTGTGTTATGTGCTGGACTTTTGGGGGTTCAGATACACAGGTTGAGGATCTTGCTCGGGACGGGGTATTCGCTTGAACTTGTTGGATGACTGTATTAACCTTTGACCTTGCTAACTTGTATATTATGATATCCATGATGATGATAAGGCTATGTATATGTTTTGATGCCTTGGATAATTATAATTTAGCTTTTGATGATCAATATGTGTTAAAAAGGAATGATTGCATGTTTGAATTTCATTTCTGCTGTCGCAAGTATGTATAAGCATGTTGAATGTCCTTTTGCCTTGTATGTTCGTTTTATTAACATGTAACACCTTAATTTTCTTAAGTGTTTTATTTACATATATTCAATAAATACGCGTTAAGGGGGTTAGGGTGTTACAGATTCCAATAGCTCCAAAGGAATACAATGATTCACTACTTGAAAAAATTCAAGTGTCTCAGCCGCTCTAACAATCTCATTCACCACTTTTTCATGTTCTTTTCCATTGAGTTTTGATAAATCAATTGGTGGCATATCACATGACTTTGAGTCTTTTTTGTTGATTCTTTCATGTATGGGTTGTATGTAAATATTTGGAACCTCTAATAAACCTGAGTCTACTAAACCTTTGATTACATTGCCTTCTTTGACAATGAAGTTGTACAATGAATTTGAAGATTTGGAAATTGAGGCCATTAAAATGTGCAATTTTTTTTATGGGGTGTGATAGTGTGTTAGATACAGAGGAAATTGCAACAATAAATAATGCTACTTTACAACTACTAGTCTACTACTATGTAAATCAGGTTGCGTACTTAACTGATCTGAATTGCGTATATGTGGCTCAAGTTGAGTTGAGAGGATTTATGATGATATGGTCAATTTCAGTTATAAATAGTTCCAATTTGATTACTTGCACGTAATTCTCACTTAATCATGTTATAGCATTATTTCGAAACTCATCCTATTTGTTATTTTCGTGAGAGCAAAACTAGACAAGTACTCAAAAACAAATATATAGCACAAAAGTGAGACCAGCTAGCTTAGAAGGGACCATAAACAAAGCTTAACTTAACATGCCCTTAGAAGGGTCCCAAGACCATTCATAAAACAAGCAGTGTGACATCTGCATGCGACTCAAACCCCATTTCCATGACAAATCTTTAATATATATATATCTACCACTTCCATATGGTCCTTAATCTTGTTTGAAAAAATTACATCATTCTTCGCAATTTTAGACGTCCTTATGTTTTCGCATGTACCTTTCCCCCGTGTCTAAAGCTCATAACCACCATATCCAATTACTCAACCTAGCCATTGGAATCATCCAGCCCATTCAGAACAAATTTTTTATGTTTAAAAAAGTCATTTAATTCATACGATGAGTGAAAAAATTATTTAAAAATTTAAGAGTTTTATGATAATTAAACAAATATAACTTTTGCATAGACTAAAACTACTTGCAAAATTTATATTTTTAAATATAAAACAATAAAAAATTAAATAAAGATCAAACTTAATTAAAAGGGTCCCAAAGACAAAATATAAACTTCAAAGGTCCCCAAGGACAAAAGTATAAATCCACTTAAATATATAGGACAAAATGTTGTATTTTTTATTGTGAAAAGGAATGAAAAAGTTAATTGAGTTACGTCTTATAACTTTGAAACTTGAACTTAATTGAAAGGTGCAGAAAATGTCAAAGAGTAGTAGAGCAAATGTAGAAAAAGTCTGTTTCTTTTTAAATATCATTTTTTACCATTGTACATATGTCGTGCATCATATTTTCATCACTAATATTTTTAATTATCTATTATAATAAATTATAAAAATTTTATATTTTTAAAATATTCGTCGAGATAAATTGAATAATATCTTATTTACTAACATTTGGTATTATAAATTAATAAAAATTATGGTTAAAGTAAATTATATGAATAATACACGATGCTAAAAAAAAGGACACTAAAAAGAATCTGAGGGAGTACAAATAAGTGTAATTAATGATAGACCGGGCCACATTTTAATAAAGATCAAGTAACAAAGCCCACATTTCAACATTTTGCATTTTAAGGGAAAGTTGATTTCATTTTGGACAAGACTTGTGTGTTTTGTCTTAGAGAGTTCAGAGAGAGAGAGAGAGAGAGAGATCAGAAAAGAGGGCACAATGAAAATAGGGAGAAAGGAGATTATAGATGAAGCAAAGAAGCAGCTATGGCTGGCAGGGCCAATGATATTTGTGTGTGTTTTTCAAAACAGCTTACAAATCATATCTCTAATGTTTGTTGGACATTTGCATCATGAGTTGCTTCTTGCTGGTGCTTCTTTGGCTATTTCATTTGTCAATGTCATCGGTTTCAATGTTTTGGTATGTTGACATGCATTTTTATTTTTTTCATTTTGATTTTCAATACTTTTATTGATGTCTATTCATGTAAAGTCATGATAAAAATGTTCATAGTACATTAAGCTGACAAAAATATTACCGAAAATAATACTCTCTCCGTCTCAAAATTCTTTCAACCTCAAGATATAAATAAAAACTAGTCAACAAAAAATTTATTTAATGTAAAATTTAGACCAAATTGTTAAACCATTTTTACTTATATTTTTGAACAGAGAGAGTATAAAATTGATAATAGTTCTATCATTAATAATAACTCCTTTTTTACATACAAGAATATTTTTTTTAATGAGACAAATATATCTTTTTGACTAGTGAAAGGAAATCTTAAATATTTACTAATTTTAAAATTTATTGGTCGCAATTGCATTTTTAGTCAATGTCAACCATTGACTTTGTTGTGGAGAAATAGAATATATTTTATAAAATAATAATAATAATAATAATTATGATTGTTATTTTTCTTTTTTGGAAAAACTATTAGTGTATTTAGTTTATTTTTATCTTCATTTCATATTTTCAGTTTCACTTAAATATATAACATCACATTATGTTAAAAATAATTAAAGTTAAATTACATTTGTTTGTGAAAATCTTGTACATGATATAGTGTGTTTAGTACTATTGTTTTTCTTTTGGTAAAACCACCATACTAGCTATTCTTTTAAACTCAAGCATGTTTTATGTTTATTTAGATGGGCATGTCAAGTGCATTAGACACATTTTGTGGTCAAGCATATGGAGCAAAACAATATCACATGGTTGGAATATATACACAAAGAGCAATATTGGTTAACACTCTTGTTAGTATACCATTATCAATTATTTGGGCATACTTAAAACCAATTTTGATTCTACTACATCAAGACAAAACTATTGCATCACAAGCTCAACTATTTGCACGTTACTCTATTCCAAGTCTTTCTGCCAATGGCATTCTTAGGTGCATTATTAAATTCCTACAAACCCAAAACATAGTTTTTCCTATGGTGCTTGCTAATGGATTCACTAGCATAATACATGTTGTTCTATGTTGGTCTTTGGTTATAAAATTTGGACTTGGTATTAAAGGAGCAGCTATTGCAATTTGTATCTCAAATTGGCTTAATGTGATACTATTGGTACTTTATATCAAATTCTCCTCTTCATGTAAAAGGACCTGGGTTGGTTTATCAATGGAATCCTTGCACAACATTCCTCAATTTCTCAAACTTGCTTTTCCTTCTGCAGTCATGGTTTGGTATGATATTTTCTACAAACAAAAATTGACTTACATATATTATTTTTTCTTATTGACTTTGATAGAATATATTAAATTCATTTTATTTAATTAGCACATAAAGTTTGAAGCATAACATGAATTGTGCCATGTTATATTACAATGTTAATATTATAGACAAAATATGAAATTCATTCATTTCATTTTATCCTTGAGAATTTCTAATTGCATAATCTCTATTGCATCATTACCATGTTACAGCTTAGAGTCATGGACATTTGAGCTAATGGTACTCCTGTCTGGTGCTCTTCCCAATCCAAAATTGCAAACTTCTGTACTTTCGATATGGTTGGTACTTGGTATATATATATATCTCTCTCTTAAAGGATTATGCCACGCCTTGTTTTTCATTGCTGTTTTGTTTTTTTTTATTTAATAATGTGTGGTTAGAAATTCCACCATAAAGATAAATAAGTGGAGTGTTCGAGGTTTGAACCCAACTCATATATAATATATACGATGTTTCTACCAACTGAGCTATGCTCATTGAAATTTTTTCATTGCTCTTTAGATATACCAAGTTATTGCTTTGTTTTGTTTCTTTTCACAATTTTTTTTCCACAAAATTTATTCCTTTAATTTGTTATACATGACCGAATGTACTTTTTTATCCACAGTGTTAATATATCTGGTATGTTCTGGATGGTTCCATTTGGAGTTAGCGTTGCTGGAAGGTTAGTTTTCACGCTATTATTATTATTATTATTATTATTATTATTATTATTATTATTATTATTATTATTATTATTATTATTATTATTATTATAAATTCTATTAATATTATATTAGAGTTAGAATCCAAAACAGATACCAAAGAAATGTGCATGCAATATTTAAAAATGGTGTTGGTCACATTTATTTAGTTTAATTAATTATGTTTTTAGTCGTCAAATTTGGGTTGTTGTTGTCTGTAAACATTAAAAAAAGAAGTTTTTTCATCCTCTGATTTCTAAAATTTGTTTCAATTGATCTACATTGATTAATTTCAAACCGTACAATACAATTTGTTTGGGTCTCCCCCTTGCAAAAGGTTTTTGCAAAAATTATAGAGAGACTAAACTAAATTAAGGATGAGTTGAAGGTTGAAGCACATTTCAAAGTAATGAGTATTGCGTCGCACCAACTAACACACTCTTTTTAACACACCAGTATTCATTGGACCAACTCACCCTTTTTTTTAATCAAGTTACCTATTAACCGGTTCAGCGAGTTGAGATAAAAAAATAAACGTTTTCTGTTCCAAAAAAGCTTCATAGAAAACATGCTTTGGGTCTCAGTTCTCTGCAATTTTTGTCTCCTCTGCGTTTTGTGTTGGATTTATCTCCTTTTATTTATTTATTAATTTGAATAAGGGATAATTACTGCTAAGTGCACATTGTGGTAATTATCCATTAAGCCTAAATTGTGGTCTTTATTCTTTCCCTAAAATATAGTAACCGCCCATAAAGATAGTGTGGCAGTTATGATTGCACTTAAGATATTTTTGTGATGGACAAAAATTATAAATAGAGTGCAACCCTTGTTTTGGTTCCCTAAGCCTCATATCTCTATTCAGTGACTTACACCATCTAAGAGAGATTGTAGAAGGTTTAGAAGAGCCTCAACAACCTCAAGCAAGATCAATCCTCAACAAGAACAAGTTATAGCAATGGCGGGAGGTATTTCAGCTATTTAAATTCAATTTTGTTTCCGCTGTTTAAGGTTGAATTTCGTTTATGAATTAGTAGAAATTCTTACATTTGGTATCAGAGCCCTATTTGCCTCTGCCTTGCAATTTCGTGTTCTGATTATTGCAGTTTTAATCCATTCTAAATTTTTTGATTTCACATGTTTGTAACTGTTTAATTTATACACAGAGAATCTTTAAACCATATAGAAATAATTTCGATTCATGTGATTTAGAGTTAAAAATAGTTATGAAATCAAAAGCTTTAGTAATCTGGGTTTTGCTTGAATTTTTCATAAATTTCGATTTCAGATTAAGAGCGTTTTAGATGCAGAAAAATATTGAATCATACGGAAATATTTTAGATTCATGATTCTGTGTTTAAAACATGAATTTTCGGTGTTATTTTGGCTTGAAATCGATTTTTCCAGTTTCGGGTCGCGTGAATTTTTCAACCGGGTCGTTTTGACCCGTCTGGAGGTTGAAGATGATGATATTTATTTTAATCAATGCTTTCATTATAAATATTATGTAACGCAAATTATTTCAAAACTGATTCACCTGTCTTAGTGGTTGATTTATTGACTTGCTGCTGAGACATCGTGGATTCGATTCCGCTCTTTGCCTTTTTTGTGAATTTTCAATTTTCTTTATGAACAGCAATGATTAAAATTAAAATCACGAAAAATTTGTCCTAACACCGGTTCGAACCAGGAACCTGTAAGACGCGCCCATTAAGAAGCGGCATTCAGTAACCGCTTGGTCAGGTGTAACGTTTTTGTATTTAATTGCATTGAACCTTATTTATTATGCAGCTACGTGTTGTATCCAATTAAGGCATGATAATTGTGTTTTTTAATCATGTAATTGTAATTAAAATTAATTGGTATATATGCCATGTTGAAGTTATGTAACACCGATTCTAGTCATTCACTTGATTAGTATTATTACATGGTTAATTTATGTAACCTACTAAAGCATATAATATGTAAGTTTTTTAATCATGAAATTATGTGCATTAAAATGAATCGGTTACATTTTATGCAATTGAATATTATGAATTAAATGTCAAAATGATTTATATGATTTTATTTGATTAAGGAGTAGCCACAGCATCTTTAATCGAGTGAAATTATATATTAAGAGTTTAAAATCATGTTAGTGACATTGGTTGTAATTGACTATATTGAACGTAGTAAATTTTGTCCCACAGGAATTTTTATTATGTTTATGTATGGTTAATTAGGATAAAATATTAAATTATATTTTCTAATTTACCCACAGGGATTAGAAAAGGGAACATAATTTGATAGTTTTATCATTAAGTTATATGAATCTAATTGAATAAAACTTTAGTCTACAGGTAAGTTTTATGTCACTAGATTCATAGTTTGAAACATGATTTACATTGGTAAAACATGGTATTTGTTTAGTAGTCTCAATTTAATTATAAGCATGTAAATTTAATTTTACAGCTATGCAGCCTATAAATTTCTCTCACTTTAAGTGTGAAATTCCCGAACTAAAGGATGAAAATAATAAGGTGTATAAGGAGAGAGTTCTTCTTCATTCAGGATGAATGAATATTTGATTATGCTATTCGGAAAGACGAACCATCTCCTATTATAGAGACTAGCCTTCAGGAAGATGTCGATCTTTATGAAATATGGGAGCGACCTAATCGTCTCAGAATGATGTTCATAAAGACCAACATTTTTTTTTTTGCTAGCATTCGTGGTTGCGTTGATCAGCATAATAATGTTCAAGCATTGCTTAAGGTCATTGATGAACATTTTAAAAACATCAAATAAGACATTTGTTATCACCTTAATTATGAAGTTCTCATCAATGAAGCTCATCATTGTGAAAGGAGTGCGTCAGCACATCATGTGAATGAGGGATATAGCAGCACAACTAAAGACTCTTGAGATTAACATTTCAGAATCTTTCCTTGTGCGTTATATTTTTAGCACTCTTCCATCCTCAAATCAGCCGTTCATAATTCCATGTAACACACATGCGTGTTCAAGAAGAAAGAAAGATTGATGATGGAAATGGATAAAGATGTTATAATGACAAATATGGAAAAGAGCAAGACCCTGAAAGGTAAATGAATTTCATTTGTCTGCTTTGAGTCTAATATGATTGATGTCATTTATAACACATGGTGGATTGATTTTGGTTCTACAATCCATGATTATCGAATACCTTACAATGTATAATCAGCTTAAGAAAAACGCTTCCAAGTGAGCAAGGCATCTATTTAGGAAGTCAAGATGCGTTCACATATAGAGGCTGTTGAAACATGCAATTTAATTTTTTCAGTAGTGGCTTTGTTTTAAATTTGAAAAATACTTTTATTTATATTCCAAGTTTTTCTAGAAATTTAATTTCTATTTCAAGGCTTGAACCATTGGGATATTCCATTATTTTTTATAAAACGTCTTTCAGTTTGTTTAATAAATCTAAATTTCTTGGAAATGATGTATTATCCAATGGTCTCTTTTCTCAATTAATTTTCAAATTGATGCCACTAATAATGTTATGCATGTTCAAGTTGAAACTAAATGATGTGTTATAAATAAGGAATCCTCTATTCTGTGGCACCGGAGATTAAGATATATCTCCATTCAGAAAATTAAAAGACTAGTGAATTTAGTACTTTAAATTTCACTAATTTTTTTTTAGACTTGTGTAAACTGCATTCAGAGAAAGCAGACTAACACACATAAGAAAGTGCTAAGAGGAAAACTAAAATATTAGAAATCATACATTCAGATATATGTTGTATGTCCAGACATGGACATACAAGGTCCGAAATATTTCATCTCCTTCATTGATGATTACTCACAAAAATTATAGAGAGACTAAACTAAATTAAGGATGAGTTGAAGGTTGAAGCACATTTCTAAGGAAGATGATGAGATGAGAGTAGAAGAAGGTTACAATTTAAAAAAAGAAAAAGAAAAAACACTCACAAATAAAAAGAGTGTGTTAAAAAGAGTGTGTTAATGGATGTGACCATAACATTGGTCGTAAGTAATTAATTTCTAGAAAAGCTATTAGGATTAGCTTTTCATTTTGGGATCAAAAGTAATTATCTTTATGTTATTATTATTGATCATAATTAATGAGTCTCGTTACATATGTATTAATTTCCACACAACAGTACAAGAATCTCAAATGAACTAGGAGCTGGATGTCCAAATGCTGCATATTTAGCTGCCAAAGTGAGTTTATTCATAGCCTTCACATGTGGAGTTTTAGAGTTCACTTTCATTATGTCGGTTTGGAAAGTTTGGGGCAAAGCTTTTAGTAACGTACATGAAGTAGTCACATATGTTACTTCCATGACACCAATTGTTGCAACCTCTGCCTTCGTAGATTCATTTCAAACAACACTCCAAGGTAATGATTCTTATTGAGCTCTATAATATAGAGAGTACAATTTAATACCACTTTGTTACTAAATTTTATTGAAATAAAGTGAGCTAAAATACAATTTTATATTACCTTGCTTTGTTGTATTATTAATAAAAAATAAGGGGTCGAATCAGTAGCTCAACTAATTTGGGCTAATGGTTAAAAGAGTTGAAAAGTTAAAAATTCAGATTTTTATTTTATTTTAAGTTCTGATAAATGTGAAAATATTAATATTAACAATTAATTTTTTAAAAGTATTAACTTATAGACCAACCTTATATATGTATAAATTTAATTTCTTTATGCTTTAAATAATTTTTTAGTTTCAAGAGCATTCGATACTATTTTTTTATTTTCGTCTTCACAACAAAATATTTTGATTTTAGTTTTTAGAAATAAGAATGTTTTTCTGCGGTCCTCAATATTTGATTTTAGACCTTGTAATATCAAGTTCATATTGAATAAGTATTTATAAAATAAATTTATGTCTTATTTTAGGAACTCTATGGATAGAATATTACAGAACCTAAAATCAAAACAATAAGGATCAAAATTAAATTTTCATTTTAATACCTAGACTAGATTAAAACCAACAAACAAAAATTTGAGGATTAAAAATAAAATAGTTACTTCTTCCGGTCTCATTTTAAAAATGTAATATAAAAATTAATTAAGAATAGTAGCATTCACCGAAATAAATATATTAAGAATAGCAGCTAATTTTATTTAATTTTTTTATGTAATAAAATAATTACTAGCTTTTACGGAATTATCTTTTATTTTCATTTCATTTTCTATGAGAAATTGTTCGATTAAAGGGTATTTTGAAAATAATAACATTTAATAAATTGAAAATAGTTATAGGTTACTTATATTTTAAACCACAAAATATATATAATTTATGTTTTATTTATATTTGAGATGAGACTAGTAGTATATTATATGAACCAAAAACTATGTAAGCCTTCTCCTAACTAATAATTCGTTGATTGTGAATAGGGGTTGCCAGAGGATGTGGTTGGCAAAAGCTTGGTGCATATGTTAATCTAGGATCTTATTATCTTGTTGGCATTCCTTTTTCTGTTCTATTTGCTTTTGTCTTCCACATGAAGGGACAGGTAAGATTTAACCATTTTTTTAAATCATGTTCCTATATTGCTCAGTAGCTACTAAACTACTTGATTTAGAACTCTAAATTTGGTATTATGTTGATTAATTCTTCATGAACACAGGGGCTATTTTTAGGTCTTATAACCGCACTTATGGTGCAAGTTGTGTGTTTTCTTATTGTCACCTTGCGCACCAATTGGGATAAAGAAGTAAGTCTTCCTAATTTCAAATGATTTTATGAGTCCGATTGAATTTGCTTATTTTTAAACTTATATGCGAAACAACTTATACATATAAATAAACTTTTATGTATTATTATAAGCTTTTCGAGATATTTTATGAAAAAATAACTTATAAAAATATAGTTTTTGTTAGTAAAAACTTATGAATTAAGCTAAAAAATAAGCCACATCCAAAACTGAGTGATGATTAACGGCGTCTCTAGAGAGTAGAAAATGCTATTGTCCTACTCCCTTTTACGACTGAGACGACAACCTAATCGATGTCTATTTGAAAAAAAAAAAACAAATGTATATGAGTTAAGTTTTAAGATTGTTAAATTAGTATCGATAAAGCCATTGTCTCAGCCGTAAGGATGATGAGGACCGAGAATTTACACTTCTAAAGATAATGTCTATCATTAGAATTTCAAACAATTTTTAAATAGTGATCCAATCGAACACATATTAAAATGGCCAAAATGACTTTGTCTCAATTATATTGGCTTTTAATTAGCATCATTATCTTACATTGTTCAGGCAAATAAGGCAGCAATACGAGTTGGCGGCAGTGGAGTCCAAGTTAATGTACTTCCACATGAGCAAAATGTTGTTACTCTATAGTTTAAGAATCTTTTCATCAGTTTTTTTTTATAGAAATTTTATGTTGAAAGTGGAGACTAAGGGTGTGTTTGGTAACACAAATAAACTAGCTTATAACTTATTATATGAGTTTATAAGCTTGTTTCAAAAATTAGAGGTGTTTGGTAACAAGTTTTTTATACTAGCTTATAGCTTTTTTTCAGATGCTATTAAGTAGCGTTTGAGCTTATAGCTTATAGATTTTTACACTTTATTCCATTTTTACCCTTTAATTTAATAACTACCCACTCTAAAAAAGAAACTACCCACTATCAATTATGTCATTTTATATTTATTAACCACTTTAAAAGCGAATTTTATCAAACACTTTAATTTCAATTAACTAATTTTTCAGCTATCAGCTACCTTTTCAACTATAAGCTAGCTTATAGCTTATTTTAACCAAACGACCCTAAAACTCGGTATCATGTACTACTGCAAAACCATAAATCAAAATTAAATCAAAATAAATTTGGATTGAGAATAGACACAATGCAACTAATAAAGTTTAGTTTAACTTTTTTTTTGTCTGAAAATGTAAAAAAATGGATTAAACGGATTAAACTCATTCGCAAAGTTTAACTTTTTCTTTAAATTATCAACTAAAGTTCTAGAAAAAAAATAAATAAATAAAAAGTCTGCGGGCCAACTCGGCCCGCCCCGCACTGCTCTTTTAACGGGTTAGAGCTGGCCAACTTAAAATACATACCGAGCTTAAAACCTAAGGCCCAACCCGTCAAAATACCGGATTTGCCACCCCTACTTTAACGCTTTCAAGTTCCAACAAAAACTATTTCGACCGACCAATCGTTAGTTGGTTATGTGGTGATTGACGCTGAACTTGGTAGGAAGGACCACAGTTCGATCTCCCGCAACTGTGATCTGAAGGGAGCTGAAAGCCCCAAACGAGATTAAACCGGTGGCGGAAGAAAACAAAAAGTTGTTTCAACCGAACATCATAGTAGGAAAATTCTATTAGAATTTGAGAGGCCTATACTCAACCACAAAAGCTAGCTTGAGAGTTGAGTTTTGCACTACACTTATAAAGACTATCTTTGCCATATCTCTAGCCAATGTGGGACTTCTAACACACCCCCTCACGCCCAGCACTATTGGGCTTGGTGCGTGGAATCAACAACGGGTAGCCAAATATGGGAGGTCTCCACAACAAACAACAAATGGATCTAGGATAGGCTCTGATACCATATTAGAATTTGAGAGGCCTATACTCAACCACAAAAACTAGCTTGAGAGTTGATGTTTGCACTACACTTATAAAGGCTATCTTTATCATATCTCTAATCAATGTGGGACTTCTAACAAATTCTACGCCTTAAAACTGATTTTATAATTGGAAGGGATGAAAAAAGAAGATATATTAGTATAATATACAAAGGATGTTAAACATTTAATAGTAATTAGACAGAATTTCAAATTGTTGCAAAAAAATTATTATATATTTATATTATTAAGCAAATATAAATAGAACTTTGTATATTATACAACAAATTCAAGATTTAAAAACAAGCTAGCTAGCTAGCTAGTTTTTTTTTTTGAACCGCTTAAAACAAGCTAGTGAATACTAGAGAGTTACTACCAAAAGATAACTTTGCATATTATTGAGCAAAAATAAATAGAACTTAATTTGCATATTACACCTCGTGTTCTAAGACGAATCATTTAGGACAACTCGAGTTTAACTCCTGATAAGAATAATTACTCTTGTTCATGGTATATTATTAAGCAAATATATATTGAACTTAATTTGTATATTACTGTATGTTTTCGGAGGAATCTTTTCGGAAAACTCGAGTTTGATTCCTTGTATGAACAATCACTTTACTTACTGGCAGTCGCCTCTGAATTACCGGGCCTCTTTTCTTTAGAACCAGAGAATTAATACCAAAAGAGTTTTTTTTTCTTAATATATATATTAGAAATCACAAAGAAATGAATCCGTTATTGAGACGTGTAGCCCGTTTAAGAACACAGAAATTGAAAGCACGGTTAAAAGGATCCCATTGAAATCCAATTTCATCTCCTTTCTTGAGATCTCTTCTCCTCACAAAATCATGGTTCCACTTACCAATAAGAACGTAACTCTTGGACGAAGACCATCGCTTTAGAACAAGTTGGTGCATGGAATTTGTTTCCATGTCCCAAACATTGACCGGGGATCCTTCCTCGGTCTCTGCAGCTCTTGCGTCGTCAAGATCCAGCATAGGCAAAATTTGTTTCTTCACCAAGTCTGCAGCTAACAAGAGTCTGCTCAAGATTCCTAGATCACTGTCGGTTAGCGTCTTTTTGATCTTCCACGGATCATCGTAAAGCTTTAGTGTTGTTGAGACTGATTTGTTATAGTTGTGTCCATCTTCTTCATTTTTGTTGTTGCATAATCTTCTTCTTGATGTCCTCATGTTTGTAGTGGCTTCATCACAAGATTTCCGCTTTTTCGGATATTGCTCCCTTTCCTCTCCAAGGAGATTGTTCATGGTTATTTGATGGTGTTTTTATTTTGGATTTAGAGCTAGATTAAAAGGGGTTTGAGAATAGGTGCAATTGCTGCAAATTAAGTTTTCTATGTACTACACTTTATATAGAAATAGTATCTACGAAATGAGAGCCTCGTTTCATGTTTTCATAGCAAGTAGAAAGGAACTTTTACATTAGCTTTTGATTGGTATAAAATAGGATAAGAATATATTGATTGATGAGTGCTTCGTATAACTTCCTTTTGTGCAGTTTTCTTTCTGCGAATGGAAACAAAAATGTTAAAATTCTCTCTTTTTTGTTATATATATATATTCTTCATCTCCCATTATATTGGTTTAGTTTTGAACCTGCATTAATACTATTTGTTAGTGGGGGTAATTAAACATGGTTAAATGTTTTTTGAAACTACTATGTGTGTTTCACTCCCACGCAGACACTCTTTATAACCTGAATTTATTTATTGATATAAATATTTGTGAAATTATTTGAGAGTTTTTTTAAAATTAACAAGCTTATTGTCATTTTTCATCATAGTTTTTGCTTTGAAAATGACTTTGATATAACTTTTCTATAATACAAAATGAATTTATTGTTTTCTTTCATTATAAAAATAACTTATAGAAAACTACTTATACTATATAAACGTTCATTTATCCAATGAAATTGTTTCCCAATGAGTAAACAACTTTAATAACTCAATATCTCTGAAAAAAATTATAAATAACTCAAGATTCGTTACTGACATCACATTTTATATGCAAATGTTGAAGTTCGAATCCCAACACTCAACTTAGACATCTTAATGGTGAAATTTCTAGCTACTAAGCTACCTGTACACAAAAAAAAAAAAAAAACTCAAACACTATAATGACCTTTATTATAATCCCTTGATATATTGGACACAATACAAAGCACACACTTAAAGATAATATGTTTATGGGTCATTTCACTTATAAATCATTCAACGCTCACTGTTCCATTCGATGTGGGACTCAACTCATACTTGAAATACCAACATCTCCCACTCATGTCATATGAGTCTAACCATTATTTTATGGGTATGCTCCCCACGAACGAAAGCTTTTTCATCCACTTGTACCACTGTTGCTTGGTCTTAACGGAACACACCACCTAAACACCTTGTTAGGAAGACTTTCGACAAAAGAAGCCGGATCAACGACCATCAATTTTGATACAACTAGCGATTAGCTACAAATTAGTTACAACTGGCGTCGTAGCTAACCACAGGTTTTCTTGTAGTGTTAATTGAGATATTTTTTTTAACTATAATAAGAAATATAATATATTGTTTAAAAAAAAAAGAAATATAAGTATATGAGTGAAGACACCAATGTACCAAAAAAGTATGAATGAAAACTAATTATATAGAGAATGGTTAATTGAGATAAATGAGTCTTGCTTTCCATATTATTTTTTTGGATAATTGGGTACCCTTTTAATGTTCAATAAAAATATTGAAATTCATTTGTGAATAATTTTTAGATAAATGGGCACACCATTTCAATATTTGAGATAAACGGGTCTTGCTTTTTGACTGCTTTTTCACATGTTGCAAAACTAATATTTACCCAGCTAGCTTATTTTCCATACTTGCTTGATTCTCTTTCTCTTTGTCTCTGTATTTAAGGACCACCTGAAATAAATGGAATTAAAAGTGAACGATTTTGGAATATTCCACCCATTTCTTTGAACATATATAGTTGACTTGACATATCTAAACGCAAAGAAGTACCTAAAGGAGTGTAACATCACATTTTAGATAGCATCAAAATAGGAAAGAAAAGAAAAATGTAGAACCGCAAAATTGTTCAGCTGTCCATATTTTTTCTTTGATATGTAAGAATTTTATGTTTTGGTTACTATCATATATAAGTACAAAGTTTTCACTACCGTTAGCGATGATAACTAATTTTTGCTGGAGAATCTGTTAGGCATACAATGTGATTACTTGTATTATATAATACCTCAACAACAACCATAAGCAAACTTAATTAAAAAAATCCAGTTTGAACATTTTTTAAACTATTTAATAAAAATAATGTTTTTAAAAATGTCTTTAATCACTTGACCAAAAAAAAAATGTCTTTAATCAAAATCATAAAATTTTTATGATAAAAACATGCAAAATGACTAAACAAACAAAACTTTGCAATGAATCACTTGACTTAAGAAAAAAACCACCGAGTTGTTGCATCTTTTGTTTTAACCTTATTCATGCATGAACATATTGAACATATTGTAAATTTTAAAAAATATATATATCTATCGGTTTGGGCGATAAAATTCGAGTGGGGGATTTTTTGAGTTTTCAGGGAGGCGGAAGAGAGATTGAAACGAAACTTTCCCCATTAAAGTTTGAAAAGTTGAAATAAGCAAAACATTTGTCGAGATCTAGAATTCGAGTGGAAGAAGATGGATTCGAATTGTTTTTTCTCCCGATTAAAGTTGTAAAACACGAAATAAGCAAAACACTCATGGAGTTTTAGAATTTGTGACAGCCCATTACCCAGAACAGGATTATTCGTTAACGGTCAATAATGTGGCATATTGCTTTGTTCTACACATATCAATTGCATGTCTTTGAATGGTTCCACAACATAATGCCCTTTTGTGAATGAGGATATACTCTAACCAAAGCAAGCCAATAGCAAATAAGAAACAGATACTTAAAGTAAAGGAAAACTTGAGACTCGAATTAATTCTGTTGCATCATTCTCTTCATGTATATACTATCATCAGTAGGAGCCTGGAAGGGGTCACAAAAAGCAAAGAATCCAAAGGTAAGAAGAGCTTTTGAGAGTGGATGCATGGGATGACATTGATGAGCAAGCCAATGGATAAATAGAAATATATCCGATCAAGAAAGAGCATACCTTTTTTGTGAATCCAACCAAAAGGGAATATATTACTTTTCCAGACCCTTATGTGGTTCTGTTTTATTTATTCCACATATTATATGTATGGTCGTTATTTGTAATAGGGAAATGATTATTGGATTTAAGAATTTTGATGTCAAATACAATCATTAAATGTTTATAGGTTGTAAAAGAAAAAACTTACCCCCGTATTTCAAAATATTGTTTTAGACTGGATTAAAGTTCATATTACTCAAGGGCCTAATATACAATAAGGTCCGGTATGATTCATTAGTGGATAAATAACTACTTTGCATGGAATGTATTATCCTCAATTCCACTCGCCTAAAGGGGCTACAAGGCTGATGTGCATATCCTCATTCATTACCTGGCCTACATATACACTTATGCATTCTCCCTCAAGACACACATTTCACCCAATTCATACACATTCATCACTACACAAAAGCAGATCAGCGGCTGCAGTTGAATTTGGCGATTCGCGTCGGTTCTGGCCGTCGCTAGGTCATTTAGTGGTGCTTTTAGAATGATTTTTTTTATAAAAAAAACAGAGTATTTAGCGACAGTTTGGAACCGCCGCAAACTTCAAAAAATTAAAATAAATAAAAAATTGTGTAGAGGCAGTTCTAACTACCGCGACAACCACAAAAAAAAAAAAAAAAAAAAAATTAAAATCCGTAATTGAACAAAAATTCCATAATAGAACAAAAATTGAGTGTAGGTATAAGCAATTGGACGACATGTACCTAAACTAGAAAACATTCATAAATTCTTCAAAAAACTCTTAAAAAATATACATATTTTCATCAATAAACTACTTTTTGGCTTCATATGCAATTGGAATAGCCATCTCGACTCACCAACAGACGCAAAGGCTTCAGCTACCTATTTAAAATTGAACAACTCTTCGCTGATTGTAACACTCAAAGCAGACGTCAAAACAACATACACCCTGCACAAAATTGACAACCCCTAAACAAACATAAAAGGAGCAAAGTGGGCCTATGCGGATGGGGGTTAAAAGTTGGGCAAATGTTCGGGCTCTACGAGCTGTTTTAGTGCTGTTTGAGACTATGTCGGGTTTGAAGGTAAATTTTAATAAGAGCATGTTGGTTGGCGTTAATATTCATGATTCTTGGTTAGGCGAAGCTGCGTTTCTGTGTTGTAAAGTGGGAAAGATTCATTTCCTTTACTTGGGTCTTCAGATTGAGGGTGATCCGCGGCTTTGGTATTTTGGGAACCGGTGTTGTCTCGCATAAAGAATAGATTGTCTGGGTGGAAAAGTCGCTTCTTGTCATTTGGTGGTCGTCTGGTTCTGTTAAAGTCTGTCTTGATCTCTTTATAATTACCTGTCTATGCTCTTTCTTTCTTCAAAGTTCCCTGAGGTATCATTTCCTCTATTGAATCTCTTTTCATTAATTTTTTTTTTTTTTGGGGGTGGGGGGGGGGGGGGGGGGGGGGGTGAGGATTCTAGGAAAATCTCTTGGGTTAGTTGGAAAGCCATTTGTTTGCGTAAGGAGTTTGGAGGTTTAAGGGTTAGACAGTTACGTGAGTTCAACCTAGCGTTGCTGGGTAAGTGGTGTTGGAGGATGCTGGTGGACAGAGAGGGCTTGTGGTTTAGTGTATTGGTAGCTCGGTATGGGATTGAGGATGGTAGACTTTGCGAGGGAGGTCAGCGAGGTTCGGTGTGGTGGAGGGAGATATTGCATATTAGGGAGGGTGAGGGTGAGTTAGGTGGTAGTTTGTTTGGGGAGCATGTTTTGAGGAGGGTGGGGGATGGTTCAGATACTCTTTTTTGGACCGATCCCTGGTTGGTTGGGATCTCGTTGAGGGAGCGGTTTGGACGCCTTTTCGCATTGGCTGAGACCAAATCTCGTTCGGTCGCAGAGATGTTTGCTTTAGGGTGGGGGCAGATGGAGAGGCTTGGGTATGGCGGAGGCGGTTGAGGTGTGGGAGGAGGAGTTGTTGGGGGAGTGTTAGTCTTTACTTCTTGACATTTCTTTGCAGGATCGTACTTTGGATAGGTGGCAGTGGCGCCCAGATCCTGACGCAGGTTATACTGTCGGGGGAGGTTATCAGATTCTGACTCATCAGGCTTCAGTTACTTTACATGATGAGGAAAACCTTATATGGCACTCTCAGGTTCCGTTGAAGGTTTCCATTTTTGCGTGGCGCTTATTGCGAGACAGGCTGCCCACGAGAGCCAACCTGGTCACTCGTGGTGTTTTCTCTTCTACCGCTGATACTTGTGTTTTTGGTTGTGGAGTGCCTGAGTCGGCCCATCATTTATTTTTATCTTGTAGCATTGCCGGATCTCTTTGGGACTTAGTTCGTGCGTGGGTTGGCATTTCTCCGGTGGCTTTTACTACTTTGCGTGATCATTTTGTCCGGTTTACAGCTTCCGCAGGTGTATCGCGAGCACGACGGTCCTTTTTGCAGCTTCTTTGGCTAGTTTGTGTTTGGGTTCGTAACTAACCGTAAGAATTGTTTCGTCAAGTTCGAGTTTAAAAAATATGGACTTGATTCGAAAGAGAATTTAAGAATGAATCAGGATAATTGTTGAAAACTATTGAGAAAGAGGAAAACAACAAGAAAAGGAGTCAGTGCCCTACTCTCAATAGAAATTCCCTTTGAATTCGACGCACTTTCTTCCATACAAGAACTGAAATCTTGATGTAAGATAAGAAGAAGATCGGAATATCATTTAGGACTGCATTTAGAAGAACTATTTGTCCCCCTACCTAGACTCACATACTTATTTTCCCAAGCTGTCGGAGAGCTGCTAACATAGGCTCCCAAGTATTAACCCTTCTCGGGTTCGCACCAACCGGAAGACCTAAGTACTTGAATGGTAACGATCACACTCTGCAGTTGAGAAAATCGGAGAAATTCATTCGACACAGTCACGCCCATGACACAACTCTTCCAAAAATTTACTTTTGCATCACTAACATTGTGAATGATATGATATCAACCCTATTTATTTATTTATTTATTTATTTATTTATGTCATTTGATTCTATTATTGGGATTAAGATTAATGTTAACTATGCTCTTAAGCTTCCTTCTCTTTGTAAGGTTACTACACCTCCTGTTAGTACTTCTTTATGTTAATGCCTTTATTATTATGAGTCCTACTTTATGTTTATATTACAATTATACTTTTAATTTGTAGATCTAGGAAAGACATGATTTATATATATCACTCTAATTTGGTAATGAAACAAGAAGTATATTATATATAACATATTTAGACTATTAAAGATCAACAAGTTTATAGGGTATGATCATAGGGTATTTATAATGACAATATTTCTGGAAATCACTCCTCAATCCCACTGAAATCAAAAACCAACTAAAAATAAAACCTAAAACCCATCAATAAAACCTTAAAATGAAAAATACAAAAATTAAACACACAAACTCAAAATTCTAAATCATCATAATCAAAGTATCAAGAAGTTAACAAGTATCAAGAAGTTAACAGGAGAAAAACTGTTACCGATTTCCATCTGCAAGTTGGGCTTCATGAACCCAACTTGGAGTCCCACATCGGAAGTAATGATCCGGTGTGAGGGTTTATATTGGATTGGACCATCCTCCCCTTTGAACCATAGTTTTGAGGTGGAGTTAGGTTCAACCCGTATCAATTGGTATCAAAGCAGGTTCGATCCTTGGGCGCTGGGACCGAACAGGAAGAATGAACCCTATAAAAGAAAAGGGAAGAATGAACCGTCGGGACGCCGGTTGTTCAGCGGGCGAATTTCTAACCGATTTCCATGTGCAAGTTGGGCTTCATGAACCCAACTTGGAGTCCCACATCGGAAGTAATGAACCTGGTGTGAGGGTTTATATAGGATTGGACAATCCTCCCCTTTGAACCATGGTTTTGAGGTGGAGTTAGGTTCAATCCGTATCAAAAACCAAGAAATTGCGAGATACATGCAGGAAATTCGAGATAGACAAAGAGAGAGAAGGACAAAGAGAGAGAAGTGAAACATGCAATGAGGAGAAGCTACGGCGGCGATGAGAGGACTACGACAGCGATGAGAAGCTACAGAGCGACAGACAGAACGTTTCGATTTGAAACAATCCACCTCGAAATTTATTTTGCTGTTTTTTTTATTGAAAAAAAAATTGAAAATAACCGAGGGAATGAAAAAGCGGAGGAAGTTACTGTTCATCCGCCGCAATATGTCTGTCGTTGTATTCCTTTTTTCTTGTAGTGCATTGACTTCAATATTAGAGTGCTAACATTTTTGTAGGTACATTTTCCCCACCATATTTGCAGCTTACAACCAACCATCTAGACCAGCCTTATCACACCGGAGAAACCTCTAGTTTTGATACGTCGGATCAGTGGCACTGTCTGTGGGAAGATTTCCCATCTAAACCTTCTTGAACTTACTTCACATGCCCATTCTTCGTTTAAACAAGTTCCAATGGAGAAATACGAGCAACACCCAACCATAGTCGCCATTTCTAGCAGAGCCATCCCACAAGAAGAATCTTTCGACATAGACAAATGCAAGACAACATACACAACTCCAAAACCTGCAAGGAGGCCAATCTTAGGCTTTGGGGATCACGAGCTAGTAGATGGCATGCCTAATGAAGAATTGCCTCTCTTAATATTGGCTACCATAGCTAATTGTGATGTGTCCCGAATTTTTTGTTGATGAGAGAAGTTCATGTGGCATTATATACGAATAATTGTTCCATAACTAAAAGTTAGGGCTAAAACAGATGACGCCACACACAGGAGGATCGTTGACAGCGTTCAACGAATCTCCTACACAGCACCTAAGGATGGTAGAACTAACACTTAGGAGAACGGTTCCAATCAAAATTTTGGTAGAACTGTGCCCATCTGTCTACAATTGTATTCTAGGCAGGACGACACTAGCATCTTTGGGAGCAGTTCCGTCAACCGTACACCTAAAGATGAAGTATCATGGCCAAGGTAACAGAGTCGCCAATATTCACGCAGATATGAGAAGCAAACGGAGATGCCTCATAGCTGTTTTGAAAGCACTCCATGCAACATGGATATCTGAGCCAGAGCAAAAGCTCGGATTCGTTGAGGAGGTTGACTTTGACGCCCGTTTTGAGGACTACATCACTGATGAAGAGAAAATAACAGAGAAACCCCAACCGCTTGAAACTAGAACGCAGTTCCATATGCCCACTCCAGATGGAGAGTTCATTAATGTACAGTTGGACGACAACCTAGCCAGGACTGTCAAGATCAGAGTCAACCTTCCCCTGCACGTGGAAGAAAGCTTTGTGAGGTTCTTGAAAGCTATATATATATATATATATATATTTGCCACCTCACCAGAATAAATGTCAGAAATAGATCCAAAAGTAGCATGTCACCGTCTAAACGTCAACCCAGACATGAAATACGTAGCACAACGGAGACAATGTCAGTCACCAGAGAAAGCATAAGCAACTAGAGTGATTGTGGAAGGGTGCTAAACAAAACCACATCTTTCATTCTACAACAATGGTTACGTGAAGGATTTAGGTTTGCTTATGCCTGCAGCCGCCGGTGTGGAGGGTACATATTTTATCAAGGCTAGAGTGCACCTCAACACATGAACCGTGGATGAACTTTTGGCCCTCTATTTTATTAAACCCATGAAATTGGTCCCCTTGTTTAATTTAACTTTCTAGACTCTAATTTTTATATTGCTCTAAATTTAATCTTGACGAATGTTTTCTCCCTTAAAAATGATATATTTTTTTGTACCAAAAAGGTGATTTATGCTCAAATATTTGAATTTAATGTCAAAATGTCTATTTTGAGACTAAAATTCACCTTTTTTTTTAAGGCAAAATGTTGCAATTTTCATGGAAAAACACATTAGTTGAGACCAAAATTACAATAAATGTGAGAATAGATGATGCAAAAAGTTCAATTTAAAATAAATAGTCCATAAAATGCACATTCATAATATTAACTTTAAATTTATCTTTTAATTTCTTGTATATGTTATGCTTTTAAAATTTTAATTATTTTTTTCTAAATTATTCTTTTAAATTCGATCCTCATGCCCCGTTCCTGGACACGATTAAAGGAAATGAAACACAACATGTTGAATTGGTGATGATGCAGTAACTAATGTGATGAGGTATAATGAAAGGTACTATTCGTTGATGCAACACTTGTGACTCAGTTATGTAGAAAATTATGAATCGGCTTTCATACTAGGAAACACTAGCAAAGTGTATTGTCTAATTTTTCAAATCTACACTAAAAATGATTAAATCTTAATAGGTGCTTTCATTACTTATACGTACTCAATCAAATACCTGGATTTTGTTAAATAATCAAACAAAATTTTATAACTTCCATTATTTTTATTTTTTTTTTAAAAAAAGGGAGAATCATGCCTGTTAGGGTATAAAGCTCTTCACCATATACTATTAGGACATTCATAAGTACATATTGAACTTTAGTTGTTTATTGTGTTTGGTTGTGCAGTGGACAAAATTGATTTTGATAAAATTGAGTTTGACATAATTGATTTTGATAGAATTGAGTTTGATAGAATTGATTTATGTTTGACTATATTTATGCAAAAGTGAACTGAACAAAGAATTTGAGTGTAAAAATCAATTCTAGAATCAGAAGCTATAATTTCTAGCTTCAAGTAGAATCAATTCTAGAAACAGAATCAATTCTACTTTAGAGAAACCAAACAAACTAGAATCAATTCTACATGTCTAGAATCAATTCTAACTGATTCAGAATTGAAACCAGAGTTACACATGGAAACTCAAGCAAAATTGAAAACAATTAATTAAATTAAAACAATCAAGCATTTCATATATATAGCAATTAATTATTGATATATCAAGGCAAATTACAAGAAGTACAATGGACTCAGGGTTACAAACATACAACATCCGCAAATGTAGGGGAGGAACTGAAGAAGTACAAACCAAACCAAACCACAAGCAAGCAAAAACAACAAACAAAAGGAACACTTGAGACTCTCAAATCAAACAAAGTCATAGGATTTCATATAGCCACACTATGCAGGACAATTGTTTCAATTGTAAGTCCTGGTCCAAAGCTTAGCAACACACCCCATTCAAACCCTTCGTCGGTGGTGTTTTGGCCATCTTGAGCAGATTTCTTTCTCATCTCATCTAAGATGAATATATAATACACATGCACTTGACATATTACCATATACTCACTAAGCATTTCAGGTTTTAATGCTAACTTTTGCTCAATTTTGTCTAGAATTGCAGGTCCACCTGAATGAGCAATCCAAAATATCGAGTTATAATCATAAATGTCTAATGGTTTGAATGCTTCATCGAGTGCTTTATCAATATTCTTTGACACAATATCAGGAACATCCTTACGAAGATGAAATGATGGCCCAACTTCACGAAGGTGGCCACAAATTGCTCCTTCACTATCTGGAGCGATTGTTTGTGCAGTCTAAATTAGTTGAAACAAAGGCTTCTCAATTTCTGGTATTGAGTGTCGGAGCCAACAATGACTGCAATAGCTCCATCTCCAAATAGTGCTTGTCCAACAAGATTGTCCTAGTGAGTGAGTATCACTAGGGCCACAAAATGTGATTGCAGTAACTTCAGAACAAGTCCTTTGTTGTTCCAAACGAAGTATTGTGCCACCTGCAAAACACCCTTGTTGATACATCATATACCTTTTTACATTTGGACGAAGACCTAAGAGTTTTGTGAGTTGGTAATCGGCACCAGACATGTCTACAACACCACTTATGGTGCAAAATATTAAGTGTGTAATATTCTTTGACTTTGGTTGACCCCATTCTCTTATAGCCTTCATTGCAGCCTCCTTCCCTAGTCTAGGTGCCTCTACCACAGCCATGTCTTGCCTAGTATCCAAAGAAGGTGCCATATAAGTGCACAAATTAGTATTCTCTTTTCAAATCTCTTCTGTTAGGTACATGTATCTCTTCTTGATCATAGATTTATCACCTAAAGTAGTTACAAAGAAATGCTGTAAGTACAAATTAATATTGTAGCGATTATATCAAAACCAATTACACATAACACACATAACAATAATCTTGTAATGCAATGTTATTAATTAATTGACATGATAGTCAAATATAATATATAATATCATTTGTTTACCGGATTTGATAGCATAATCTAATGAAATTTGTTTCAGAAAAAATGAAATTTATTAGATAACATAATCTAATGATTACTTTTAACTTACAGATTTTTATTTAACGTAGATCATATAATAATAAAATTACTTTTTTTAAAAAATTAACAAATTTATTCAAATAAATAATAAATAACAAATAGACTCATATATTAAGAATAATATATCATCCTGAATTTCTTATTTTATTTGAATATTGATTATTATTTTTTTGGGTAAGTTCTTCTAGTTATTATAATCGTATTCGAGATCTATCGACAGAGGCATGTAAATAGAGTAAAATTGGGGTAGTTGACCTCACATGTGTTTATTTTCTTTTCTTTTTTGACAGTAACATGTGTTTATTTTCTTTTTACCACAAATCAAGCATTTTGAATATCTTATGACCCCATTTGAAATATAATGATGTCCCCACATTACATAGTTTCACTGCACCAGCGGAAAATGATTCGAGCCAATTCGTGAATAGGTCGAAGCTTGATTTGATAATTGACTCGTGAATTTGGTTCATGAACCAAATGAGCTGAATTTGAGTTAAAAATTAAGTTCATTAAATAAATGAGCTGAACTATAAACAGTTCGACTTGTTTAACTCATGAACTAGCTCGATAATATATATAACTTTCCAAATCTTTTTAATCGATCGTTCCCTATATACGACTATTACTCATTCTCCCTTTGCCAAAAAACAATTTTACTCATTTAAAGTGTCTCTTTCTCAAAAGGTTTTTCATTATATACTTTTATTTTAATTTAATATTTTCTTTTTCTTTTTAAAAAATAGTTTAAAAAGTTAAAGATCAAATTTTGACAAAAAAAAATTGACTTTAAATCATGTGATTTGACTTAACAAGTTGAAGATCAAATTTTGATTCTGTCATTGTAGTCAATCCAATTTTTGTTTTTATTTAAAAAATTTGGTATCCGGCCCAAGTTGTGAATAATTTGATGGGACCAATCCAACTGCCTACTTGTGATGGTTTATTTAAAGCCAAAGTTTCTTTTTTACTCTATGTAAACTAGCTCATCAAAATTTGAAGCCAGAGTTTTTTGTTGCTCTATGTGAACCTGAGACCTTGAAGGAGCACAATCCGAGGTCCCAAGCCAACACCACTAAACCAACACAAGTGAGTTATGTCTCTCAGTGCCTAATTGTGAACATCACTCCTAGTTAGAAATCGAACTTTGATTCATTTTATTGTGATACCCATACCCCGTTCTGTTAAATCAAACCTGTTTGATTAGAATATAGATTTTAGAGGTTAGAGTATCAATTTTATAACTCAAAAAATATTAACTAGTTCAAAAGAAACAGACTACTAGCTAAATAAATATATTTTTTTTTTGAGTAAGCTAAATAAATAAATAAAAATGGAAAAAGTACCTAGAAAAATAAAAAGGTAAAAATAATACTTTACACATGCGCTGAAATTTTTCCTTGAGTTCGGTCTTGTGCTCACTGTTAGTGATTCTAAAATAGAAATCAGGATATGTGCTTTGTTCAAAGCAGTTTGGAGGATTTGCGGTGGCTATGGCTATGTTTGGTAACACAAATAAGCTAGTTTATAGCTTATTATATGAGCTTATAAGCTTGTTTCAAAAAATTAGAGGTGTTTGGTAACAAGCTTTTTGTACTAGCTTATAGCTTTTTTTCAGATGCTATTTCAAGTAGCATTTGAGCTTATAACTTATAGCTTTTTACACTTTATTCCATTTTTACCCTTTAATTTAATAACTACCCACTCTAAAAAATAAACTACCCACTATCAATTTTGTAATTTTATATTTAATAACCACTTTAAAAGCTAATTTTACCAAACACTTTAATTTCAATAAGCTAGCTTTTCAGCTATCAGCTAGCTTATAGCTTATTTTTACCAAACAGACCTGTAGCTAAGATGGTTGCAGGACCTTCTGCCTTTTGAGCCTTGCGAATTTCAAACATATTCATCATCTTGATGTATGTTTCTAATTTATAGCAACAATGTAATATATTGGAAACAGATTAATTAAAGTAATGTAATTTGAACTGAATTGGTTTACAGTGCTTGTATAAAAAGAAAAAGGGCTGAAGAGTGTTGTGCTGCAAACATGTTTGCGGTGAGATGGTCTTATAGTCTCAAGTCTGAACATCTCCTTGCCTTGTAACTTGTAAGTTTATTATTCAAAACGCATCCCTATGTCGTTTAAATTTTAAGTTAATAATAATTTGTCTATTATTTATAATAATTTGTAATACTGTAGATAAGTCTTTTAAGTTAATAATAATCTGTAATATATAGGTCTATTATTTAAGTAACAGAAACAATTGGGTCATTGCTCTAAGATCACAAGTGAGGGAGACGCCACATCTTCACCCAAAATCTTAAGACATTAGGTTAATGGATCACATCTCTTATAAATCCAACATTTTTCTCGTACATATTCGATGTGAAACTTAACCACTCACACTTAAAACCCAACATATTTATTACTTAAAAAATTTAAAGATCTACTATACAAACGTAAAAACTTAAGAAATCTTGGAAGCACCAATGATGCACAAACGTTGTTTCGAAGATGTTGATTGAACTTTAAAAGATATTCTCAAGTCTGTTGATGAAAAAAATAAACACATTCCCTTCGGTGGAAAAGTTGTTGTTTTTGGCCGAGATTTTAGACAAATTCTACCAGTAATACCCAAAGGTACAAAACCAAAAGTTGTTCATGCTACTATTAATTCTTCGGTTCTTTGGAATTTTTGTGAAATTTTAACATTGAGTAAAAACATGAGGCTTCTCGGTGGTGCTTCGAGTGCAGACGTTGAACAAAGAAGATTGTTTTCTGAATGTATTTTGGGTGTTGGCGATGGAGAAATTAGAGATGACAACGACAATGATTTAGAACTTAAATAGATCTCTTCACAAGAGATGAAATCACCTGTAATGATAATGAATTGTCTAATTATAATTATTGGAGCTCCACTATTAAAGAGAAAAGAAAGACATTCCATCAGATTTATTGATATCAAATTCAGGTGATCCTCTTGCTTCTATCGTTGAAAGTACTTATCCCCAACTTTTACAAAACATGAATGATACAACGTATTTCCAAAATAGAGCTATACTAGCTCCTAAAAATTCAATAGTCAACATAATAAATGATTATATGTTGGATTTAATTCCTGGCGAAGAAAAAACATATTTGAGTTATGATACTCCACTCACACAAAATGTAGACAGTCAAACAGTGGATGATGTTCATACTCCCGAATTTTTGAACACGATTTCTATGTCGGGACTTCCAAATCACAAGCTGAGACTTAAAGTTGGAGTTCCAGTTATGCTATTAAGGAATTTGAATAACAAATTAGGATTATGCAATGGAACAAGACTTATTATTACGAGATTGGGAAAACGTGCTCTTGAAGGAAAAATTATTTCAAGAAGTAATATTCGTGATCAGGTTTTCATACCTAGATTTTCTCTGACACCATCTGACGTGAGAATTCCTTTTAAATTTCAACGGAGACAATTTCCTATAATGATTTATTTTGCGATGACTATTAATAAGAGTCGAGGACAATCTTTAAAGCATGTTGGGATATATCTTCCGTCGCCGGTGTTTTCACATGGTCAGTTGTATGTTGCAATTTCAAGAGTTACTTCTAGAAAAGGATTAAAAATATTGATCATCGATGACGACGGTGAAGATACGATTAAGACTTCGAATGTGGTCTATAAGGAAGTCTTCCATAATATAACATAATTTTCTTTGTATGAATATTTATCCAAAATTATTGTTGAACTATCGTTTAATGTTACTCAACTTTTTTCATATATCTTACAGCTAATCAGACCCGTGCACCGCACGGGTCGATGTTCTAGTATATAATGGTTATAATATGCTACTAGGGTTTGCATTGCAGTTTTGGAGGGAATTTTTTCACTATATTTTTTATTAAAAAAATAATAGAAATGTGTCTACCATGAGAATCAAACTCGGGACACTTGCTGTGAATAAAGTCTTTCAACCACTATGCCATGTAAACCAATTGTGATTGAAATTACCTCCAAAAGGTGTTAACCATATCGAAACTTTACAATTACGAATAAATCTTGCGGAATTAATTTGTTGATACCCAAATAGGAAATATTTAATATCTCAATTAAGCATCATGAAATGAATTTTAATTAAAGAATCAAAGAATATCATCACAGTTATATATATTATCAAAGAATCAAAGAATATCACTTATACTAACACCTTCCGCAATATTGACATTAAAAAAAAATATTTTCACATTTCAATGGCTCATGTTAACAGCTTGCACTTAATTTACTCAGATATGTGTATCAATTTTCATTCTGTTTCATGATTAATCATCTTTATTCTTGAAATCAATATTGTTTTAAAATTTTATGCTAACTTTATTTTTTAATATGTATATTTCAACAGGTCCTTTGAATCTCAATCCTTTATCTGATCGGGAGAAGTTGGTTAATGAATTACAAGTTAGATATCGGACCTACTGCGTTGAGTTTCGCATAACCGAAGTTAGTACAATTCTAAATGTTTTATTAGATTTTTTTTTTTACTATAATTCTCAATGTTGTGAGATTCTAATTTCTATTGTATGTTATTTTTATAGGGTGCATGCATGCTAACAAAACATTTTACATGTTTTTTTCTTTTGATACGATTCGTATAAAAATATGATATTGGATATTTCAAATAATTTCACACATGACACAATTCATGATTTTGCATTTAGTGAGTGATTAGCCCTTTGTATTTCATTTGATATGACTTTGAATTTTATTTTTTTTTGTTGAAATGGCTAATATTATATACACCGAAAAGTGTTGTAGCACACTATCTTTCTTATTTCTAATGGTTGTAATATGCAACTAGGTTAACCTTAAATTACTTTGCAGTTTAGGCGGGAACTTTTTCACGTAGCTTTATTAAAAAAAAAAAATAGAAATCTGTCAACCTTGAGAGTTGAACCTGGATCACTTGCTTAGAATAAAACATTTCAACCACTAAAGCATATCAATTGTGATATAGATCATGGCCTCAAAGTGTTAAGCATGTAGCAATATTACAATTTGGTACAAATTTTTGACTCGCATTAATGGTTATAATGTGAATCTATACCGATCTTTGAAGATTTTAGTCGTTGATGATGACGACAACCTTACAAATACCACTTCAAATGTAGTTTATAAAGGAAAATTTTCGTAATTTGTAGGATTGTTTGTACTTTCATGTTTATGAAAGTTGGTGAAAATATATTAAACAACAAATATTTTTAGTTTCTACGCATATTTTGTTTATTAGCCCAAAGATATATAATATAATTGATCTACAATTTTTTACCTGTGCGAACGTTCGGGCATGGTAACTAGTTTCCAAGTAAAAAATGGGAGTACTAGTACTTTTCACATCAACCAATTTTCTACACCTTCTCGTCCAGATCACCTCCAGTCCTCTTATATATCCTCCAGTTTACCAGTTTCCTTCACAAATGCGTGACAGGTGGCAAACAAATAATTCAACGGTTAAGATTTAAAAGCAAAATCAACATTTTACTGTTCCTCTTATTCTCAGCCACGCCTCCTTCTATTTTTTTTTTTTTGAATAAGCTAAATTAGCTAATCCAAATTGACACAAGAGAGAATCGAACCTCTCAAGAGAAGCACACTTCCAGGTCCAAGTCAATACCAATGCACCGACCCAAGTGAGTTACCTTCCATCTTTATTATCCCTTTCACTTTTCATCTTCTCCGTCAACACCCAATACGTTACCTCCGTGAAGCCCATCTCCGCCCTCCAATCTCTGCCACTGTGTTTTTATTCATGAATTGATTACGTTGGATAAAAAAACTCATTAGTTTTGCATAAAATCTGCAACATTAACCAGCAATCTCGCATAAAAAATTCTGCATTATTTCTTGAATTGAAGATGTATTCATATCCACAATATCCCATTGATCTTGAAGGGATCACAACCACTATACTTTGGTTTTTAAATAACAATAACAACCGAGCCCTAAATTGAAAAAAGGGGAAGATGCACAGAGACAAGAGAAGCCAAATCCACAAAGGAATTCAAATAGTGATGTAGTGGCAGTCTTAACAAACAATGGAATTTGTTTCTCGTTGAGACGGTAACGCAGCAGAAATAAAAAATCATGGCGGCGGTTACGAGCCTTGTTGAGACATCGTGTGAAGGTAACATATGCAGTGGTGATACGGCGGAGAGACAACGGCGGGACGACAGCGAGATGACACGATAGTGGAGGAGACGACAAGAGATGGTGAAAGATTACGTTTTTTATCAAACAAAAAAATAGTGATTTTTCAGATTTATTAAATTCCAGCCGTTGATCTTTTATTTGCCACATGTCACGTGTGGAGGTAACATATGCAGTGGTGATACGACTGAGAGACGGCGGCGGGACGACAGCGAGATGACACGATAGTGGAGGAGACGACAAGAGATGGTGAAGGATTACATTTTTTATCAAACAAAAAAATAGTGATTTTTCAGATTTATTAAATTCCAGCCGTTGATATTTTATTTGCCAGATGTCATACATCCAAACTGAGAATTGGTAAACTGGAGGATAAGAGGACTGTACATAATTTGATTTTTTTTTCGGTTGCCCCAAAAAAATATTTTTTTACAACAATACCCCGGTTAAAAAAAAATGCCGTAATACTTATTTTTGAGACAAAAACTGACGCATTGTAGTCTCCACTAATGGCGGAACCGACAATGTCGCCATGTAAGGGTGATGGCGGAAGTTAAGATTTCGCCATGTGTAGGTAATGTGTAACGACCCAAATTTCATTTTATTTAGTTTTTGTGTGTTTAAAATATTTTTATTGACGTGGCATTTTAATTAAGTTAATAACTTTAGTTATTTATCGAATACTTTAGTTATTAAGCGAGTAGTGAGAGTTATCGCGTGTTGGATTAAGTTATTGGGTTTGAGGCCCAATGGGCCTTGCTTCATAGTGGGGGCGCCATATGGCCAAGGATAGAGAGAGGAATATCATTATTTCTCTTTTGTTCTTGAAGTGTAGAGAGAAGGGAGAGCTCAAGAGCTAGGGCATAGAGAAAGTGAAGGGATTCAAGAGCAATCTTCGAGTTTTTCTTCGAATCCAGGTATGAGAGTAGATTTCATAGTCGTGGGTGACACGAGGAAGGGGAGAATGTCGATTTCTCCTTACCCGAACTTTCTCTACCCCATTTTCGTTTTAGTTGAGATGACTTTTCCTTGATGGAAATCGAATCTAAGGTTCATAACCTGTTTAACATGCTCTTATCATGATGTATGAACGAATTTAATGGATAAAAACGGAATTTATAGATGATTAAACTCGAGAACTTTGTGTTTTTGTGAGTTTTGAGTAAAAATGTTAAATCTTTACTTTTTCGATGTTTATGAGGTAGATCTATGAAACAAACCATCCTTTTGTGTTTACACATGTTTGTTACACTTGAATACAAACTTATTTGGGATTTATAACATGAAAAATGAGATTTTTGGGTGATTTAGAGTGGAAATCGCAGGTTTTGAGCTTTCCTGACAAGAAGCCTTCGCTAGGCTTCGTTCAGCGAATTGGTGGCGGATAGCTCGCCATAGCTCGCTACAGCTCGCCACGAGCAGGTGTTCCACTGGTGTGGTTCGCCAGAGCTCGCCAACCTTCGCTCAGCGAACTAGTTCGCTATGGTTCGCTACTGTTCGCTCAGCGAACAGTACTGGAACTGCAACTTTTGTGAATGTTGTAAGTGCGATTAGGCACTTGTAACATGGTTTAATGATATTCTTACATGATTGTTGATGCTTATTGAAATTCCTGGCACACAGTGGACAGGTGTTGCTCAAGGTGTAGCAACACTTGTCTGTTGTAGACAGATGTTGTTACTGGTGCGCCAACACTTGTCTATAAACAGAGCAAATAACATAAAACAATACAAACAGTAAAGTAAATAACACACGAGAGTTGTTAACCTAGTTCAGCCTAAAGCCTACTCTGGGGGATACCAATCCAGGAATGAAGTCCACTATCAGCAGTATTACTTCGAAGCTAAACTCACCCGTTTACAACTTCTCACTTAATCACTACCCAATGACCCTTCTACCTAGGAACTCCTAGATATGAGACCCCGTCCCAATTCCCACCTAAGCAACACAGACAGCGCTGCTATTCAATTCCACAATCACAATAGGTGGAGACACACTCCTAAGAAACTAGGATTCACTCTTGCTTAAAAGCTTGCGAGTAAACCACACAACACAATAGAACAATCTCCGTACTTCAAAGCTTAGGAGAAGTTCACACTTACAACTCAATAACACTCAGGTCCTAAGCTTGCATCAATGAGATACAAGAAAGGCTCACAATTAACACTCTAAAATCCCTAAAACACACGCTTTGTAAGAACACGATTTTAGATGCTTGAAACCATATGCTTGCCTTCGTATTTATAGTAGTAGAATAACTTGGGCTTCAAGACAAAATTAGGGCTTTTGCACTTGTGTGTCTATGTGGTAAAAGACCAAGTTAAAGAACCCTATAGTCCAGGGGATAAAGTGCGAATAAAATATGTATATCTAATAGAGGAAATGTTATCACAAATTAAGAAGCTCCTGTATATTGTTACAGCATACTCATTTACATATTGGTATACTCTTAAATTGATCCCACCAGTTTAGGCTATTTTGCACAATTGCGTTTTTGACTATGTACCTTTGAATTCTTCAGTTCATTCTTTCTATGTACCACTTCAAATACTGGAGATCAATATTCACATGTTATTCATGATTTTGCAACTTGATAGACTGTTATTATGGTTGGATAAATGAAAAATAATAATCATAATTTTAGTGTTATAGTTAAGGTTTAATTTGATTTCCCTGACATTGGAAGTTTATGCAATGCATTCTTAGGCAAGTTATAAACGTTGGCACTATAATACAAGAAAGTAATTGATAACTATTCATGCATATATGGAATAAGATGATTAGGAAACTGTTAATCATTGTTTTATTCCATATAGGAAATTTACAAACATTCTGCTAATCATCTTTAAGCTATTCCAAACACCTCCTAAATCTATTTAACATCTTAAAAGATTTAATACAGCAATTGATAAAAGAAAACATCAAGGAATAAGAATAAGGTGTCTCAGAAGTCAGGGTAAGTGACAGAACTACTTAAGAACAACTGCTGCATTCCTCAGAGATAGGTATCTTTGCACATTATCATTAGGAAGTGCTCTGATCGTCTTGAAAACGTCAGTATTCGCGTACCGGAGATTAGTCTTAGGATCATAGTAAGGTGCCTGCACGGTAAATGATTAGTTAATTCTCTAGTACAAATGCTTATTATCCCATGGTATAATTATATCACCCTTACCATTTTCTTAGTTAGTTAAATAATTAATTAAGCCAATATGGTTCACACCAAGCAATATAATATCCATAAACATGTTTTAGTCGTTGGTTGATTTAGCATGAAGCCAATTTAATTGAAACGGTAAACTTAAGTCAAGCCTGCATAACAACATCCTTAAAAGGACAGCATCACACACACATCTAAAAAACCAGTGTGAAGTTCAACAATTACAAAGAAATCAAGTTCAACCAGTGTAACTAAATAAGATATCATTCAAGTTGTTCGCATAATCCTAAATCAATCTAGTATTTGTTGTACAATTCATCCGCAGCACTCTTTGGAGTAAGGAAAACAAGAATTATAAAGAGAAGATAAACAATGCAGAATACAAATACTTGACAACGGTTCTTAATTTCAGACATTCATCAACTAAGATAATAGACCCAAATTCCTACCAAACTTATACTTTTAAATTAGGAAAAGTTGAAAGCATTTCAGTTCCAATTATCGACAGGATATATACAATGTATCATGTCTTAAATTACCCTACACTTTCACAATTCTAAGAATACCCAAATCAAGCAGTGCAAGAAAGATAAACATCAGATTATAGTAAAACAAACATAACAAACTACCACCTACTCAAACAATTTAACAATGTCAGTAGTAATATGTCAGTGGAAAAAAGTCAGTAACAGATAGTAATCTTCACCCGACTAAAGGAAAACCCTGCTCAGCAGTGAATTAATTATATATCTTCATCCGACTAAAGGAAAACCCTGGTCAGCAGTGATTTAATTATATAATGGCTACTATAGTGAGATGCAACTGCAGAAGATAAAAGTGCCTGGAACATTTAAGTAAATGTCATGGACATTTAAGCACATTATCTGTTGATTATGCTGGTAAAAAGCAATTACTGTTGAACACTGAAGGAATGTAAAATTGAGTACTCTACTGGGCCTTCTAAGATGAAAATCAATAGTTCTTTGTTATGAAGCACGGATACTCCTTGTATTAGGCGTGTCCCGGTATCGGACACGACAATGACACTTATAATTACATAGAATTATGACATTTATTCAAATAATTATTGATGTCAACGTGTCAGTCTCTGTGCCGTGTTTGTGTCCGTGCTTCATAGGTTCTTTGAGAAGACATAGCAACAAGCAAAATCACACAGTCGAATATTTCTTTTATCATCACAAGTAATTAGAAGATATCTTTTATCATCACAAGTAATTAGAATATATCTTTTATCATCACAAGTAATTATTAGAAGATAAAATCAAACAAAAATTTGAATGTTAGCACAAAAGCAATATGTATGTGATTCTTTAAGTTTCAATTTCAAATGCTATCAACAGATTCAATAAGATGTTAAAGTATTACTAGTGACAAGAAAAAGATAGAGATTTTTGAAAACTTCATCAACAAATGAAAAAACTTCCTCTTGAAGGGAAGTAGTACTAAACAAGAGAAATAAAGATCACTAAATACCTCGTAGCCTGTAATATCGCAAATTCTCTTGCAGGGATGCATAGAAGGAGGTGACTCAATATTCACATCTACAACACAATCCAACAAAAAAGAAAAAACAATTAAAATTCTTTTACATGGAAGGCACACATAACAACAAAAATTGGCATATATAAGTCTCCTACATTGATGTTAAACAATTAAAATTCTTTCAATTGACACATTGTTGAGAAGCACCATAGAACCCAACATATAGAAAAATAAACAAACTTTACTTTTAATGAGAAAAAGTTGATTACAATTGGTGTAAGATGCACTTTATATAGTGATTCTAACTAAACTAATGTTCTATTTGGCAATGCCAAATTTTGATCATATAGCTTATGACTTATAACTTATAAGCTCATAAGACAAAAGAGACTCGTTTGATAACTTCTTTTTTTCACGAGCTTATAGCTTATTTTGATAAGCTAACTCAATTAGCTTATAGCTTATCATTTTTCTCTCAATTTTACCCCTATCATCTTACATAAAAAAACTTAAATATTAATTAAACATATATTTCTTTTATCTCATTTCATATCTATATAAGCTAGCTCAACCGCTAATTTTGCCAAACACTACAAATTCAATCAACTAGTTTATTCGTCATAAGCTAGCTTATAATTTATTCACTATAAGTTCATCTTATAAGCTAGCTATCTGCTATTTTTTGCCAAACAGATCCTAACAAACTTTAACTGATTTGTAACTGATAATAACCAACTTGTAACAACATATAACAAACTCCAATAATATCTAACAAATCTCAAATCATATCCAAAAATTATTATAACATAAATTATTTTACTCACAATTGGGTTCATCAGGAGGGTAATTCTGGTAATTCTCAGCTTGAATAATCTGCTTAAGATGTTTCCAGTGTCTACCACGTGATTGACCTTTAGGGTATTTATCATACATTTGAATTCTCTTAAAACTAAGATAGTTAGGTAACACTAACTCTGCTTCAATTACCTCTGTCTCCATTTTCTTATACCTTCACCAAAAACCAATTAATAATAACAACAACAATAAAACCGTACCATTGATTGAAACCAAAAACAGCGTTTGTGCAATGTTACCTTTTCTGATCGGCGTTCGCAGGTTCTGAGGCTTCTCGCTTCAAAGTTCCGTCGAAAATTTTACATTTCGCTAGTTTTCTAAATTTAACTGTTAATTCGGGCTTTCTATTCGGGTTGGGTTTTATGACCCGTATTATTTTATTTATTATATGTTGCTTTACTACCTACACCTTCCAGATTTTCTACCCACACTTTCCCTTGGTTTATTTTAAAACAAGTTCCTGAAAAATTTAAAAAGAAAAAGTAACTACATCTCTGAATTTGTTAGTAATTTTTCATTATATTTTTAGACTAAAAGTTTCACAAATAAAGGTTTGTTTTCCGAAGGCGTTTTGGAAAAAAAAAATAAGAGCCCGTTTGGAATAGCTTATTTTTTGAGTTTATGCAAAACAACTTATGCAAATAAATAAGTTTTTTATGTATTATTATAAATTGTGTAAAAAAAAATATATTATTATAAATTTGTCAAGGTAGTTTATGAAAAAATAACTTATAAAAATACAATTTTCGTTAGTTGGAACTTATAAATTAACATAAAAACTTATCTTTTTAGATAACCTGTTTTGTATAAGCTGATTATTCCAAACAGGCCCTAGGTAGAAGGAATAGAGATTTTTGAGTATTCATTTTTCTTCACAATTCATTTTATAGGATTTTGGAGGATATATTATATGAATTCTTCAAATTCTATCTATTGTTATAACATTCTAAAAATTAAAAATAATCATAAGTACTTATTTATCATTTTCTATAAAACACTCTAAAAAAATGTGAAAAATTTCTGTATTTTTCTCTCTACTTTCTCTCATCCAAACTCACAAACAAAGACTTTAATCAGAGTGGCAAAAAAGTTATTCATAGAAAACCAATTATGATAACATTATTTAATTGTTATTTTTTTTCTTCTCTTACACAATCATTGTAAGAGAAAATTCCCATACACGAAAATTTAATCAGTGGCTATATGATACAATTTGGAATAATAAGCCACAAATCAATTATAAATTTAAATTAGCTACTAAATCACTTCAATTTCTAGCTAAACTAGATAGCTTTCACAACTATTGGACTCTTAACATAATGTTTCCCATCAGACCAAACTAACTTTCCAAACACATAACTCTTTGTTGCTTTTCCTTTCTTCACCTTCAATTTTACCTCAAATCTCTTCTCTTCACCAACATGTTTGAACTCCAATACATTTGGCTTCACAGAAACAGTTATTCCATTTGGATTCTGAACATGAACAATGTATGTCGCTGGAGCACCAACGTTTTTTAATGTCCTTGTAACCGTCACCGACCGATTGAGATTTGGAACAGTAATTGAAGGATAGTTTAGGTTGATGATATTAAATTTTTTATGACATTGGTGAGGGGCTTTTAAAAACACTGACATTTGTGTTTCATTATAGCCTAAAGCACATAAGAAGTTGACGTAATCGTTCGTTGGTGTGTCGTAAACAAGACCAGGATCCATTGCTTTGTTTGGTTGAACATGTCCGGATCTGTAGCTAAATGGTGTTGTATGGATGAAAGTAGCATTCAGAATTGTCTCCGCTTCGTTGTCTAATGTTGTAGCTGAAAGTAATAGAGAACAATTATGACCATGTTGAGATGAATAATATATGGTCGCGAGACAAGAACTTTTATAGCGTTGAATCGTACGAAATTTTGTAACTTTGATATGCTTAATAAAATTTTAATTTGACAATTACATTGGTTAAATTCGCAATATACGGAAAGTTCATGGTTGTAAGTATGCAAAGTTGATATTGTTACTTACATCTGCATATAAATTCATGAGATTTAGATCTTACATTCTAAAGTTGACATTTCTTGGGATGCAAGAAAGGATTTGAAGTATTAGAAACATGAAGAATTTCTTACCGGTGGTCATGATAGCTGATTTAATAGCAGCAGGACTCCAAGAAGGATACAAGGCTTTCAAAAGGCCTACAATGCCCGAAATGTGAGGGCATGACATCGATGTGCCGGATATTGAGTTATACTGAATCCGGCGTTTGTCGAACTCTTGGTCAGTTGGCCCTTCAGCTTCAGTGTAGGCTGCTATAATTGACACTCCTGGTGCAGTAATATCAGGCTGAAAATTAAAACAAAATTTGTTACTTGTTAAATGTCTAAAACATAACAATAGATTACAAGAACAAAGCATTGCTTTTGTGAGTAATGATTAACACCTTTAGAATCTCAGGTACAATAGTGTTTGGTCCTTTGGATGAAAATGCTGCCATGAAAGGTGCTGGTTTAGTATGCAATTTTGTTGTTGGATATGTAATATAAGCCACTGGAGACCTAAAAATTAAGTCCAAACAATCAAGTTTAAGTTCAAGAAGTGCTATGCTGCTTTTGCCTTAATTAAAGACTAAACCAAATTTCGATTGGAAGGGGGCTGGAACTACTTGATGCCAAAACTGACCCCCAAACCAGATTAGGCGGTCCAATGGACCGGATACTGGTGGTAAAAACCAGACTAAACCAAATTAGAAAGCTAGATATCTTACTTGGTTGAGTTGACGTATTTGAAGACATCTACACCATCAGAGAAATTGATGTGAGAAGCAGGAAGAACATGAGGATCAGCTAAAATTTCATTTCCAGTAGTGATATCATTGGCAAGAACCATTCCTACAGCACCAGCTAGAAGAGCTTGTTCTCCTTTGTCTACTCTAGCATTTATTCCTCTCAGGCATAATACTATTTTACCCTTCACCTTGTTAGGGTCTAGTGTTCCATTCTGGCAAAGCACACTGCATTCATTTTTGAATTAGATCATATTACATTGCCTTCATATAAATTATATTCACTACTATTATAGTACTATGTTTATGTCAATTGATTCATCAATGATATTCAGTTGCTTGATACTTACGCGTCTTGAATTGTTGCACTTGCCAATTTAGCATCTGTTGCTTTAATAATTGGGTAGGATTTGTGTTTTAATCTTGTAGCTGATAAGCTTTCTCCCTTCAATTGAAGCAAACAACATTATTGTTAGTCAGTATATTCTTGTAATTGCAATAAACAAAAATTCAGAAAATTTTAATTTCATCTTACTGCTAGAAAATTGCATTAACTTGTGTATTGTTTAATTTCATGATAAGGCACTATTATGTAATCAAAGGGATTCAACCTAGCCTTATATTTTTTTTTATCTTGTGTTGTATGTGGTAAAAAACCTTGTATTGCAAGTAAGATGAATTTACATTATTGTTGTCACAAGTTATTGGCTAAAAGGGTAGATCACTGTTCCTTTCACTTTCAATTTTAGTGCTTATAATGGTAATTTAATGTATAAACAATGAAAAACAAAGGGTGCTCATTATTCCCTCTATCCTTAATTATAAGCAAAAGTCAATTTTTCAGATTCATCGAATAACTAATGTATCTGGTCTATTGTAGACCACATACATCAGTTATTGAATGAATCTGAAAAGTAGACTTTTGCTTATAGTTAAGGATAGATGGAGTATGTAATGTGACTCCCTAAGTCATGCACAAAGAATCTTACGCATTTATGCAGTCAACTCATCATAGGTCAGTTGTAGGGTCAAAATCGGATGATCCAGATTTTAATGTAGGTTTTAACTTTTTTTAAAATATCTAAAATACCGAGTTTTTTCAAATCCAACAACTATGGATGTGATGACTGCTTGAATGTGTGGAATTGCTAACCGCACGCAATCCACATCCAAGATTATTGTCAAATAGGAAAATTGTCACCAAAATTGGACATAATAGTATTACATTGTCTAGAAGAGAGACAAACCTTGAACCTTAAATTGTTACCAAGAACAACATAACTAGGAAACTCTCTATCCATTGTGCTAGCACCAACTGTAATATACCAAGGAGCTAGATTTTCTGCAGTAGCTTCATTTGGTCCACTATTTCCAGCAGAACAAACAACAACAATACCTTTCTTAGCAGCATGAAAAGATCCAATAGCAACACTATCATTGAAAAGGTTAGAAGCAGAACCACCAAGTGACAAAGACAAGACATCAACACCATCATGGATAGCCATATCAAAAGCTGCAAGTATGTCTGCATCAAAACACTCGTCGCCATTAACGGGAGGACAACAAACTTTGTATGATGCAACTCTTGCTCTTGGTGAACCACCCTTTGCTGTTCCATTTCCTTGACCAAAGACATTTACACCTTGTACCATGTTTCCACCTGCTGTTGAAAGAGTGTGTGATCCATGGCCTTCATTGTCGCGAGGTGTCTCAAAGGTTGAGTTTAGTGGGGTGGTTACTCTTGATGCATAGCCTTTGTTAAAATATCTTGCTCCAATTAGTTTCCTGTTTTGTCCATACACATAGTAGAGATACGAGTTTAGATGAATTAGATTTCAGAAGTTCGTTAAGACAAGAAAAACTTCTAAGACTTACAAATCTCCTACGAAGATAATTTAACGAATTTCTTATATTAGTAGGTAGGATTTGAATTTATGTATCTATTAAGTAAATGTTAAATTCTTAGCATCTGTTTTGTTTGGCGTTTGGAGGCTCAAACGCACGTCCAACTTTAGTTTTGTTGTGAATTCTTAGAACATTTAAAACGGAGCTTCTGCGCAGACGCGAAAAACTGCTATGATTTTGGGTGGATGCAAGTCTAATTGATGCAAAACCAAACATGTACTTGCGAATAGACCATTTTTCATTGACAATATTTTTTTTATTTTATAATTAATATTTTTTGGAACACTTTTTACCTTTAGCATTTGTGTTTCTATTATGGCAATATAATTGACAAGGATTTGGATCTTTCTTTGGTTACAACAAGGATTTGGATCTTTCTTTAAGGCATGATTATGTCATAAAAAGAAAAACATGGACTTTATCACACATAAAGTAATATGAAAGGAATATAAAGGTTAAAAACATCCTTTTCGTAATAAGAAAACGTATTGTAATTATTAGTCAACTATATATGTTAAAAGCATTTTTTATTTATTTATTTTCTTATGGAAAAAATACCGTTTTGCAATATGAAAATGCATATTATTTATTTGTATTGGTCCCAAAAAAGCAATATGAACTAAATATAGAGAGGTGAAATAAAATGTGCCAATATAGGCTAGGTCGGCTAAGGATGTGGATCCTCTATTCTAAAGGTAGGGCAATTTTAGGTAAAATTTGAATAAAAATATGAGAGACGATGATATTTAAAATGGGAAAAAAAAAGTGAAAGACGAGAGATATCGAGAAAGATAGACAAATAAAAGTTAAAGGATCTTTATATATCATCTAATTAGAATTAGTTTAGCCTACATTTATTAGATTACATATTTTTTAAAATAGATAATTTTATCACTTTTTAAATCATCTAAAACACATTTTAAGCCTAATAGATGGACTCATTTGACCAAAAAGTGGTATATTTGTAAAAATTAAAAGCAAAAATACTTTTTTTACAGGGATCAAAAATAAAAATGTGGAATATTTAACATGGATTACGCCATATATATTCAAACCTTTTTAGAATAGTTGAGAAAGGAAAAAGAATAAATAAAGGAGTTATTAGAAGATGCATGTTACCTATTGCAATGAAAACCATGATCACTCCCTTTACCACATATTCCTCTCCACTTTGATGGAATTGGTCCAAACCCTTCATCACTAAAGCTCTTAGATTCAGGCCAAACACCTAGAAGGATCAAAAGTAAATAGTGTGGATAAATTAAAGTAAGATAAACCACTAAGAAGAAGCATATGATGTTTTCTCTCCCCACTTCCAGTGAATCTTTTATACCCCCAATATTCTAATTTTGCCCTTGCAGAAAAATTCGGTTCGCAGAAACCGAATTTTTACTAGTGCAAATTCAGAGTAAATTTCGGTTTTTAGAAACCGAAATTTGTTTTCAAGGCAAAAAAAAAAAACTTCGGTTTCTACGAACCGAAGTTTTTTCAAGGGCAAAATTGGAAATTCAGAGGGATAAAAGATTCACGGGGTGGGGAGAGAAAACATGGAAGCATATAGTAGTAAATTGGAAAATTCTACTCTTTGTCCCATTCTCATATTGGCCTATCTAGATGGTCCTATATTAGCCCTCATTGGCCACTTACTTTATTTTGAGGATGGCTACAGTTTAGGAGAATTTTGAATCGCAATTAAGCTGATGTATGAACAATAATTTTCTTATTGGTGAGCGTATCTTGTCTTCATTGGATTGGAATTTTGACAAACCCCACCTTGGCATATTCACAACCCCACCTCTCACTTGATAAACACCCCATTTTTGGTTTTATTCATATTATAATAATAATGAACTGCAAGTCACAATATAATTATATATTACTTCGGTTCCAATCAAGAATGAATGATTAATTTGGATCTTATATAATATCTTGCGTCACGGGGACAGTAACTTATTCACATTGAACTTAAAAACAACTCTTTTACAAATGAATTTGACGCTGTACTTTAATCCAACACCTTAAGATATTAGATTTATGAGTTCTCTCACTTATAAAGTGATAAACCTAAACCTCCATTTTTTTAAACAATGCAAAAGTTAACTCACCTCACACTTACAGCAACAATATCTACTTCAAGTATAAGTCATTCGATTCTTTATGCTCCCCTCAAGCGAAAATTTTCTTCATTCTACTTTTTTAAGTAATGTACGACTTAAGTCACATTACACTTATCACAACACAAAATTATATTATGTTTTAATAGGCTAAGTTTTACATTATGTTGTATTTTTTTTTATTGTGACTAAATTCATACACATTAAAGTTATGTTAAGTGTGGAAAATTTGAACTTATGATTTTAATATGTCTCACTCTAGTAACTACCAACTAAGCTATATTACAAGACATCATGTACTTTTTCTTTTTAGGATAGAACAAATAACAAACCATGCATATGCACAGACGCGCGTTTCGTCGTGTTAGTTTGTATATTATTATGCATTTTTGAGGGCTAAGTTTTAAATTAGTCCTTGAAAATATGTATAATTGGTCATTATAGACTTTTTTTTTTTGGTAAAATGTCATTATAGACTTTTCAATGGTGATTAAATGGAGTGAAGGTTGGCTACACGATTCCAAGCACAAAAAGTATTGCTACTAGCTACTACGATTTTTCTAAAGATGAGATTCAGACGTTAACGCTGACTAAAACAAAAGACATTACCGTAATACAAAAGCATTGTACTTGACACTCTATTATCCAATGACGGCCAGATTCAAACAAATAATATATACTACTAATCTAATCTTATGAAATCAACCTTTTCAGCTAAAAAAATAATATCAAACTCTGATTAGTCGTTATTTCTGTGGGGGACAAAGATATATACAATCATAATTTTGTTCATCCTCTCCATGTCACATGTGTGTGTATCAGGGACGGATCTAGACCTAATATATTGGTGTGGCTAAAAAAATTATGTTCACAAACTTTATAGTTAAAAAAAAAATCCCGCTTGCAGATTAGTTGAAGAAATAGTTTTATCTCTAAAAAACACATTAAAAAAATAACCAAATAACAAACAAAAAAAAATCATATTTGTAGTTGTAGAGTTGAGAGGAAAGTAAAAGAATAAAATTTAATATGTTATTGAGATCAATTAAAATTAACAGTATTATCAATAAAAGTGTATAAACCTTTAATGATAAATTTTAAATTATCCGATAAATTTAAAATCAAAACTTTAATGTTGGTGAGTTTCAATAACATATCAAATTATTTTAAATTTTTGTAAAATTTTACATGAATTATCTAGATGATATAAATTTTAAATTTAACGATAAATTTTGTAAATTTTATACTCGTTAAAATGTTACCGGTATAATTTAATTTCTCTAATATATATATTGATCACTTCTTTATAAAAAAGAATTACCACAACTATTATTCTTGATTGTTTGTAGTTAACTAGCAACAAGGCAGCAATTTCTTTGTAAGAAAAAGAAATTAAAAGCCAAAAAACAACCTATATAGGACTTGAACTCAAGACCCTTGAGTAAATGGGGGGATACATAACCACTAAGCCAAAAGAACAATTGTGTTAACATTAGTAGTTATACATATATATACAATAATTCTGGTGTGGCTATAGCCACACTCAGTCCCTACATGCATCCGTCCCTGGTGTGTATGAGTCAACGATCTAGAATCAATAATAATAATAATAATAATAATATTATGTTTGGTCGCCGTGAATATAACTCAATAAAGACATTATATATTTTTGTAAAGGAGAGACATTACATATTATGTGCAGGGACTAGAGTTTGAATCCCGATACTTCAATTATTCACCTTAAAGGGTAAAATTACAGTCACTAGACTACTTGACAAAAAATAATAATATGTTTGTATGAAGTGTGAGTTAGACATATGAACAAAAAATGAATATTAAAGAACATATAAATGTATATTTTATATTTTATATTTTATATTTTAGATAAAGATCCGGTGTTTAAGTGACTTATTATAATTTGAAGAAAATTATAATTTGAAGAAATACTTAAGCCCAAATTATTATTTTTTAACCACACTCACAAGATGTAGTGTTTTAAATTTATTTTTCTTTTAATTTTTTGATCGGTGTATATACCTAAATTTTATGTGTTTTAAATTTATTTTTCTTTTAATTTTTTGATCAGTGTGTAGTATATACCTAAATTTTATGTTTAAATGCTTGTGTTCATGTAAGACTTTCCTTAATTTGTTCATTGTGAAATGTGACCATTGCTTTAGACCATCATTGTGTGATCCAAAATAATAATAATATTATTATTACATTGCCAACTTGTTTTTCTTTTTTCTTTTTTGTTTTGGTACAAACATTGCAACTTGTTATTGGTGGTATCTTTGAAAATAAAAATTATAAAATTTTATAAAGAAAAAAAAAGAAAAAAAAAACAAATAAGAATGTGACCTGTATCAAGGTTTGCTATAATGACACCATCACCAAATCTGGCTTTGTTCCATATTGAGTTAGATGAAATCACCCCATAATTATCTTCTAACCCCATGAATCCCCATGAACGAGTTGTATGCAATTTCCTTCCATTGTTTTCAAACACTGACAACACTTTTGGATGTTCTACAACAAACAAGTTTACACAAAAAGGTATCAGAATAAAACAACCACAGAACATAGAAAAAAACAGAGTACAATGTTCTGTTCTTAGCACTAACTTGCTATCTCAGCTGCTATTTCTTCTTTCAAATTTGCAGCAAAACCATTTATATGTCTTGTGTAAGAGTAAAAAATTGAATCTTTTGCTGTATCAGAACTACAAATAAATAAAACTCAACCATTTCAATTATCAAAAAATAAATAATTGAGGATTTTTTATTATATAATATATAGTTTTTTGAATTTGAATACCTTCCTAAGAAAGATCCTAGAAACTCATAGTGAGAATTTGTTACACTGTTAAAGTCAACTGAAGACATTTCCGAAGAATCATGTGAATGGCTTCCTAAGTATACCACATATGACTACAACAAAAATGGAAGAATTATTAGTAGAGATTTTAAAGATTAATAATGCAAATAGAAAATTGAAGTTATGTTTCACCTTTTTTTTGTCTGCAAAAGATGGTGTGTGATGCAGAGAGACAAGAAGAATTAGGAGGAGAAAGTAAAGGATAGGAGTTGGTGACCCCATTGGTTTGAGAAATTCAGCTCCTTTGTTTTTGGTTTGTTTTTCAATGCAACAGAAGTACAACCTTTTGTTTTATAAAGGGAACAGTGTGAAGATTACCCTGCTTCTCAAAAGAGCAATGTCTTTTATCGGAAAAATGCTAAACAGTGATCTGAAGTACGACACTTTTTAAGAAATTAAATATAATAATATTGATTTGGTACTTGTGGAATCAACTTCTTAAAAATTTAAAAAGTATTATTTTCAATTTGAAACTTTTTTTTTTTTTAGTTTCCTTAACCAGTGTCCGGGGGTACCGATTAACATGACCATTTTTATTTTATAAAAGATATAGTGTATGTATATTGGATATAATCAGTTAAATTTATTTTATTTGTGATAATTTTTAGGTGAAATGACCCCTGCAATTTGGAGTACAAACGGAATATCGGAGGGAGGACCACGGTTCGAACACTCGCAACTACGATTGGGAGGGGTTGCTGGAACTACTTGATGCCAGAACTGAACCCAACTAGATTAGGCGGTCTAGTAGACCGGATATTGGTGGTGAAAAAAATTTATTTCACTTAAGAATTAAATTTGAGATCTTCTAAACGATTCGTTAATCGGTTAAACTTGTTAAAATCATTTAAAAACATTATTATCTCTTTTTTCAATTCTTTATTATCTTTCTCGTACCATCAATAAAAAATAATTTTGTAAAATAATCCGTAATTCCTTTTTCTATACAAAATTAATTATATTTTTTTATAGTGTGTGAATTTTTTTATAGTGGTGACCCCATCCTATTTCAAACTTTCATATAGTAAAGTAGCATGGCCGTAGATTAAATGAATTTGGATTCTCTCAATTTTTTTTATTTTTTATTTTTTTTATGTTTTCTTTTATTTTCTTAATCTAATGGTTGATAAATGATAAATAACAAAAAATGAATTAAGAAGAAAGACAAGAAAAGTGAATTAATGATTAATATTACTACCACATGACCAACATAAAAGAAAAATTGAAGAGAATTCAACATAAAAGTGGTTCTTGTCGTTGTTGCATTGTCTTGATATCTGATTCTGTTGAGATCTGCAGTGTCCTTGTCTTTGTTGTCGCTTCAAGGTCATGTCGCAACTGTTTGTTCCGTTATGTTTTTGTGTGGACCCGACAGTTTGCAATGGTTTGGGTTTATTAATGGCTTGAATGGTTCGCTTATGACTGTTGTGATTTGTCATATGGGGTTGTGGTACGTGAATTTGTCCTTGTTGACGGTCGATTCATTCGTCGTTTCATACTTCAACAAATGCCCATACATCACTTTTTTTGCTATTTGGTTTTGTGCCCGTACGCAGGTTCGCTGGATAATGTTTTATGTGTTTGTGTTTGCTTTGGTTTTATTACCTCAAAAGGGTTGGTTCTAAATCCACTTGTAGTTGGATTTTATTGTATTATGTTTAATCTATTTGGGATAGGGTAGAGGGTTTTCTCTACTCTCCTTTTGCTTTTTTTTAAAAAAAAAAAAAAAACTCTAGGTCGAACGGATTAGAAATTTAAGAAATTCACCAACAATGAATTGGTCCATGTGGTAAGAGTCTTGGTCCCCTTAAACATGTGGTCATGAGTCTGATTCCTGACTCATGCTACAGAGAAAATCCGGTTGGGAAGGAAGAACCTACCTTATGTGCCCCACATGTTCCCCGACAGAGATTAATCACCGCTAATGACAGTGGAAACTTCGTACAATATCATGTTAACCTAAAATAAAAAATAAAAGGAAATTCCACTTTTGGACTATATTTACATCCTCATGAAAGATACAAAGTGCGTGATTGTTTGAATTTGGAGTGTTAAACAATAGGTATTTTAGCCTTAATCAACTTAGATGTCTAGTTAACATCAATTATAATTGTCATGATTTTGTTTGAACATCAATTCTAACTAACCAACAAAAATGACAGCATATTGCTTAGGATGCTTATACAATACAATAATACAATGATATATGTGTTGCAAATAATATAAAATTGCATAGTCTATTCTTGGCTGGTCTAATCGACATTAAATTTAAAAGAGGTGGCAAAGGATACTGCTGACTAAATTTTTGAGTACAAGTCATATTTTTCTTTAATGGTTAGAATTTCATTGTTTAAGGTAAATGAGTATATTATATGCAATACCAACTGCTGAGATAAGGGGATCCGTTATCTCCCTTTCTTTTCTTGATAGTTGCAGAAGGTCTCACTCGCTTAATGCAGAAGGCTGTTGACAATGGCAATTATCATGGTTTTAAAGTTCATGATGACTTACAATTTCACACTCTTCAATTTGCAGATGACACCATTCTAGTAGGTGAAGGGAAGTGAGAGAATTTGTGGTCGCTTAAAACTGTGTTGAGAAGTTTCGAATTAGTATCGGGACTGAAGGTTAATTTTTACAAAAGTAAACTCTATGGCATTAATCTTGATGATAATTTTTTGTCCGCAGCGTCCTCCTTTTTACACTGTGAAGTAGAATCGATCCCTTTTCATTTTCTAGGAATTCCAGTTGGAGCTAACCCAAGGAGAAAGGTCACTTGGAATCCTATAGTGGAAGCTATGAAGAAAAGACTTAATACTTGGAGTGGTCGAAATTTATCATTTGGCGGAAGAGTTACACTCATTAATTCGGTACTCTCTAGTCTCCCATTATATTTTTTCTCTTTTTTCAAGGTACCGGTGTGTGTGTTACAAGAATTGATTACTATCCAAAGGAGATTTCTTTGGGGAGGATGTTCTGATATTAAGAAGATTTGTTGGGTTAGTTGGGACACAATTTGCCTTCCAAAAGATAAAGGTGGTTTGGGTATAAAGAATCTAAATTATTTCAACCAAGCTTTACTTTGTAAATGGAAGTGGAGAGGTTTGTGTGATCATAATACCTTATGGACCAAACTATTAGAGCATAGATATGGGAGCTTGGCTGATAATTTTTTGCACTCTAATCTTAGCAATGTCAAAGGTCAATCTTTGTGGTGGCGTGATATTATGAAGATTGGGGGTATTTAGAATGATGCGTGGTTCAGGACTAATGTGAGCAATGACGCAGATAACAGACGATGGGGGCTTACTCAATCAGGTCTTTTTTCGGTGAATTCGACTTATGAGTTCCTTCACTCTCGCGAAGTTGTTGTGGCTATTGATGAAAATGTAGTGAAAGCTTTACAACAATTATGGTTAAATGATGTTCCATCCAAAGTAAGCATTTTTGGATGGAGGTTATTATTATCAAGACTTCCAACTCGAATGGCCTTGGCAAGAAAATCTATCCTTGTTAATCCGCATGAGCTATGTTGCATTTTTTGTTTTGAAGAACAAGAGGAATTATCTCATGTGCTCTTTAATTGCTCTTTTTCTCAAAAGTTGTGGAAGCGGATTTTTAAATGGATGAATGTGGATTTCATCTCTTTTGATGACGGGTGGAAACATTTTTCCTCTTTTGGAGCTTTATTGAAAAATAAGAAATATGAAAAAGCTTGTCACGTTATTTGGTTGGCCACCACTTGGTGTATATGGCGTGCGCGTAACAATGTCGTTTTTAGAGGAGAAGCTATTAATTGGAAAGCCTTAGAAGACAAGATTATTTATATTTCATGGTTTTGGTTTATAGGTAAAATAGCTAGTAAGTCTTCTTGTGTTTTTTCAGATTGGTGTAAGGATCCTTTAAATTGCATTATTAGCATGTAATGGTTGCTATAAGAATTGTAAGGGTTGGGTACCCCTTGTACTCCTTATAATTCAATTTTTGCTTATAAAAAAAAAAACTGCTGATAGGGCAAGTCAAATTATTTGTTTACAGTGTTTTTTTTTTTGATAAGCAAAAATTTGTATTAATAAGAAGTACAAGGGGTACTCAAACCCTTATAAAATCAAATATAAATAACTTCTCATATACTATGAAGATAGTAGAAAGGATTAATACACCAGTTATAGTACAAATAATCTGTGTTGCAACCTACTCTACCACTAAACCAAAGCCACGAAATGAATTTAATATAATCTACCAAAGTTGAGTAGTCCGCCTTCTCTCCTCTAAACAAGATATTATTCCGCATGCACCAAATGCACCAAGATGTGGTCAACCAAATCAAATGCCGAACTTTCATTCCCTTCTTCGTTTTCACTAATGATCCAAACCTCAAGAAATGTTTCCATCCGCCCTCTTGTTGGATGTAATCAAAACCCAACCACAAAAAGACTTGCTTCCAGACTTCAAAGATTTTAGAGCAACTAAAGAAAACATGGTTGCAATCTTCCACTTCTTGAAAACAGAAAACGCAAGGTAAATCATGAGGATTGGATAAAATACCTTTAGATGCTAAAGCGGCGCGAGTCGGAAGCTTCTCAAGAAGCAAGCGCCAACCAAATACTCCCACTTTTGACTGAACATCATTCTTCCACAGTTTGTGCAAAGCATAAACTAAATCAGAATCTAAATAACTCGAATCCAACCGGGACTGCAAAAAAAATATAGGTAGATTTGACACTGAAAAGGCCTGAAGCATTTGGCACCCATCTCCATCTATCTTCCCTGTCAACACGCAATACCAGACCAATCAATAACTGCTCTAAAGCAGACTTCTCAGCAACCTCCACCTGGGACAAAGTTTCCAACTATTCCGAATTCCATTGCATCACAAAACTGGCGGCCTGCAAAACATATGAAACCACACAATCTTTGTGTAGTTCCTTGTCAAATAAAAGAGGGAACAAGTCCCTTAACGGAACAACGCCAAACCATTTCTCTTTCCAAAAACAAATAGGGTCTGTTTGGTAAAAATAAGCTATAAGCTAGCTGATAGCTGAAAAGCTAGCTGATAGCTGATAGCTGAAAAACTAGGTTATTGAAATTAGAGTGTTTGGTAAAGTTAGCTTTTAAAGTGATTATTAAATATAAAATTACATAATTGATAGTGGGTAGGTTTTTCTTTAGAGTGGGTAGTTATTAAATTAAAGGGTAAAAATGGAATAAAGTGTAAAAAGTTATAAGCTATAAGCTCAAATGCTACTTGAAATAGCATCTGAAAAAAAGCTATAAGCTAGTACAAAAAGCTTGTTACCAAACACCTCTAATTTTTTGAAACAAGCTTATAAGCTCATATAATAAGCTATAAGCTAGCTTATTTGTGTTACCAAACACACCCATTGAGTTACCATTACCCAAAATGCTGCTGACATTTAAAGGGAATCAAGAGTCACCATCCTTCCCACCCACTCCCAACACTTCTCTCCACCAAAGCGAATCCTGAGTACTTGTTACTACAGCTTCCCAACTTAGAATTTTAGATGACATCAGGCCATATCTATAACAAAGCAAATCAAACCAGAAAGCATCTTTCTCATTTAAACATCGTCATTTCCATTTACTCAACAAAGCCGTATTAAACAATTCTAAATCTTTAATACCTAAACCACCCTTATCCTTTGGTAAACATACCTGTTCCCACTTAATCCAACAAAGTTTTACAGTGTTAATAATTTATATTTCCAAAATTATATAGTAATGGAGAAAATGGAAAGAATCGGAAATGGAGAGGATCATAACTCCTAGTATGTGAGTTCACTACTTTTTTTTATAATGTATGTGTGGTCATTACTTTGATATTATCATTCAAAACAATGTCACATTAACTGTTTTTTAATAACTCGATAATATCTATACTTTATCAATCTTCTTAAATCTTAATACTTATGTCAATAAAGAAATAGGGTAACTATTTAAATTGGATTCTCTCAATCTCTTTTCTCTACATCTCTCTCTTAATTTCACTCTCTCTCTTACTCATGTTTAGTACATATTATATCAATCTTTCTTACAGAAGTTATTATTATTTTTTTAAAAAAGAGATGAATTAAATATGAATTTTTTAGTTTGTTGCACATAAAAATTCATAAATAATTCATCTTATGTTAAAAAATTCTAAATTTTTATTAGAGATGTTCTTATAATATTATAAACATGAATACAAAAATTCATTCAAAAATGTGAAAGTATACAAGAGTTTAATTAAAAGTAGGGACTAAAAACATTGATGGAAAAAACTTCATCAGGGACTAAAAAATGCGAATTTTTTTTTCAAGGACTAAAAATAAAATTCTGGAAAACTATAGGGACCAAAAACATATTTAACCCTAAGATCAATTATATGGAATTTTTTTATAATTTATTGAAAAATGCATCATATTCTTTTTTTTTTTTTGACTTAGCATCATATTCTTATTTTATAAAAAATGTATTTTTTTTCTCTAAATTAATGTTGATGCATCAAGTTAGAAATATGAAAAATAAGAAAAAAAAATGCATCATATTCTCAATTTAAGTGAAAAATAAGCAAAAAATATAATTAAATACAAATTATAGGTTAAATACATCATGGATCCATTAAACTTTAGGTTTATTTTGTATCAAGTTAGTCATAGCCTCTAAATGTTTATATAGATAGCCATATTTTTTTTGACAAAATATAGTTAACCTTTTAAACAGAGTCGTTATGAAAAATAATTTGTTCGTTATGTGGCATGAATTGTGTCTTGTCTACATATTTTAAAATTGTATTGTATCTACGATCAACAAATTAAACACATAAGTTCTTTGAAAATGTGGTAAAAAATTAAGGCTTCAACACATATTTTTTCTTCATATGGATCATATATAGGATTTGATAATTTTCATTTAAGACGACTTAAACACACATTCTCAGTCACGCAATTATGACAGAAAATCCATTTCCTTTATAAACCATTCGGAGTATTTGTAAATGAATTTAATTTATAGGTGAATTCTTCGGTACACATATTATGTAGATGTGTACCGGTACATCGCTGAGGTGGTTAACAAGTGGCAAATATTTAATGCAGATTTTGTTTCTTTATTAAGCTTTCTATATTAAATCCTATTTTTTAATATTTGCAAATGCATCCTTCACATAAATGTAATCACTAATTATGTCCCACAATAAATCAAAGCATGCATCAAATCTTTCGATCTAGATTTTCACTTTTTTTAACAAGATTCAAATATTATTTAAAAAAAAATTGAAAATTTAAGTTGAAAGATTTGATGCATACTTTGATTTATTGTGGGACATGATTAGTGATTACATTTATGTAAAGGATACATTTGCAAATATTAAAAAGTAGGATTTAATATAGAAAACTTAATAAAGAAACAAAATCTGCATTAAATATTTGCCACTTGTTAACCACCTCAGCCGTGTACCGATACACATCCACATAATATGTGTACCGAAGTGTTCACCTAATTTATATGCATAAGTGTAAAGTTATTTTACACATGCATCCAATAATATACTGACACATCATGTATGATATTTAAAAACACACGATATGTCACATTCATTAAATAATGTGGCAACAAATCATTAGATATATGTGTAAAGAATCTTCACATCGACGATACACAACAATTTTATAAATATACCTCACTCTTCTAAATACAACAATTAATGGACATGATTCTTCCGACTTATTTTAATAGGATATTCTTTATCTTCACCTTTGTTGGAAAATCAGTGTAAGCCATACATAATCAGAACCAATAGAAGTATGGAATAATTTTTTGGTCAGAAAGTGTGGTAGACAATCGAACAAAAAAGTTGCAAAACTGCCTATTTAATACTCCCTCCGTCCCAAAATATAAGGGAAAATTGGTCAACTAAAGTTGATGTATCTAGTCCAAATTTTTAACCAAATACATCAACTTTCTTTGACCAATTTTCCCTTATATTTTGGGACAGAGTAGTATCTTCTAAATCCAACAACACTGAAACAGAAGAAGAAACCAATGGGCAATATCTTTTCCTCTTTGTTATCAAAAAAAAAAAAAAAAATAGCACCACCAATGGAACCTTCTAAATCCAACAACACTGAAACAGAAGAAGAAACCATATCCTTCAACAGAAAAAGAGCACGCCGCGTTAGCTTCGCCGACAATGAAATCACCTCCGTCCACATCTTCCGCCGCCGTAACTCTACTGACGGTGAGGGTGAAGCGGTTGATCATAGAAACTCCTTTCTGCAACCAATTGGTTCTCCTTCTCCTGGTGGAAGCAGTATCAACGCTGATGACGACACTGATGGTGAGTTATTATAACCCTAATGACCTAATTTCATGTAGTAGCTAATTGTTCGAATTTCAATTGCTATTGTTTTTTTTTTTTTTTTTTTTTTTTTTTTTTAAATTTTTTACAAATTTGATTTTCAGATGACGAATTTGGTGGTCCTGTGTCGATGGATTTCATCAAACCGGGACGGTTATCGGATTCTGGTGTCTCCGACGACATCACGATGGACTCAACTCCTTTTTCGATGCATTACCGGAGTCTAGCACGTTCAGATTCAGGGGATCTGAAGACGCCGACTAGGTTTGAAGCGACGGTGAGCACACCTGGTCTAAGCAGTGCTACTCCGGGGAGTTTCATGGAACTCACTGATCGTGAAAAGAGAGTGCCTCAGTCACCGGTGGTGGTGAGTGCCAGCGGGGACTCAGATGCCATGAGCATTGAAGGGGAACAGCCAAAAACCTATGATTATGGAAGACTCTCTCCTGGGTTGGTTGCAATTTTGGCACAGGGAAGCAAGGATTTGGATGGTGTTTCCCCAATAGGTTCAAAAGCTACGCATTCACCAATTGCAGTTGCTTTTGGGTCTTCGACCAAGGTTGAAAATCTTTCTAGGCTATTTGTTTACAGCAGTTTTCTCAGTTGACTTGTTTTTTGTATGCTTCAAAGTTCATTTTCTTTTATTTCAGATGTTAGGGTCCCTTTTAGTTAGTTGCGTATAGTTATTGTAATGTATGGAATTGTAGCCGTGTATCGTTTATGATGATATTGTTGTGGTTGTGGCTATCTTTGTAGAGTTATATATGCAATTACATATGGTGGCTTGTGTAAATGCATGGTATTAGTAATTGACAAGTGATATTTGTTATTTTTCATTTTCAGAATACTAAGGAGTTTGTTAATGACGAAACTCTGTTAGCTTGTAAACAATTGAACTCTGCTAAGGCTAATAGAGCAACCCCACCAAATATGGATGAAGGCGATAAGTTAGCCACACATTCACCAATTGCAAATCATATGGAAGTTTTACCCAACATGGAATCCTTAGTTAACTCTCCTGTTCATCAAATCACCCATGATACTACAGTTGCTTCTGCTTTGGAGTCTTCAACCAAGGTTATTAAATGATTTGTTTATATGTTTTCGCTCAACATTCTTTTTTCATGGTATCCTAAAGTTGTTACATTTTTTCAATGACCGTTGTCTAAGTGCAAGGAGCCTTTTTCTACTTAACCTTTGTCTCATGTTCAAGTCTTTCTGAGTGGAAAAATGTAGGCATTGAGACAGCTTTGCATTCTTATGTGTCCATTTATATGACTTGGAAATTGGAATAGTTGGGGAATAATGAAGGTTTAGGATAATATATTTCAGTAAGTATAATATATTTCAGTACAGTCAAGTTTTTTAAGTATAATATATTTCAACAACACTGAAAGTATAATATATTTCAGTACAGTCAAGTTTTTCTTTTCTTTTTTTTTTTTGGTTACAATACAGTCAAGTTTTTCTAATCATTAAAATTTGCAAATCCTATTTCAGTTTTCTTCCCTATTTTGTCTAGACAAGTAAAAAATGTCATGGTTATGATTCTTTACGAAATTAAAATTTCGACTCTTGCTAAAATGTATGGGTAAAGGTGTCTCCACAGAGATCAAAACATTGGCTCCAGTGGAAGACTAATTTTTCTTTCTTTTATGACGCCGAACATGTCAGTTCTATGCATCTGATTTGTTATTCTGTTTGATGCTCGGATGATTTAGAGTGCATTGAAGGGAAAACCGGCTACGAGTCCTCCTAATAGATTTCTAGATCTTAGCAGTCCTATCCAAGAAGCAACAACTGCGTTACCCTCCCTGCAAGAGCCTCCTAGTGACATCCAAGACTTGTCTCCCTGGATTAATTCTGATGGGCATGGTGTTGATCTTGATAACAACCACCATTTGACATTCCAAGTAGCTCAGAGCCCTCTCAAAACTGGTATTGAGGTTTCTTCCGGGGAGAAAAGGAATGATGTTGATCTTGATAACAACTGCCATCCGGCACTCCAAGTATCTCACAGCCCTTTTACCAAAACCGGTATCGAGGTTTCTTCTGGGAAGAAAAGGAAAGGTGTCGAATTATTAAGTGATATTCGAGCCTTGTGTCACAGGATTAATTCTGATGGCCATGGGGTTGATCTTGATAACAACTGCCATCCGACACTCCAAGTAGCTCAGAGCCCTCTTACCAAAACTGGTATCGAGGTTTCTTCTGGGAAGAAAAGGAAAGGTGTCCAGTTATTAAGTAATGGAGATGATATAGAGAAGACAGGGAGGATTGACAGAAATCAAGAGGTTCATAAAAGTGGGGATGGAGATCTACAGTTTGTTTTGGAGCAAACAAGTATGAGAAGTGAAAGAGAAAAGTTTGGTGATCAGAAGTGGAATGATTTCGATCATGTATGGTTCCTGCTTTATATTAATAGTTAGTTAGAACTTTGTTTTTTTGGGTCTCTTAAGTCTTTACTTTTTCAATTATCTTGCAGGTTCTAGAAAGATTCTCAACCAGCACAAAACAATTGCTTTCTCCGTCATTTGACAAGCTAAATTTCAGATTGGTATGTTCTAATATATGGTTGTAGAATTAGAAAATAGTAGCATGCGAATACAATTGTGGATATTTTTGCTTACTTTTTAATCATTCAAAAATATTTTATCATTAGTCAAAAAAAATAATTTATCATAGCTATTTATACTATTTTGGCTCTCAATATTTAGATCGGCACACTGGAAGATATTTTGGTTCGTCTGCAGAAAGTTAAGAAATGGGATATTCTTTCTTCTGAAATTCATTCTCAGGTTTGGATTAGATATTTGAATTTAGTGCACTTTGCTAGTTATATTATAGCATAGCATGAACAAGCTGCTTATATTTGTAATGATTAGTACATATTACTTCCTCTAAAGACAATATCTAAGGGCATGTTTCCTTTGAGACAACATTGTCTGTTTTGACTTTTAAATACAAAAAATATAATCTTGTTTTCACTTTGTTGATTTCAAAGATGTGTATAGGAGGATACCCTGAAAATAATATATAATTATTTGTCGACTATTTCCTATACAGACATTTGAAAATAAAAAACATGCGACAATTTTGTAAATAAAAGTGAAAACAGGAAATGAAAATAAATGCTTTCTCAAATCAAACTTGCTCTCTGTTCGGAATTTCCTGTTTCTTATTGACATGGTTGTTTTTCTTTCAGAAGAAATTAACGGATCCTCTAGATATTCCTAGACACAAAAGGTTTGTATAAGCTGTTTGACTCATTCACTATTTGGGTTGCGTTGTTTCTTACACAAGTTTATGGAATTGCTTTCTAATTAATGGTTGATAATGTTAAGTATTTCTTTTGCAGAGTTGTGGAAATGAAATTGTTGATTTTTAATATAGCATATGAGAAGGCTAAGCTACAATTAATGAATGTTAAGCGTGAGAGATTACTGGTATTCTCTCTTACACATAAATCTTAGTATTTAGCAATACATACTATTGGTGATACAAACATTCATTATTCACAGGAAAAAGTACAACAGCTGAGTTCTGGGCTTCAAGAGACTCAGATGATGAAAAATTCCATGCCATGTTCTGCTAAGACTAGACTGGTTGACATTCAAGCTGATGATAGTCATATCAATACAAAAAAATTTAATTCACAAGGAAAATGTCAGGTACAATTCATTGTATGCGATTTAGTTTAAATGACCCAGTGATAATAGCTTTAAATTATCATGATGCACTTTCATGTTATATCCAATCTTCAAAACCTTTTATTGGTATTGGAAATACACTGATGAGAGAATTACACTGAGTTAAGGTCGCTACTTGACATTATATTTAAAGCAACTTTAATTTAAGGATCTTTGAAAGAATAAAAATCTAAATTCTCTGTCCTCGCACTTCGATTCCCTTGCTACACAACATGTCAATCTTTGAGGGAGCATTCTTATACAGAGAGCTCTCCTAACAAAATGTCTCTGTATTTTTTTGTTGTCAATAGAATCTTGGAGCTCAGAGAGATCTCCTTGCAAAATTTTTACAATCTCTAACTCACACTAATTCAATATTTATAAGTTGTTAGATGAATTGGTGACCCGTTGTCGTATAGCGATGCAATAGCTCTATTACGTAGCGGATTTTGATGAATCTGCCAGGAAAAACCACGGTTTATGCATATTCTGCTATAAGGGCTGTAGCAGCTGCTATAACATCATTTGCGGCCACAATTGAAAAAAGTTAAAATACAGAGACCTTCATTTTATAAATTTAGGCCAGCCAATAAGTAATGTATGGAAACTATTGGATTTTGTAGGACCTTGCAGCTGAATTCCCTAAGCTTGAACCAGATGGTCTTGATCTTCTTTCGGTAAGTTAACTGCCTCATATCTTTATGAATTGAGTTTTTCACAATAAGAATTTATCCGTTATGCACAAACATAGTAAAACATTTTACACAATTGTCTAAAAAAGTATCAATGTACCATATAAAAGTATCATAATGTTATAGTATATGGATGAAAATGTAGTCTTTTCCTAAGCAGATTGAAAATGTAGTTACTTAAAGTCGTTTATTGATCTATTGAATGTTTATTTAATCATGGGTGTTTTGTGTTGGACAGAGAATGCTTTGCCTATGCCCAAATAGCAGGATTTCAGCTGTGGAAGCACTTGAACACCCATATCTTCGACCTTGACCACCCATGATGATTGATGAAGCTGATCTTGTTTCAAGCACCCCAAGATTTTTTTTTTCTGTTTTCCGTAGTACATTTTACAGAACAATCTTGTAGAATATTAGGTATCCTATTGGATATATCATGTGTTAAGGCAATGACAAGAACTGGAGGCAAACAAAATTTAGCAATCTTATAAAACCGTAGTAATAAACTTTTGTCCTATTAATTGCCTAATTGCATGTGAGGGTTCATTGTGTTGTTTTCTATTGCTTCAGACTTGAAAAATTTGTTTACACCTCGGCAAAAACTGAGAAAAAAATTCTGAATCAATTGGCATTATGTAACAGTCTGCATATTAGTATTTTCCTCAACCTATTCCTCTTCTAGGTGCAAAACCAGTAGAAGTTGTTGGTTCACACAAAAATATGTTCAAGAAGTAGATGGTTTGTTATTTGATGTCAAAAAGTTACTTGCTATATGCACCTGATATCGCTGGAGTTAGAATACCGTCTCCAATAATCATGGAAGTTCCAATAAGAACCAACACTAATTATAACAACACGCTTTTCAAAAACGATGTCCTTTCCAAAGTCTCCTTTATTTTTAAGGCCCTTTCAAGTTCTGGAGTAGGAAGTTTGATCTTATAACTAGAGATTTTTTCATCAGATTGTTGGCGATTCGGAAGCAGATTCACATTTGCATACCTACAGTTGAGCAATTAACATATAAAAATCATGAGTGTAAGGGTAGGCCAGAGGGAAACATAATTCTGAGTGTGAAAACATATTTTGAGTGTGAAAACATATTTTGCTAATGGAATAAGCGCTATTGTGTACATTATTAGCGACATCTCCCCCAAGACATTGTCGTCTGAAGATCCAATCGGAACCTTTCTGCTAATGCAAGGGTAGGCCAGAGGGAAAGGTCCTGATCCACAAACAAACGATTTTAAAGACTATATATGCACTGTTAAATACAAGGTGAACTAGAATATAACACTGTTGAGTTTGAGTGATCATTGATATTTGTGAAATTGCAATGCTCTTAGAACTACAAGAACAAACTTGCCTTATTCCACTAGGTGAGGTTGGTTACACAGACCAAACAATGCTGAAATTGGCGAAATCATTGTAAACACGTGGATCATGTCTTTATCCAACCAAACCATTGTTTGCTCTTAACTAATTCAATAATTATAACCAATGCTGTCAAATACTGGTGATAGCGGCTCTATAACGGCAATGCTTCACTATTAGGGGAATAGCTGACACTATTCCAGTTTCTACAAGCTAATGTATCAGCAATAGCGGAAGATGAGAATTTTAACTTACGGTTTTTAAGAATAATAAAACTGAAGAATCTGCGCGTGTATTCCTAATCTACGTGTGTGTGTGTGTGTGTGTGTGTGTGTGTGTGTGCGCACCTAATAAAACTGAAGAATCTCCTTTTCTTTGTCCGCAATGCCATCTTCTATTTCACATAGCAGAATTTTAGCATTCTGTTATTTTCCACAATTGATAACACTGATTATAAGTATCTATTTGATTAAATGTTTAATGTCCTTTATATTATTTTAGAAAATTAGTAATTATACCCTTCATATACATGGGATTATTTTTATCGCATGTCTCCACTTCATGAAACTGAGTGAGGACCATATGCTTGAAATGCATCGAATTTTTCAAGATCAGAAAAACAACATATAAATTTCCCTCGATAAATTTGTAATTTTTTTTTTTTATGGGAAAAGAGAGAAAATAACCAACTATAGAAGAACCAATTGGGAAAATCCACTAGACATAGCATCTTGTAAAAAAAGTAATTAAGGAACACTCACTGTTGATGAATTCTCTATGTTGAGTTTCTCTAATATTTTTCTATTGTACCAATAATCTCTATCATTCAATCATTATAAATTCCTTTTTATTAATATTGTAAACTCTTTGTTCAATTTATATTGAACTCAAGTGTTTAAAAAGCTCTAATTTAGTTATCAAGGTTAATTTGGGTTGATTTATATTGAACTATAGTAAGATTTTTCTTAATGATCCTGTTAATTATGATTAGGTAATCCATCCGTCAACAAATTTTTGACATTTCTTGTAATAGGATAAAAAATAATATATTAGACATTTATTATCATCAAGTTAATTAACCTTGTTTAGTTCATTAGTTATAGTTTGACATGTCTTCTAATCAAATGAACTATGCTTTCATATTTGTACACTTCTCTAGTTTACATATCTTATAATAAAAATTTTATAAGCTAAAAACTATATTTAGATATTTATTCAAATGACCATAATATTAATATTAATGGAGAGAAGTCATTCCCAACTAAACTAGAGGAAACACTATTTTTATTTTTTTTTATAAGCTAGAGGGAACACTATTAACTTTGGTCCAAAAGAAATATGCTGAATGGCCAAGGCTTATGGCCCAGTCTACGGTGAGAGAGTGTCTCATATCTCTCACCTGTGCGCTAGTGTTTTGTACGGTTGGATGAAAAGGACTATATGATATTATCCTAGACTGCCTGTATTATATTATTTGTCTTTTTACAGTATTTTCTTTTTGAAACTTCTAGTCGCAGCCTTCACCGCTACTGCAGCTGGCTGCCGCCATTGTCTGAACCACCGGAAACACTATTTAGAAACCAAATTGACAGCAACAATAACATAATTATCAGATCTTTAAAATATTTTCAACAAAATATATCATGTTACATTCAAAAGGTCAAGAACATCATCTCCTACTAATAAGCCCACTAAAAACGTTTAAACAATGAATAGGAGAGCAACATAGAAGTTCGATCTTTGACATTGGTAGAAATTAAATGTTTAATTTTTATTATTTTTTTGGTATTCAATTAAAGGTTTAATTTTACTAACATAGAAATTCAATTGAATTAATTTTATTATTTCCTGTACCAAAAAAAAATTATTATTTCCTCCCATGAGGCCTCTCTTTGAATAGGATTATTGGTGACAACTAGACAACTACCTCATCACACAGTGGGCATGACATAGATTCAGATTTAAATGATGAAAATAAAAATTCATTACAATTTTTCATATTGAAGTTTTTGTTTAGACCTTTTCTCGTGTTTCATCTTATTTGTTTCAATTCCTTCTCCAGTTCTCTCTGCAATATGAACCAACATATGCTTCTACTTAGGGATGTGAACGGGGCAGAGAGTGTCCGGTGGAAGCTTCCCCGTTCCCCGCCCCAAAGTGCATGCGGGGGAGATTTTGCCTCCATTCCCGTCCTCACGGAAAAATATTTATCTTCATCCCCATCCCCGGTTCTCGTGGAGATCCATGAATATCAAATATTAACAAAATTTTATATTTTTCGGTCAAATTATGACTACTAATAAAAACAAATATTTTGCATATTTTTTTTAAAAAAATAATAAAAGCAACACATAATGCATTCATAACCAAAAAACATTGCAAAAACTTTTGACTACTAATAATCATATAAAACATAATAGCCAAAATATTCTATAACAAAGTATGCATAATCATAGAAAAATTCATAAGCAAAATATCTCAAAACTGATGATAATTGGTAATTATCCAACCAAATTAGATAAATAAAATTACTTCTAGGGTCTAGGAGAAAGTAGCCACTTTTCTAGGGTTGGGAGTTGGAACTTGGAAAACCAAATAACGATTGAAATTAGCGAACAATCAGTGGAGAAAATAATGGATGACTTCTCAAGTTACTTTTTTTTTTATTTAAAAAAAATCAATATTTAATATATATTAATAATAATAATATAGCGTATATATGGACACAGATTCGGGGAATCCGCGGGGACGAATGCTTCGTCCCCGCCCCGAAGTGCCTGCGGAGGAATTTTTGCCTCCATCTCCATGCCCATGGGGGATAAAATTTTTGTTTTCGAAGCTCCGAACGGGGCAATTCCCGCGGGGATCCGCTTCACCGGATGCAAATTGACAACCCTACTTCCACTCAAACTAAAAAAAAATAAAATCAATTATTGTTATCCATTACTAGTATTATCATTAATGTTATTCCGTTTAAATGGAAAAATAAAATAAAATCAAAGAACAAACAATATCATGGTGTGGTTCTCAAATTAGTTGATTTTTTTTACTTTCTTTGTAGCTGACCTAACATTAAATGTGGCTTAAAAGCGGTTTTTTTTTGCCAAATAGTTTAGTGGCTAGAAATTTCACGCTTATGGTAGATAAGTGAGATGACGGGGGTTCGAACTCCGACTCGCTTTATGTATAACACAATGTCCATGTCAACCAAGCTAAGCTCACAGGACGCATAAAGTGGATTTTAAAGTGAATAAAAAAAATTGTTTGGATTTTTTTTTTTGTAGAATTGCAAAGTTTTTGTTTTATTTTTATAATTTGTTTTTTTTAATGTCTTTATGTTTTTCTCCGAGATATTTTTCTACCGTAAAATTCCTGTTTTATTTGTCTTATCTTTGGACCGGTCCGACTTTTTAAAGAAATAAAAATACAAATAGAAACACAACAGTTTCCGTGAGCTTAACTCAGTTGGTAGGGACATCGCACTATATGTGCAAGAGTCCGGGTTCGAATTCGATACACTTCACTTATTCACCTTTAAGATGAATTTTCTAGCTACTAAACTACTTAAAAAAAACAATAGAAACACAGTAAACAACCGAATAAAAAATGTGAGAGAAAAAAAATAAAAATGAAAAAGGAGATGGTTGTGTATCATAAAATTTGGTTATCCTTAACCAAATTACTAACCAATTTATATCCAATTTTAGTTTGCAAAATCCATTTAAAAAAAAAACCACACCACTCCAATAAAAAAACACCAATTATAAACCATAACCACATTTTGTAATTTGGTTTGAAATTGGTTTGAAAATTTAGGCCCAATAGCTAATTCAAGCCCAATCTTCAATTTTTTAAAATTCTTTATTATATAATAAAATAATTAATTAAAAGAGTGGTGGAGGACCGGTGGTCAACCGGTGGTCAACGCCGGACCACCGGCGGCCGGTGCGGCGGCGGTTTCCGGCAACTTTCACGGCGGCCGGTGGTGGTGCTCCGGCGGTCGGCGGTGGTGCTCCGGCGGCCGGCGGTGGTGCTCCGGCGGCCGGCCACCACCAACCACCCATACTATTTTAATATTATTTTATTTTAAAAATCAGATTTTTAATAATTATTTTAAAAATAATTAAAAAAAATCAGTTTTTAATGTTTTTAATTTTTAAAAATAATTAAAAAATTCAGTTTTTTTTAAAATAATTAAAAATCAGTTTTTAATGTTTTTAGTTTTTCAAAAATTTAGTATTTTAATTTTTTTCCTATTTATTAGTTTTTTTTGTATTTAAAAATCAGATTTTTTAATTTTAAAAATTACTCTTTTTTTAAATAATAAAAAATATTTTTAAAACAATATAAAAAATAAGTTTTCGGCTAAGTAAAAAATAATTTGGGTTTAAAAAAAATATTTTGTGGGTTGATTATAAACTAATTCAATCATAAAATTAATGAAAAATTATGTTTTTAAAATAATTAATAAATTTATTTTTTTTAATCAACTAATAAAAAAATTAGTTTAAGTAAAAAACCTATTTAAAATTGGATCATGTGAATAACTTAAATTTTATTACAAACCGGTTATAAATTGGTTCGATCCGGTTAATAACCAAATCCAAATTAATTTTAAAAAATAACCGGTTTGTTATTGAAATGGTTTTGGTTTAGAACCAAAACCATCAATTAGGTGTGGTGTGGTGTGGTTTCCAAACCATGCACACCCCTATGTTTATCCATCCATATCGTCCACATATGCATATAATGAAGCTTACGACAGATTATGATATTGTTGAGCATGTGAGTTACAATGTTGTTTCGGTAATTAGAATCATGAAAGTTGGTTGGTGCCCTCCTAATGAAAAAAAACTCTAGTGGATGTGGAGGTATTTTAAGAGGTAGTAATGCTGAGCGGTGTGTAGGTTTTGCTGAAGGATTGAGAGCTTGTAGTGTTATGATGGCGGAGTTTTGGGGTGCTTAGGATGGGTTACGGTACGCATGGATGTTGAGATTTCGTCATGTAGAGCTTTATTTGGATTTTAAAATGATAGTGGACATGTTGGTTAAGAAAAAAGGAGGATCTTCGGAAGGGGAGCTTTTATGCAAGAAAATTTGGAGACTTTTGCAATCCGATTGGGAAGTTTCTATTCGTCATACGTATCGGGAGGCAAATTTATGTGCGGATACTCTCGCGAGTATTGGGTGTGGTTTAGAGATACTATGATATTTTATGAGTCTTGTCCGACTCAAATTTGTCATGTTTTTGATTTAGATGTAGCCGGATCTACGATCTCCAGGCTAGTTGCTTTGTAATTCTTTTTTGGGACTTAGTCCCTCCATTATATCAAAAAAAAATTATACTTGTCTTCAATTTTAACAGTCACATACAAATATAAGGTTTGCTCCTGTTACTAACCTCTATCTACTAAAATAGACGAGTATTAAAAAAAATTATTGGAGTAATAAAATTGTTTGAATTGCATGTGACTATTACTAAATTACTTTTTATGTTAAAAAGTAGTTGGAGTAATAAATTTGTCTAAATTAATGAGGTAATTTTGAAAGAATAACATTAAATAAACTTGATTTTTGTAACTTTTGCTTATATTTTAGATCAATTTTTTCTTGTTGACTTTTGCTTATAAATAAGGTATTCCCTCCGATCTCATATATATATATATATATATATATATATATATATATATATATATATATATATATATATATATATATATATATATATATATATATATATATATATATATATATATGTGCAAAAATTTACCTTTTAAGTTCAATTAATAACTAATGTATGTTAATATAGACCATATATGTAACACCTCAATATTTTATACATGTATTTTTAGTAATTTTCTTGATTTATTATTTCACAACTTATTTTATGTGTAAAACATTTAGGAAAATTATAGCACCTTTGTTTTATAAAATTAATTTGGACACTTAATTTCTATTTATTTATCTAGTTTATCATCAATTTGGTGTAAAAATAATATGATGGTTGTTATTTTTGTTTGATTAATTACCTTATAAATAAATTCTATAGTATTAGTAATAATTATTTTATATTCTATTTTAATTATTTACCTAACTTAATATTTTATGCCCTTGTCGTACTGTTGCACATTTTCCATATTATTATTATTATTATTATTATTATTATAACTAGACATCTACCCGTTGCACGGATAAAATATTACTGGGAAGCGGTATTAGGTATTGTGATGCAAAGGAGAAGCGGTATTAGGTATAATTTTATATTTGCTTATTATTGTTATGCAAGGAGAAGCGGTATTAAGTATAATTTTATTTTCAAGATATAAATGATATTTTCTTTTCATAGATAATTTAAGAAAGTTGTTGCATTTGGTTGGATATTTTAAAAGCAATAGAATGTAGCAATATGAAATGAGAAATGGTAGAGGGAAACAAAATAGAATAGGATAAAATAATTATTTTTTAGATTGGGTATTTTACAAAGAAATGAAATTATAAAATTTTGTATTTCATCTTATTAGACAGAGATAAGATATATGCATGTTATATCTAGTCATCATGTGTGAGAAAAGAAAATAGCATTGTTAAATAAATGCATAACATAACATTTAAATAAATGTGTGAGAAATAGCAGTGCGGTTTAAAATGATTCTAAATTTTTTAAAAGTCAAATTGAATTCAATAATAAATTAATAAAATGACTTTGATGCAAAAATGTTATACACCACTACAATTTCAATAGAGACATACAAATACAATACTTATCTTTATCACCCTCGTGCTAAAAATATGCATATGATTATACGAAGTGGTAGAATACATCAAGAGACCCCACTTTAATGGTGTCTAATAACTACTCCAATTCGTTTATTAATAATATACTTTCAACTGTTTTTCCTCCATCAACTATTTTGGTGCTGCTCCATAAAAATATAGTATCTATAAGAATTAGAGGTGCTACATAATTAGGATCTGCAAAATGCAAAAGAAAATCACATCAAATTCTAATTAATATAATACGGCATATATTTTGACAGTGTTTACAACGTAGGAAAACAAATTAGTACCATTGATTATGGAAATAGTCAAAATAATTGGAAATAGACAAAAGCAAATTACCAATTTTAAAAAATAGATAGACCGAAACGGAATGCTAATTTGAATTACTCCATACAAAAAACCTGCAGATTCGTAAAAGATAATGAATCATATGAACAAAGAAATGACACAGATTAATGTGAAGTATTTAGTTTTGAAAAAAATCAATGGGTGTAATCATCACAAAAATACCAAAATAACTTAAAGAAAGAGAGATTAAAACAAAAATTATGAAGAAGAAGAATGATGGTCGCTCATATGCAAAAAGGAAATATTACGAAACAATGGTAACAAATAATCACATAAGTTGGACAAATGAAGAGAAGCATAAAAGTTGCTTGAATGAAGATAATATATATAGGGATATGGGTAAGGTATAGGCACATTTAAGGAAAAAAAACTTGAAAAGAGCATATGAAAAGATAATACATATAAATGCTGCAATGTATTATTAGGCATGAGGAAAAAAAAGTCATTATCTTGTACATATGTATATATGAAAAAGCATATAATTTGTTCAATTATGAAAAGAAAAATGAAACTTATACATAAATGTTGACCGGTAGGCATTGGAAGAGGAGCAAGAGTTAAATTAACTACTAAATTGAGTTTTAGAGAGAAATAAGAAGTGATGTGACATGATAGAGTAATTTAATTGGATGTATTGGATAATATGGCTAAATGAAAAAATTTGATTGATTTAAATGGATTAGGGTTTAGATAAGCATTAGGATAACTATTTAGGAATTTTATGCATTTATAGATTAGAAAAGGTTTAATTGCTACCATCATGTTCAAAGCACTACCAAATGCTGAAGCCTAAGTTTAATTAATTGATGAATTTTATGAGATAAAGTTAGACATCAACTGTTTAGATAAATAATAAAGGGTCATGCTAACTAAATTATATTTAATTATTTGTTATTGAATGTATTTAACTATTATATACTCCCTCTGTCCAAAATTACAATGGAAAAAATTCCATTTTTTGTCCCAAATTATAAGGAAAAATCCATTTTTAAGAACGTTTTTTTCCCTTAATCTCATAAAATTAAATGCAAATTGCATTTAATTTTCTTTCTCTCCCGTTTTCTCAATAAACAACAACCAATAAAAATTGTTTTTACATCTTTCGATGCAACTTATTCCAAAGAAAACTCACAAAAACATATTTCAAATTATCATGTTTTACTTTTTCTTAATAAGTGTGATTTTTGTTTTTTCCCTTACAATTTTGGACGGATGGAGTATTTATTTAGGCATGGAAACTATAAACTTGGTTGTTAATTGTATATTCAATGAACGCACGTTCATAGGCTCTATTAGTGAGTTTAATTTTTTTGGTGTCTGAATCTGAACATAGGCCTGACTACTCCAAGTTCGAAAATAAGACAAGTTAGATGTATTTTCTTCTTTCATAAGGAGAAATTTTGTTCTTGGACATATGCACTTTATTTAGCACAAAACAATCCGTTAATAAAATTTCTCCCCATTAATGAGATCCAACACCAAAATTAAGCATGACCGTAACAACTAGCTCGGTAAAGATTTTATATTTTGTTCTTATTAACGGTTCATTTGAAAATATTAAAGTGGAGTTGTTTCATGAATACTTTCATGCTCATTAAATGTGGGAATCATATTTTGTGCTCTATCAAAATTGTTTGATTTTTCTTATTGAATTATTTTTTCAATTTCAATTCTAAATAATTGAAACGTGTCGAGAACATCACTCGTGGGCGGATTTGTGTGTATTACATTGGGAGCTCAAGCCCCCACAAGTGTAACACCCAATATCGATTTATCTAGAACATTGACAGAAGCATGCATAATGGATCCAGATACATTAAAATTTTAATACAATATTCCAAATGACAAAATTTCTTACAAAACTGTCAAGATTGTTTACATGCGTGAGTTAACAAATTGAATAAATTCAAAAAAAATCTTATACATAATAATAAGATGACAACACACTCCAAGTCATGAAAAGGTCCATTCAAGGTCATATACTCCTCGCTCCAATCTCGGCTCGACCTGTCACCTATAATAATAATTGATAGGATGAGACTACTAAGCCTGAGTGGGTTCCTACTATCCAACTAAGGTGGTGACTATTTTTTTCACCGGGGGAATTCCTGAATTTGCAGTTGATCACAACAACATAAGTTTTACATAATTTTCACGAGTAAAGGTGTAACAAACAAATTATTTATCTTATTCATTTTACAAATAGGACACTCTGAGGTAAGCCGGTCTCAGAGGCCTCACAAATCCGGTCTTCGATAATAATGAATCGTCACAGCAACATCTTACATTTATTATCATGATTGGGTTCTAACACGAATCCCAAAATTGCATAAGCCAACAAATACGGTGGTTCAGCTTCAACCACCGTCATAACATGATTCGTGGAATATAAACATCGACTACAACGATCAACTGACTAACCAAAAATACATAAAGTTTTCCTAGTCATCATAACCCAACCCTGGGCATCCTGAACGATCCATAGGATCCATGCATAATCGTTTCTAAGTTTTAACAATTAACCTAGCCAACATAACTCATTCCAGGGAAACTTATATTGCTAGCGTTCTCAAAACCTTGAGACATTAACTTCATATTCGACCGTCGGGAGAGATTAAATACACTATGATGATGGATTATGAGTCAAAGGATTTTATTAAAAAGAGTATTAATTCTAACCCATCATCTTAATGTAAAACCACGATTAAACATGTTCCATAAGGTTATGTGTAGCCAAAATCATGTTTAATAAGTTGTGAGTTGATGTCTTATGAATTGGGATCATATAAGCCATGAAAATAAGGATTTTCAAAGTACAGGGTTCAGCAGCGGACCTAGGGGTGGGCTGAGGTGGGCCGCGGCCCACCCCCACCCCCAAAAAATAATTTTTTTTATATGTAGGGTATTAATTTAAATATATTATTAATGATTTTAAGTCACCCGGTATATATATATGTACAAATATTAATATAAATATTAATTTAGAGTATATTATTGATGACTATAAGTAATTCGGTACACATATTAGTTCAAGTATTAGTGTAAATGTTAGTTCATAATTAATTGAATTTAGAATAATAGATAAAATTAGCAGTTGAACTAGCGTATATATATATGAAATGACATAAAAAATATGTTTAATTAATATTAAATTTTTAAAGTCCCATATTTTTACATTTGTTGCAATTTTAGTCCTATCTAAATATTTTTTTTATTACTTTTTTGCTGTAAAATTAGCGAATTTTAATGGGAAAAAATCGTGAATTTTGGTCTCAAATTTGATATTTCATCTTTAGATTCAATGTTGGAGACAATAAATCACCTTTATAGCCAAAAATCACAATTTTTAGAGTAAAAATATAGTTTGTTGGTATCAAAATAGTAACATGTGAAAATAGAAGAGCAAAAAATTCAATTTGAAAATAGATTGACTATTTTTCGGCCCACCCACGATATTTTTTCTAGTTCCGCCACTGACAGGGTTTGGTAAAACTGCGTTTTTCCTTCACATGGTGTAGCTAAATCGATTTGCCAGGGAGGTAAGTCGATTTACCCTGTCTCAAAACGTGCATTTTCCTCTCCCAGGTTGTTGGTAAATCAATTTACACTGTCTCAAAACGTGCATTTTTCACTCCCAAGAAGAGTAAATCGATTTACCCAGTTAAAAATTGGATTTTTCTTGAATTCAAGTTTCCAAATCATATGTTTAACACGATCCATTCAGTCAAAAATGAAGGTTTTACAAAAAAAAAATTCAAAATTCAAAATTCAAAATTTTATATACCGTCTTGTTATGTTTATATTAAACATATATAAAAAAAATATTTTGGATGACAACCTTGTACTTAAATATCAGTCTCCAGTATTTAAATATGCAAACTAGTCAAAATTTATTTTTATTTATACTAGAAGGGTCACATATACACATACATGACAATGGTTCTAATACACATGTTGAGTTGTTTATTTGATTTCCAAGGGACGACTATACTACTACTGTTTAACATCCTCGCATGGATTATGGGGATGGTTTGTCTACACTCTAAATATAAAAGGCTAACAAAATTGATCAAGCTGCAGGCGCTGCTGCAGGGGCCGCTCCAGGAGCTTGACAAGCTGGAGCTTTTCCTACAACTGTAGGTGTGACATTAGAGCATTTAGCCACCGTTGGTGCTCCATTGAATGTGAGATCAACATTATTTAGCTCCACGCCGTCACATGGTACACCAGCACTGCAAATAAGAACAACTCCTTCTTCAGTTCCTGAAGTGCCCTGAATGTTCTTGAATGAAACCTTGGTTATCTTTATTTTTGATGGATTCTATACCATGGAAAACCATGCAAGATATGAACAAAAGTTAGACACTTTAATTAAAATGTACGAACAATCAATGTAACAAAGTATTTTGATATATAGATAAATTTTTGAATGAATGGATACCTGTTTGTTGCATTGGTTCCATGGACAATACTCTTGGTCTATGATGACAGGGTTCTTGACATTAACCATAGTAATATCTTCAAAATTCAAATCAGAAATAGTAAGTGTTGCAGGTTCATTAGGCCATGTCTTGATCCTCACACCATTGTCAGTTTCTGTCAAAGTACAGTTCTTAACTAAAACCCCTTCTACATTTTCTTCTGTTTCAATCTTTCCAAGGCTTCCAATACTAATGCCATGACCTGGTCCACATTTCACATTTTGGACAGTGAGATTTTTGGTACCATCACCTACTGATATACAATCATCACCGGTCCCAATGTTTGAGTTAAGAATTTTAACATCAGTTGATTTTCCCATGTGGATTCCATCCGTGTTGGGGCTATCTTTAGGGGCAGTAATTGTAAATCCATCAAATGTAATATTGTTGCAACTAAAAACCATAACTTGAAAATTTTTACTGTCCTTGCTAGTAATGTCGCGGATGACGGTATTGTTGAGGAAATTAAAACCAAAATTCTGTTGAAATTGAACCAGAAGAACTCAATTAGAAATGCTTGTTAAATTAAGATACAATTATTTGTTCTCTCATAAACATAAATTTGTAACCTCAATATATAAATTTCAAATTCAACCCACCATGACTTATAATAATAATTCCTTCCCCGTGTTTTTTTTTTGTTGAAAAAAGGAAGAACTATTTAATTTAGTTACTTTGCATGAAAATGATGATCTGGTAAGTTGATATTTACCATGAAAACTTTGCTCATCGGCCCCTTTCCACTCCAAGCAGGTCCACCAGTTTTTGCTTTCCAAACTTCTGTCCCTTGACCATCAAAAACTCCTTTGCCTGATAAGGTTAATTGGTCAACGTACATAAACTTCACCCATTGATCAGCCCCTTTTATCTCATCTTGGTTTACAGGTGCTTGAATTGTGCCATCAACTTGAACTTCAATAGGGGCCTTACAAGGACCTTTAACATCTATTGAATTCAACTTGTATGTACCGTCTGGAATCATAATTTTAACTGCTGTTGTTGATGCACATGCTTCATTCCAAGCAGTTGTGAATGCCTTATGAAATTATGATAAAATACAATCAATTAGAATAATATTGTTAAAATTAATAATCATAATTTTAACTGTTGTTGTTGATGCACATGCTTCATTCCAAGCAGTTGTGAATGCCTTATGAAATTAGGATAAAATACAATCAATTAGAATAATATTGTTAATATTAATAATAGTTGGAAGAAGAATTGTTTACTCAATATATATCAATTCAATAGGAATAATGAATAATTTATATACTTGTGATATATCTGAATTTGGCGCTCCACCAAATTTTGATATGTCAAGGACACCAGGTTGAGCTGCACCAAAGTGAGCTAGAAATAAGAACGAAACAATTATAGCAATATTGATCTTCATATTTACTTTGATTATTGTTACTGTATGTTTATTTGAATGAATGTGGTTTCAAATTAAGGTGGAACATTATTTATACTTGAATGACGAAGATCTATACCATTAATATGTTCTGCACATATATGTCTAAATATGTCTCTTTCCTATTTTCTAATTGTATGGTTGTGTTTTGAGTCTATTAATAGAAATCATTTTCCATCTCTCTTAGATAACAAATTACTATATTTGTTTTCGACTTTAGCAGTCACATCATAATTTTTTCTTCTTATGTAGAAGTACGTTCTCATAACTAAATGTCTAAATCATACAAGATCTATAGATGTGTGTCAGTTCCTCCTACATGTACTTTGTTATTATATATGCTGATAATTTATTTAATAAAATATTTTCATGTTTATATTATTAATAGTTCAATGTCTAGGAAAAATAACTTTGGGCGACATTTACACTATAACAAAAACACTTATTTTTGGTCAAATTTGAAATATTTGTGGCTACCAAAAGATCCTCATAAATTACCGATAAAAGTCCTTAAATACATAGTAAGAACAAATATTTTTGCGGAAAAATTTATTGTTGTAATAAACAAGTTTTGCAGCGGTGTAACATATGACTGCAAAGTCACCGTACCCCTAAATACTTTTGTGCCTAGCTAAATGGCCGTTTTAATCTTCGTTACAGTTGAATGCACGGTAACAACAACGTTATTAAAAATTATATCATTTCTCGCCATCCAAATCGTATGAACCGGGTTGGGGATTCAAGCCAAAGCGACGTCACATATTAACGAACCCACACTATAGAATTTTAGTTTTAAAACAAACTTTGTTTTAGTTGCATATATCATGATATATGCAACTAAAACTCAAGCAAACTTAAGGAGCCGAGTCATTTATAGATAGAAGACTCGAGGCAACGTTTTAAGTACGAGCAATAATTGACGAATCTCTAGATTGAAGCTAGAATTGCGAGTCAAAGATCGTGTGCCCATTATGCAAGGTTATAAAAGAGTTACAAATACTCTGGCTGATTGATCGTGGGAAATTGAGTGGGTTCTCATATTTATGGGGAGTGAACCTCTAAGTAGAAGGTGAACTAGGATTAAGAAAGGCATACATATCGATAGGTTTTGGTGTGCGTTGTAAGACTAAGTATTAATTCGACATAGTGATCTTCCTTTCCTAAATTGGTATCCCCAGTGTAGGTGTAGTTTCACAAAATTGAGTTAAAAATTACTTGCGTCTTTTACTTCCTTTCATTATTTATATCCTGCATCACAATTTTCATACACGTTGTCTTAGACATCATACAAAGTGAACAATTGTCCCAGACAACGTGTAAGAGATTTGTCCCCTAACGAACATAATTTCACCTTCCCTATGTGGACTGGACAATGGGCTTAAAGGCAAAATCAAACTAGCCCAATTAATATGAGAAAGGAAACAGGCCCAAAACAATTAAATTCTAAACGTCCATTTGGCGATATAAGGCCTTGGCGAGGTAGGTGATGACGGATAACGCCCATAAGACGGATTTGCATACGATAATAAAATATCTTCATCCTTCCCTGCCTTAGCGATTAACTTGGGAATGAAGAAACCAACTCCTTGAAACTGTCATGGCTTGGAGACCAAGGTTTTATTCCTACTTTCACGCTGCATCACCGGAAAAGGCGCTGAAGACCGGATTTGTAGGAACCTTAGCTTGGAGAAGAAGGCTTTAATAGTCTATAAATAGTTTCATATTTTCATCTGTAAAGGGATCGAATTCTGACTTATAAAACTCCCAGGGTTGTTGGGATTGAACTGAGGTAATCACACCATTTAATCAATAATACAAACCCCCTTGTTTTTTACCAGAACATTTTGGCGCCCACCGTGGGGCTGCGGTAAAATCATTTGATCCCAGCCTATCACAGCAACTAGACAAAAAATCAAACATCTTCACATGGCTGGAGAGCATGGAAACAACGATAACTCTAGCGTTAACACCCTGCAAGCCGCCGTCGTAGAAATACGGCGCTTACAAACTCAGATTGCGGCCATCGAAGCCGAAAGAACTAATGAGAAAGAGAAAGCGAAATTGATTTCGGAGGAGGAGGAGGGAGAGGGCGTCATGGACGTACAGCCTTTAGCACAACACTTGTGGGATGCCCAAGTGGTGGAAACAATCAAGGTTCCTCACCTTCCTACCTTCGACGGAAAGACGGATCCAAGGGAGCACCTGATGGCAATTGGAACACAAACCGCCATAATCAATGCTCCGGAGCATCTAAAGTGTAAACTACTAGCCGGCACCTTCAAGGATGTCGCCCTACGTTGGTACATGAACCTTCCAAAGAACTCAATTGAGAGTTATGCTGACTTTCATAAAAAATTCATCCACCAGTTCGCTGGGTCGAAACACGTGAAAGTCACATCAACCAGTCTCTTCTCCATCCGCCAAAACCATGGCGAGTCATTGCGTAGTTTCCTAGCCAGATTCAGCGAAGCCACCATCAAGGTCTCAAATCCCAATCAGGAGATGTTTGTGGCAGCCTTCCACAATGGGCTAAGAGCAGGACATTTCAATGAGTCCTTAGCCCAAAAGCCAGCCTCGTCAATGCAAGAGGTAAATAAGAGGGCGGAGTGTTATATAAAGGGCGAGGAAAGTAACGCCGAAAAAAGACAAAGAGACGTTAAGGAGAAGGAATACGTGGGCCGCGCCACCAGAGCGCCTGAACACCCACGACTAAAAGCGGGAGGCCACCAAGGAGACCCATGGCAAAGGCATCACGGTAAGCCCTACCGCCAACCGCCCAGAAGAGAATTCAGGAACCATCCCGCCAATGAAGACCTCACGCCATTAAATGCCTCAAAGGTTTACGTCTTAAACGAAATTCTGGCCACTGGTTTGGCAAGCCTCCCCCCAAGGAGAACCAGTAACATTCCCATGGGGCTTGACGATAATGCCTGGTGCGCATACCACAGGTGTAGAGGTCACTCCACAGAAAAATGCTTCCGCTTAAGAGATTTAATCGAAGAGCTAATAAAAAGCGGACACCTCCGCAAATTCATTGACGATGCCGCCCAAGGGCGGGTTGTCGTGCCAAAAGTCCCCCGACAGGAGCCACGGGACCCCCCTGGGCCAAATAGGGAGCCTCCCAAGGGGAGAATCTCCGTGAATACAATAGCGGGAGGATTCTCAGGCGGGGGTGAATCAAGCTCAGCAAGGAAAAGGTATGTACGCCGAGCCATCTCGGAAATATACCTCGTAAGACAACCCCAACCATTAGACGTACCAGATTTGGCGTTCACTGCAAAGGATGGGCTGGAGGTAGCGCCTCATGACGATGATCCTTTAGTGATACAAGTCCAAATTTTGAACTGCGATGTAAAGAGAGTACTGATAGACCTAGGAAGTTCAGCGGACATTATGTACTGGGAAGCTTTCAAGGCCATGCAATTGGCAGAAGAACAATTGCAACCCTACTCAGGAACCCTGGTTGGGTTCTCTGGCGAACAAGTGGATGTAATGGGCTACGCCTCCCTTCTTACCACGTTTGGAGAAGGCAGCAACGCCAAAACTATCAAGGTGCGATACCTGGTAGTTAAAACTCCTTTTACCTCCTATAATATTATTATAGGTAGGCCCGCCTTTAACACATTGGGGGCGGCCATGTCCACTCTATACCTAGCAATAAAATACCCCCTTGATAATGGGGGAGTAGGAACAGTAAGGGGCGATCAGATTCTCGCCAAGAAATGCTACGAGTCTAGCTTAAAGATACGACACCGAACTTCCAGCGCAAGCGGAAAATTCGAAAGAAGACAAGCCGCAATTCCAGGCGGCATAAACATCATAGAGAGCGCAAATATGGATCCGAGGGAGGAATTTCAAGATTGAAGGGTAAGCCCTATAGAAGACCTGGAGCGGGTTCAAATTGGCGATCACCCACACCAGACAACCAGCTTGGGAGCAGCGTTGCCCAGCGAGGAGAGGAGACGAATCATCAAAATCTTGAAGGATAACGCTGATCTATTCGCATGGAAGCCTTCAGATATGCCAGGGATTGACGAAGGGGTGATAACACATAAACTTTCAATATCACCCAGCACAAAACCAGTCTCCCAAAGGAAAAGGAAGGTGGGAGAAGAAAGACGGGTCGCTATAGCGGATGAAGTAGAGAAGCTAAAGGAAGCCGGATTCATCGAAGAAATAAAATACCCCTCATGGTTGGCAAATGTCGTCATGGTGAAAAAGGCCAACGGAAAGTGAAGAATGTGCGTGGACTTCACAGATTTAAACAAGGCGTGTCCCAAAGATCCATACCCCCTACCCAACATAGACAGGTTAATTGATGGCGCCTCGGGGTGCAAGATGCTGAGTTTCATGGACGCCTACTCCGGATACAATCAAATAAAGATGAACCCCTCAGACGCCTGCCATACAGCCTTTATGTCGAACACCTGCAATTATTTTTACAACGTCATGCCTTTTGGATTGAAGAATGCGGGAGCAACATACCAAAGGTTGATGGACAGGGTTTTTGCCGAGCAAATAGGGAAGAACTTAGAGGTATATATCGACGACATGGTAGTAAAAACTTCCGAGGGAAGTCGCCATGATGATGATCTGTTGGACATCATGGGATCAGTAAGAAAGTACAACATGAGACTAAACCCAGCAAAGTGTTCCTTTGGAGTACAAGCCGGGAAATTCTTAGGGTTTATGCTCACCAGCAGAGGAATAGAGGCTAACCCTGAAAAATGCCAAGCCATCATAGACATGAGGAGCCCTACATCCGTGAAAGAAGTACAAACCTTGACAGGCAGAATAGCGGCACTATCCAGATTTCTATCATGTGCGGGCGAAAAGGGTTTCCACTTCTTCGCATCCCTTAGAAAAAATGAGAGATTCTCCTGGACACCAGAATGTGAAGAAGCCTTCAGACAACTAAAAGAATTCCTAGCATCACCGCCCATCTTGACGCGCCCATTACCAGGTAACATCCTTTACCTATATCTCGCAGTCTCGGATAGAGCCTTAAGTTCAGCTCTAGTTCAGGAAGTAGAGGGCGAAGAAAAACCTATATATTTTGTAAGTAGAACCCTAAGGGGAGCAGAAACAAGGTATCAAAGGATAGAGAGGTTATCTCTCGCGATAGTTGTCACAGCCAGAAAATTAAGGCAGTACTTTCAAAGCCACAAGATAGTTGTCAGAACAGATTATCCTATCAAAAACGTCCTCCGAAAGCCAGACTTAGCAGGAAGAATGGTAGCGTGGTCCGTCGAATTATCAGAATTTGACATCACTTTCTCACCAAGAGGGGCCATTAAGTCACAAAGATTAGCTGATTTTATATTGGAAATGTCTACTCCGCCAACAACAGAGAAAACTGCGTCTTGGACACTCTCAGTTGACGGGGCCTCCAACGTACGAGGAAGTGGAGCCGGAATAGTATTGGAAGGACCAGATGGCGTTATGATAGAACAATCACTACATTTCGCCTTCAAAGCCAGTAACAACCAGGCGGAATACGAAGCTTTGATAGCAGGAATGAAGTTAGCAAAAGATATGGAGGTAAAAGAGTTAAGGGCCATGAGTGATTCCCAACTGGTAACCAACCAAGTATCAGGGAAGTTTCAAACGAAGGAGCCGCAGTTAATCAAATACGTAGAGAAAGTGCAAAACCTAGCTAAGCATTTCGATTCGTTCGAAGTAGTTTACGTTCCCCGTGAACAAAACATGAGAGCAGATCTATTGTCAAAGCTGGCGAGCACCAAAAAACCAGGAAGCCATAGAACCGTTATCCAAGAGACTATAAAAACTCCCAGCATCAGCGGGGAAGAGGTGATGATGGTAATAGAAGAAGAAGACTGGAGATCGCCCATTATCCGATACCTCCAAAAGGATGAGCTCCCGAAAGAAAGGGAAAAGGCTTTCAAATTAAAAAAAATGGCGGCATGGTATTCAATGGTAGGGGATAAGCTATACAAAAGGGGATTTGCGTCCCCCCTCCTTTTATGCGTCAGTACCGAAGAAGCAAAGCGCATCATGTCCGAAGTACACGAGGGATCGTGTGGTAGCCATATCGGTTCAAGAGCATTAGCAGGAAAGATATTAAGAGCAGGATTTTATTGGCCAGATATACATGATGATACCGCCATGTATGTAAGAAACTGTGATAAATGCCAAAGACACGCCAATCTGCATCACGTTCCAGGGGAACCGTTAAAGTCGGTATTATCCCCATGGCCCTTTTTCATGTGGGGTGTAGATATCGTTGGTCCATTTCCGGTTGGCTACAAACAAGCGCGATGGATCATCGTCGCCGTTGACTATTTTACAAAATGGATTGAAGCAGAACCGGTGTCCAGCATCTCAGCAGAACAGGTTAAAATCTTTTATTGGAAAAAAAATCATCTGCAGATTTGGACTGCCCAAGTATATCGTATCCGACAACGGTACACAGTTCACCAGTGAAAAGGTCGTAGAGTTCTGTCGAAGCAAAGGAATCAAAAACACCTTTATATCAGTGGAGCATCCGCAAGCTAACGGACAAGCAGAGTCAGCAAATAAGGTGATACTAAGAGCCTTAAAAAGGAGGCTAGATAGCAAAGGCGAGGCTTGGGTAGCCCACATCTCACCCATCCTGTGGTCGTATCACACCACTCCCCAATCCTCGACAGGAGAGGCGCCATTTACAATGGTTTATGGTTCAGACGCGATGATCCCGGTGGAAATAAATCCTCCTAGTTGGCGCAGAGAAACCACAACGCAGGAAGAGAACGACAGAGCTTTGGAAGAGAACCTAGACATGATCGAGGAAAGAAGAGAAAGAGCGCATTTCAGAGAATTCGCCATAAAGCAAAGGGCCGCTAGGCGTTATAATACAAGAGTCAAACAAAGGAATTTTCAAGAAGGCGATCTAGTGTTGAAAAGACCTATGGGAAAGGATAAAGGAGGAAAGTTCGCGGCAAACTGGGAAGGCCCTTTTCGGGTGCAAGAAGCTTTCGAAGGAGGAGCATATTGTCTAGAGACCATGGAAGGAAGAACCCTCCCCAGGACGTGGAACGTAGCAAATTTAAAGTTCTACTACAGCTAGTCGCGGGGCATCACGTTACTGGTGGAAGAATAAGTAAAATCATTCTCTTCTTTTAGCAATATTTTTAATGATGTATAAGAACCATTTTCATAAATGAATAAAAAGACAATGAGACACTCTTTTCCCTGTCTCAACTGGGGTTTTTATCGAGGCTCATTGAATTTCAAAATTCTAGTAATTTATATCTTCTTGCATATGTCAAAATATTTGCGTCAACCTGATTAAGTTACGGGCTCTGAACCAACAAAAATGGTTATCTCAAACTTGAGCTCTGAATCTTTATTAAAGATCAACTCAGATGTGAGCGCTGAACCATAAAACAAGGTTGCAAGGCCTTGGCGTTACCTGTAAGTCTTACGAGTTGGGTACGTCAGAAAAAGAAAAATTAAACAAGGTTGCAAGGCCTTGGCGTTACCTGTAAGTCTTACGAGTTGGGTACGTCAGAAAAAGAAAAATTAAACAAGGTTGCAAGGCCTTGGCGTTACCTGTAAGTCTTACGAGTTGGGTACGTCAGAAAAAGAAAAATTAAACAAGGTTGCAAGGCCTTGGCGTTACCTGTAAGTCTTACGAGTTGGGTACGTCAGAAAAAGAAAAATTAAACAAGGTTGCAAGGCCTTGGCGTTACCTGTAAGTCTTACGAGTTGGGTACGTCAGAAAAAGAAAAATTAAACAAGGTTGCAAGGCCTTGGCGTTACCTGTAAGTCTTACGAGTTGGGTACGTCAGAAAAAGAAAAATTAAACAAGGTTGCAAGGCCTTGGCGTTACCTGTAAGTCTTACGAGTTGGGTACGTCAGAAAAAGAAAAATTAAACAAGGTTGCAAGGCCTTGGCGTTACCTGTAAGTCTTACGAGTTGGGTACGTCAGAAAAAGAAAAATTAAACAAGGTTGCAAGGCCTTGGCGTTACCTGTAAGTCTTACGAGTTGGGTACGTCAGAAAAAGAAACAGCAGAGAAAGGCGAGATTATCAACACCACCAGAAGAAGCTTATACACAACCAAAGCAGGCGATTCATTATAACGACAAAAGACAACAGGTATAAAGTTATTTGTATCAATTTACAATTATTATAGAAAGTCGAAGATGTCGCAGGTGCAAGGACAAAGTTTCCTAGACGAGAACGCCAGAAGGCGTTACCTCACAACGTAATGCAAAATTCATCCGCAAAATTATGAAGAAAGAAGATCATTGCAAATAAAGAAATTAATAGAAACCCGATAAAGGGTAAATTGTTCAAGCCACGAAGGGGCATACAAATAGTTACAAAAGCCACATAAGGGCATAATTAAAGTCATTACAAACAAGGTCAAATCATTCACTGGGAGGTACATAGGGAACGAGCTTTCCATCAATGATCTGGTTCATCGCATCAGCTTCAGCTAAGCGCTTGGCGTCGAGGTCTGGGAAAAGAAGCTTGACTTGCTCAAGGGCATAGGCGAAGCCTTCCTCGTACTGGTTGGCAGCATACAGTTGAAGCTCCTTCACGTCAGTTTCCAACCTCTCCTTCTCTTCGCCCAAGGTCCCCACGGAGAACACCGCTGCATCTTTCTCTTTAGAAAGCTTAGAAATCATCTCATCTTGAGCAGCAGCATTCTCTTTGAGCTTGGTCTCGGAGGCGGCATAACTTTCCTTAACCTTCGCCAGCTTATCCTCATACTCCTTCTTCAACCTCTCCGCCTCGCCCTCCTGGCTCTCCTTCAGCTTCCTGATATCCTCCTCCAGCTTGGTCTTGGTCTCAGAATATTTCTTCTCAATATCAGCAAGATGGTCATCAACGACCTTCACCTTCCGTTTTGCCTCTTGGACCTCCTGCTCCTGCCGATTCGTCAGCAAATAGTTGAGAAGAGTACCTTTTACCTCATACTCCAGGGCTTTTCTCCTCAAGTCTTCAGTGGGAGTGTTAGTAAAGCGAGTCATATCGCCAACCATAGTCACCCTTCTCTCAATAAACTCCAGAGGATCGAAGGAGCTCCAGGAAAGGGGCACAGCGGCTTCAGCGTCTTGAGAAGGAGGCTGAGAAGAACTGGAAGCCGCACCTTTGCCTTTGTCAGCGTCCCCAGCTGGTTGGCTAGTCTTCTCAGTTTTTTGTTTTTTAGGAGGAGGAGCGACACCCTCGGATCCCGTCACTTTAGCAGCAGCCTTTCCTGGGATCTCAACAGGGATGCGCCCATCATGCTTTTTCTTGCTCCGTCCCTCTTTAGCTCCAGCCTCTTCCACTTGTAGCTGCTTCAGAGGGTCGGTAACGCCAGCAGCAGGATTGGCTTTTTGTTGACGAGCTTTTGCCAAGAACGCCAGTCTTTCTTCATTCGAAATGGTCCTCATTCTTTCTGAAAAGATAAAGGAATCAGAAAAACACAAGTTAGTAATAAGGCGAGATCAACATTAAACAAAAAATAAAAACACACAAAGGGAAAACAAAAGAAATATGCATATATGCCAAGTTCATCACTTACGTAAATACTCTGTCAAAGCTTCACTATTACCCTCACATCTAAGGATATCAGCAGTGTCCATAAGAGCAAAAGAATCAAGAAAGTGGACAATATCCTGCTCAAAGTCACTCAAAGTCTCAAAGATGGTTCCCTTGATAAGCCTAGGTTTGTCAGTCCAGTAGAAAGGGAATAAGGGATCTCCTATCTCATCATACATTAGATCTGGAAGTTGGTCGCTACTGCGAACCCTAAAGAAGGAGTCCTTAAAGCCTTTGAAGTTGGAGGCATACAGACTCAGGAGGCGATGATTGGGTTGACTACTAAGAGAAACCATAGTCTGGGGTTTTAGGTTCTTAATATGGTAAAAACAGAAGAAAACACCAATCGAGGGTGCCAGTTCAAAACCTAGGCACATCACCTCGAAGGCTTTTACGAAGGCCCAGCTATTAGGATGAAGTTGAGTGGGGGCGACATTGAGAACCCTCAACATCTCCGCCTCGAAAGAAGTAAAAGGAAGCCAGAGGTTTAGAGGTTGGATCACGCCAGTGTAGAGGTAAAAGTAATCCGGCGGGGTGTCGTTCTTGAAAAAGACAAACTCATCTTCTCGGACAGGCTCAGTGATGATAGACTCCTCATGTTTGGACTCTGTAAGTCTGACGGCTTTCCTAAAGCTCATCACCATCTCCGCACTAGTGTATTTTGAAGGAACTTCCATGGTGACAGGAGTATAGCCAGCAACCACCAAATCTCGGCAAGGGTTTTTCCGCTTTCCTGTGAAAGAGGAAGGGGAAATTATGACACAATCGCTATCACTACCGCTACTACTATCGCTATCACTATCACTATCGCTACTGCTTCCAACATCAAAACCCCATAACTCCGAATAAAATCCCCAGCTATTGAGAACGCCGTTTGCCCTAGTATAATGGGCGCGAACTTGTCGCGCCCACTCAAGGTAACCAGGAGAAGAGGCCGAGATTCTCCCCTCATTCTCATCTAACTCCCTCAGGATAACCATTCTCTAAAACCTATGAATTAGGGTTTTTCTCCTTTGAGCGAAACTAAATCAAGGAAAAGAGAAAAGGTACGAAATAAAATACCTTACGAGGAACGGACGTCTTTAAATGAAGACGATTGAGAAGCTCTACCGAAGGTTGGAGAGGAAGAAAAGAAGCTCTACCGAAGTTATGAAAAGGAAGACAAGTGGATAGAACTAGGTTAGAAGTTGCAAAAGAAGTAGAAGAAAAGAAAAGAACAAAACTCCCTATTTATAAACTTCAGTCCTAACGTCGATTCGAAGTTATAAGGTTCGAACGAGTAGTGTCATGCGAGTCGTCGGATCACGTACGTGTCAAAGCGCGCATCTCAAGAGTAAATCATGGAAGATTTATCGTCAGATATTTAAATACCACGCCCACGGGCGAGGTAACTATCTATAACGCCCTTGAAGGAAAGGCCACGCCAGGACACATTATCTCGCCAAAAAAAAAAAAGCAAAAGCTTGATTCGCCTTTGGGGCGCAACAAAGATATCCAAAACAACGCCCAACGAGAAAAAGCCAAAAATCAAGGAAAAGCAAGACATAAAATAAAGCAAAGACAAGACATAAAGTAAGGCATTCCACTCAAGGCAAGAAAAGAAATCTTTATTAATAGCAGGGGGTACAGAGTACAACGAGAAGAAATAGAGGCTACAAACAAAGGACCAGTCCCTAAATCCTATCAATCAGACTCTAACTCCTTCTGCTCTGGCTCAGCGAAGGTCAACTTGGATTCGGCAGAAGCGCGAGAGCCTTCTTCCTCACTTGACGAAGAAGCACGAAGCTCAGGAGGGATATAGGTTTCCAAGAACGAAGCATAATCATCATCCGTGCTACCAGAATCAGAAGTGTCAGAGGAAAGGACAATAACCTCCACCTCCTTGACCTCTTTCGACCGGCGGGAGCGAGTGGAGTTAGAGTAATTAACGCTGGGACGGTCGCAACCACCATGCTTTGACTGCCTTGAAAAGGAGTCACGTTCATATTCCCTAGGAGTCAAAAATTTGACCCACCAAAGCCAAGGAAGGCAACAAGGGAAGGCGATGCTAAGGGAAAGGAAGGAATAACATGTAAGAAAGAAAAAATTGCTTGAAATTATAAATTTTATCAAGAGATACAACGGAATTCAAAGGTTCGTTAAAGGAAAGCAACGGAAACAAAATACATGAAAGAAAATACTGAAAAATGCCAAAGTACATAAGCAACTACGAACATCAAAAACAAGATATAAATGGAACAAGCAGAAACTTCATGGTATAGCAGAACTTCCTAATCCGTCAGCATCAACAATGGCGATACGATGCATCTCCTCCAATGCACGTTTTACCCTCTTCGCCTTCACCAGGTTCTCCTCAATAGGCTTCAAATCCTCTTTCAGCTCGCTTTGTTTGTCCAGAAGGTCCACCAAAGAATGGCGCCGGGTAATTAACTTAGCAACGTCATCCCTAATCTCGCCTTGAAGAGCCCTCTTCCTCTTCACCAGCGGCTTCATCTCCTTATTCAGCATCGCCAGACGATCATCCACTCTGCGCTCCTCACTGAAGCATATCCCCAAGATTTCCTCCTGCACACCCATAGTCTCTTTCGTAATTTCTATCTGGCTGTCAACAGCTTCAGTGACTTCGGCATGGCACTCCTTCACATTTTCCACAGCAATCACAAAGGATGCACTATCCTTCAGTTCCTTCTCCAAACGTAACACACTATCAAGAAAGCGTTTCTCCTCCTTGGTTAGCCTCCAGCAATAATCGTTCAGCTCTTTGACGAACTCTGAGAACTCACCAAAATCATCCATCAAGTCCTCCGTGCTTAGGGTCAACATACGCCGGAGCCGCTTAATGACGGGGGAAGTCGGGGATTGACCACATTCGAAAGAAGGATTTTTGGGAGACATAACTCTGAAAGGAAAGCTTAGAATTTTGCAGGAAAGAAGGGATGAACTGATTATTTCATCAAAGTCCCACTTTTATAGACGAAGAATCTCATCGTGGCAGCAGCAGGTGGGGAAACGGTTAATGAGAGTTGCTCATGAACGTAAGAACGTGCGCCAGAGAGGGGGAGAGAAACGCGGTATATCACGCGCCAAGAATTATGGAGGGAAATTCGAATTGTACTTAAGCATTTCATTCCAACGGATCTCATGCTTGGGGGGCTGTGGACTGGACAATGGGCTTAAAGGCAAAATCAAACTAGCCCAATTAATATGAGAAAGGAAACAGGCCCAAAACAATTAAATTCTAAACGTCCATTTGGCGATATAAGGCCTTGGCGAGGTAGGTGATGACGGATAACGCCCATAAGACGGATTTGCATACGATAATAAAATATCTTCATCCTTCCCTGCCTTAGCGATTAACTTGGGAATGAAGAAACCAACTCCTTGAAACTGCCATGGCTTGGAGACCAAGGTTTTATTCCTACTTTCACGCTGCATCACCGGAAAAGGCGCTGAAGATCGGATTTGTAGGAACCTTAGCTTGGAGAAGAAGGCTTTAATAGTCTATAAATAGTTTCATATTTTCATCTGTAAAGGGATCGAATTCTGACTTATAAAACTCCCAGGGTTGTTGGGATTGAACTGAGGTAATCACACCATTTAATCAATAATACAAACCCCCTTGTTTTTTACCAGAACACTATGTATAATCGAAGGACGAACTTGAAATCTGGTTTCAAAGACTTTTTTTTTTGTTTTAAAAGGGTTTTTCCAATGTTTTCCCTATTTTAATAAACTTTGGTGTTGACTTCATTGTCTTCGAACAACCCTCGAATTTTAGCCTACGACAGCTCCCATGAAAGACTAGTTTATTTGGAAGCATGCAAAAGATGGTGTCTTGTCGCCTAAAGATGCTTTTTTGTAATTATTTCTTCCCGTCAGTCTGCAGGATTGGGATGTTACCATTTGGCTAAATTTTACTCTTTTGTCTTGTTCTTTTCTCATGTGGCATGTGATTCGTAACAAAATGCCAACAGATGAAAATTTATGGAAGTGCTGGTGCATAACTTTCTCGGTGTGCTCTCTTTGAAGTAGTGCTTCTGAGACATCAAAACATCTTTTTTTCAGGTGTTCGTTTGCATGGGCACTTTTGAGTTGGGTCACTGATACGTTGTGCTTTACTATTGATACTTCTTCCATTTCAGCGATCGTCACTACCATTAACAGCACTAGTGCGGGTTTGTTAATCTGTGACGTCACTTTGGCTTGTATCTGTAACGACCCAATTTTCAAATTATTAGTTTTCGTGTGTTAAAATATTTTATTAACGTGACATTTTAATTAAGTTAATAACTTGAGTTATTTATCGAGTACTTTAGTTATTAAGCGAGTAGTGAGAGTTCGCGTGTTATTGGGCCAAGCCAATTGGGCTTGAGGCCCAATAGGCCTTGTGTGTGTGTGAGGGGCGCCCATTAGGGGCTTAGAATAGAGAGAGAATTCATTTCTCATTGTTCTTGTGAAGTTAGAGAGAAGGGAGAGCTCAAGTGAAGCTAGGGCAAGAGGAAAGCTAGAGATTCGAGATCTTTCGTCGCGTTTTCTTCGAATCCAGGTATGAGAGTAGGTTTCATAATCATGGGTGACTCGAGGAAGGGGAGAATGTCGATTTCTCCTCACCCGAACTTCCTCCACCCCATTTTCGTTTTAGCTTGGAATGGATTTTCTTGATGGAAATCGGTTCTAAGGTTCTTAACATGCTTAACATGCTTTTAACATGATGAATGAACGAATCTAATGGTTAAAAACGAGTTTTATGAAAGATTAAACTCAAGAACTTTGTGTTCTTGAGAGTTTTGATGAAAAAGTGTTCAATCTTTACTTTTTCGATGTTTATGATGTAGATCTATGAAATGAACTGTCTTTTTGTGTTTATTCATGTTTGTTATGCTTGAATACAAACTCATTTGGGATTTATAACATGAAAAATGGGATTTTTGGGTGATTGGAGTGGAAAAACGCAGGTTTTGAGTTTTCTTATCAGGAGGCGTTCGCTAGGCCTTCGCTCATCGAACGCGTGGCGAACAGCTCGCTGCAGCTCGCCATGAGCAGGTGATCCACTGGTGTGGTTCGCTTTGGCTCGCTGAGCCTTCTCTCAGCGAACAGCTCGCTAATGCTCGCTACTGCTCGCCATGAGTCAGTAATTCTCTGGTAGTGTTCGCTGAGGCTCGCTACAGTTTGCTTAGCGAACAGTACTGGAACTGCAACTTTTTGTTGATGTATGTAAGTGTAATTAGACACTTGTAACATGGTTTAATGGTATTCTTATATGATTGTTGATGCTTGTTGATGCTTATAATGCTCATTGCTAATCGTTAAATGATTGATAATCGTGTATGAAGTATAAATGAAGAATATTAAGGTTTTGTTAATCTTAATGATGAAGTATGTTGGATAGTGTTCCACATAGTAAATGAAGAGCTTTATGCTAAATAATTGTGAGTGAATTCATGAAAAACATATACATGCATTCATGAATTAAATAGGATATTGGATATTCCAATAAAGAAGTATATCGGATTATATTTATCCGATAAAGAAGGATATTAGAGGTGAGATACTCTAATAAAGAAGATGGTACCACATGCATTAGAAATGTCTAGGGTTACATTCATGAAGTTGAAGCATTAGAGTCGCATTAGGTTATGTGTGCGTTTTGTGATAAGTGATATGTGACACATGTTTGGCTAATTGTGATAATTGATAATTAATTGTTTGAGTATTCGATTATGTGTTTAAGAACTTATAATTGGATTATAGATGTGGATATATATATATATATATATGTATAATTGTAATGTATGCATATGTTATGAAGGAGTGTTAAGTACCGTTTTACTTACACTTATATTTTGATTATGTAATCTAACTCTCATGCTTTGTGTTATGTGCTGGACCGTTGGGGGTTCAGATTCTCAGGTTGAGGATCCCGATCAGAGTTAGAGGGCTTGCTCGTGCTTGAGGTAGTGCGCTTTTTGGTGAGGAGTTTAGCTTAGACTACTCCTTTAGATATATTTGTATATCTTTTTGACGGGTTGTATAGAATTGCTCTGATTAGGTGTTTATCGTGTCGGGTTATTCGCTTGAATTGTATTAAGCCCGTGATGGCACATTTGAATTTGCTAATCCTTACTCTTTTGTTGTAAACATAATATTCTTGTTGTTGATATGGCCTAGAGCCTAGGGATATTATGTGAACAATTTGGATATTGTATGACATGCACTATGATCTATATTTGCTTTTAATCTCCGCTGTGCTAGCATGAATTAATTATGCCGTGATTTTGTATTATAACATGTGACACCAAAATTACTTAGTGTTTTATTTATTTATATTCAATAAATTCGCGTTAAGGGGTTTGGGTTACAGTATCCACCCAGTCCATACGATTTGGATGTCGAGAAATGATATCACTTTTTAATAACGTTGTTGTTACCATGCATTCAGCTGTAACGAAGACTAAAACAGCCGTTTATCTAGGTGTAAAAGTATCTAAGGGTACGGTGGCTTTGCAGTCAGATGTTACACTACTGCAAAACTTGTTTATTACAACAATAAATTTTGCCACAAAAATATTTGTTCTTACTATGTATTTAAGGACTTTTTATCGGTAATTTATGAGGATCTTTTGGTAGCCACAAATATTTAAAATTTGACCAAAAATAAGTGTTTTTGTTTTTGTTATAGTGTAAATGCCGCCCAAAGTTATTTTTCCTAGACATTGAACTATTAATAATATAAACATGAAAATATTTTATTAAACAAATTATCAGCATATATAATAACAAAGTACATGTAGGAGGAACTGACACACATCTATAGATCTTGCATGATTTAGTTATGAGAACGTACCTCTACAAAAGAAGAAAAATTTATGATGTGACTGCTTAAGTCGAAAACAAATATAGTAATTTGTTATCCAAGAGAGATGGAAAATGATTTCTATTAATAGACCCAAAACACAACCATACAATTAGAAAAAAAGGAAAGAGACATATTTAGACATATATGTGCAGAACATATTAATGGTCTAGATCTTCGTCATTCAAGTATAAATAATGTTCCACCTTAATTTGAAACCACATTCATTCAAATAAATAGATAGTAACAATAATCAAAGTAAATATGAAGATCAATATTGTTATAATTGTTTCGTTCTTATTTCTAGCTCACTTTGGTGCAGCTCAACCTGGTGTCCTTGACATATCAAAATTTGGTGGAGCACCAAATTCAGATATATCACAAGTATATAAATTATTCATTATTCCTATTGAATTTATATATATTGAGTAAACAATTCTTCTTCCAACTATTATTAATATTAACAATATTATTCTAATTGATTGTGTTTTATCCTAATTTCATAAGGCATTCACAACTGCTTGGAATGAAGCATGTGCATCAACAACAGCAGTTAAAATTATGATTCCAGATGGTACATACAAGTTGAATTCAATAGATGTTAAAGGTCCTTGTAAGGCCCCTATTGAAGTTCAAGTTGATGGCACAATTCAAGCACCTGTAAACCAAGATGAGATAAAAGGGGCTGATCAATGGGTGAAGTTTATGTACGTTGACCAATTAACCTTATCAGGCAAAGGAGTTTTTGATGGTCAAGGGACAGAAGTTTGGAAAGCAAAAACAGGTGGACCTGCTTGGAGTGGAAAGGGGCCGATGAGCAAAGTTTTCATGGTAAATATCAACTTACCAGATCATGATTTTCATGCAAAGTAACTAAATTAAATAGTTCTTCCTTTTTTCAACAAAAAAAAACACGGGGAAGGAGTTATTATTATAAGTCATGGTGGGTTGAATTTGAAATTTATATATTGAGGTTACAAATTTATGTTTATGAGAGAACAAATAATTGTATCTTAATTTAACAAGCATTTCTAATTGAGTTCTTCTGGTTCAATTTCAACAGAATTTCGGTTTTAATTTCCTCAACAATACCGTCATCCGCGACATTACTAGCAAGGACAGTAAAAATTTTCAAGTTATGGTTTTTAGTTGCAACAATATTACATTTGATGGATTTACAATTACTGCCCCTAAAGATAGTCCCAACACGGATGGAATCCACATGGGAAAATCAACTGATGTTAAAATTCTTAACTCAAACATTGGGACCGGTGATGATTGTATATCAGTAGGTGATGGTACCAAAAATCTCACCGTCCAAAATGTGAAATGTGGACCAGGTCATGGCATTAGTATTGGAAGCCTGGGAAAGATTGAAACAGAAGAAAATGTAGAAGGGGTTTTAGTTAAGAACTGTACTTTGACAGAAACTGACAATGGTGTGAGGGTCAAGACATGGCCTAATGAACCAGCAACACTTACTATTTCTGATTTGAATTTTGAAGATATTACTATGGTTAATGTCAAGAACCCTGTCATCATAGACCAAGAGTATTGTCCATGGAACCAATGCAACAAACAGGTATTTATTCATTCAAAAAATTTCAAAATACTTTGTTACATTGATTGTACCTACATTTTAATTTAAGTATCTAACTTTTGTTCATCTCTTGCATGGTTTTCCATGGTATAGAATCCATCAAAAATAAAGATAACCAAGGTTTCATTCAAGAACATTCAGGGCACTTCAGGAACTGAAGAAGGAGTTGTTCTTATTTGCAGCGCTGGTGTACCATGTGATGGCGTGGAGCTAAATAATGTTGATCTCACATTCAATGGAGCACCAACGGTGGCTAAATGCTCTAATGTCACACCTACAGTTGTAGGAAAAGCTCCAGCTTGTCAAGCTCCTGGAGCGGCCCCTGCAGCAGCGCCTGCAGCTTGATCAATTTTGTTAGCCTTTTATATTTATAGTGTAGACAAGCCATCCCCATAATCCATGCGAGGATGTTAAACAGTAGTAGTATAGTCATCCCTTGGAAATCAAATAAACAACTCAACTTGTATATTAGAACCATTGTCATGTATGTGTATATGTGACCCTTCTAGTATAAATAAAAATAAATTTTGATCAGTTTGCATTTTCAAATACCGGAGACTCATATTTAAGTACAAGGTTGTCATCCAAAATATTTTTTTATATATGTTTAATCTATAATAACAAGAGGGTAGATAAAATTTTGAATGTTGAATTTTTTTTGTATAACTTCATTTTTGACTGAATGGGTTGTGTTAAACATATGTTGGGGGATCTCTTTCCTCCTCAACAATCTCTTTCGAAACTTGAATTTCCTCAACCACATCCTTTGCCCAGATTGCTTGCTAGACATGTTGGTTTGGGTGATTTATGGAGAAAAGAGATTTTTGAATTGGGGAAGAAGAGAGGTTGATGTTTTATGACTTAGCAAATTTTAGGATTTGAAAAAAAGTATTTAGGATAGATCCGTTTCAAATTAAATTTGAGTGAAATAATGGGTTTTGGGAAATGATGGTAGTTGAGAAAGTAGATTGGGAAAGCGGTTACACAAACGTTCATGCGAACGGCTAAGAAGTCCTAATCCTGATTTGCACACTTTTAATTAAGGCTCATCAAGAGTTGTGGTCACCCTTAACCTTGAGTCATCATCCCAATCAAAGGTTTTAAATAAAGGTCCGTTACCGCGAAAACGGCCGCGACAAAAAGGTATTGGCGCCTACCGTTACCGTTTTTCACCGTTTTTATATCGTAAAAAAAAATCACGCCGAAACGCCTTTACGGCCGCGACGAAACAGCGATACAGCTGCAAAGAAACGCAATACGGCCGCGACAAAATGCTAATTGATAGAGACTTCTATTTTTTCCAATAGAAATGCATAAAAATCACATTTTTAATACAAATATGAAGATAAATTATAAAGTGTTATATCTTTTTAACTCTTTCCAAGTTCAAAACTTTACATTTATCTCATATTTAAGTTGTTATACATATATCATAGTACAAATAATTTTAATAAGATTTGTGCGATATTGTGATTAATTCACACCGCGACGACCGTATTTCATAACGCAACAGTCGTAACAGCCGAAATCGCGAAATCCTTGACGCGACCGCGACCGTGACCGCGACCGCTATTTAAAACTTTTCCCAATAATGTTTCACTGTTTGTCCATTAACCTTGAACTCTTGTCCAATTCCCTCATCAAGAAGGTCAACAACACCATAAGGATAAATTTTCAAAAGTTTGAATGGTCCTGACCATCTTGACTTCAACTTTCAAAGGAACATCTTAAGCCTAGAATTGTAGAGAAACATCCTATGTTTCTCTAATTCATTTAGTTGTAAAAGTCTTGCCCTACCAGAGGTTTTATGATCAAAAATCAGTTTCTTTGTAGCCCAAAAGGCTTTGCATTGAAGCTGAATTGGTAGGTGGCAAACTTTACAAAAAAACTAATATGAATGGGGACATACCAGGTGGTTTAAAAGCAGTTCCGTAAGCCCACAGAGCATCGAGCAAGAGTTTAGACCAATCTTTCCTAAAAGAGTTTACAATCTTTTCCAAAAAAAGTTTAATCTCTCTATTGAATAGCTCTATACCTGATCACTTGTTTGTGGGTGATAAGCAGTGGCAACTTTATGTCGTACATTGCACTTGCTAACATACTAGTAATATTTAGTAAAAAAAAAACATAAATGTTTGTAGTGATGAAGATGATGAATTATAATTGATGAAGAAGATGAATGGTGGTGGTTTTTTTTTCATTTCTATTTTTTTTTTTCTTTTAAAGAAATGAACATTATAAATATTTAACTACATGGCACTAACTATTTTAATAAAAAAATTAATAAAAGTCATGTATGCATGCTACATCATCAAGTCACTTATGCATGTCACATTATCAATTTTGTCCATTCATAGTCCTAATTGTCCAATGAGGACCTAAAAGAGAAGGATGTTGACACTACGAGGGAGGATCCAATTTTTTTATAGGGGTAAATCAAAAGTATTTAACATTACAATTACATGAAAAAAATACCTCTTAATCCATTATATATATATATATATATATATATATATATATATATATATATATATATATATATATATATATATATATATATATATATCCATTATATTATTATAAATCTGGGACAAATTATTATCATAAGTTAAATTTAGAAGACTTAGAACAAACGTCCGCTTTGTCTCATGAGTTTGACTCAGTTGACAGAAGCAAGACATTATTTATATATTTTAAGGCAAAATTTCTAGCAAATAGACTACTTAAAAAAAACATCCCCTTAAACTATTTACAAAACATCCAAATTAGATACATCCATAAATAATTATTTAAAGGCATAGTTGTTGTAAATAGTTAATGCATTAAAGTATCTACTTCATCCGTCCCATATTATAAGCAACAAACAAAAATCCACATTTATTAAGAAAAATAAAATATAATAATTTGAAATATGACTAGTTGTGTTTTTCTTGAAATAAGTTTCATGGGAAGAATTTTGATTGGTTATTAATTATGGGAAAAAGAATAAATAAAGTAAATTAAATGCAATTTGCATTAAATTTCATGAAAATAAATAAAAGTAAATCTTAAAAAAAAAATAATATAAGTGAATTGTTTTTGCTTATAATTTGGAACAAGAAAAAATAATTTTTTTTATTTATAATGTGGGACGGAGGGAGTACGTTGTTGATGAAGTGAAAGAAGTCAATTCAAATATCAAAAATGTCATTTCATTATTATTTATAACCGTAATAAAGTTAGGGAAATTATCAAACAAACAAAAAAAGTTATGGAAATTATTATGTACCTAGCTGCGTGTTCATTTCACCTCACATTAAAGTATTTCCCTGTCCTAAAATATAAAGGAAATTTCGTCAAATAAAGTTGATGTATTCGGTTCAAATTTTTAACTAAATACATCAATTTTTTTTAACCATTTTTTCCTTATATTTTAGGACGGAAGGAGTATAGTTTTTCTTGTCTAATATATGAAATGAAATAATTATTAAAAAAAATAATAGCTTGATTTTTATAACTACTAAAAAAAGTTTGATTTTTGCAAATCAAATTTGTGGAAGACAAAAAGAAGAAAAGTGGGGTTTATGTTGTTTCCTCGTGATAGGAATATGATCTAATTAAGTATAATAAAAATGAAATTATATTTTAAAACTTATGTATTTAATAACTTTAAATGTGTAAAAAATATTTTATCAACATTAATATTTTTGTTTACTATGCTTAACGAGCGTTCCAAAACACTGTTTAACATAACCTTTAATATATATTATTATCGTGGATAGTGTATGCTTTTGCATTTCTTGCTATAAGAAAAAATAATTGAGGGTTTTGAGATCGAAAGAATAATATTCTTTATCTTCCTCAGAAAATTAGAGAAGCTAAGTATCTAGTTAGATGCAGAGATATTCCAAAGGGTTAATTCTCTCAACAAGAATATATATTATCTTACTGGTGACAGTCAATTATATGATGTTTTTAGTAGTAGTTAGGGTGGTTTTAATAGCAATCGAAGCCCAAAAGCAAGCAAATAACTGGAAAAGTGAAGTTACTTGGCCCGAAAGCAAGAAAAGTGGAAAAAGCATAAAAAGGGCAAAAATGTAATAAATAGTGCAAGCCATCGTACCTACGATGAGATCCAGCGTGACGCGATGAGAAGACGGTTTAAATTGAAGAAAATCTGCAACAAATCTCTGCAAGCTGAATGATTTTGTGAAAGAGATCCATGTTGCTGGCCAGAACGGGGGAACTTTCAAGTGAATTTTGCAGGTTTAATGTAGGGATTCAAGACTGGTACATCGATGCAATGTCAAATACTATGTTTGTTGGGTTTGTGAAGTTCTAAAGTCGGAGTCCCTATAGGATACACACCAGGTTTCTCGTAAGCATTGTGAGGTGATATTTACAATCTAATTCATGTTTTTGTATGGCAAAGCCGTGGGTAAGTATTTAGAGTATTTAGAAATGTTTTCTTTGGCAAAGCCGTGGGTATGCTCTACTCATGGTATTGCCATGGGTAACTATCCACGGCAAAGTTTTGGATAATAACGTGGGAAAAGCCATGGGTAACTTTACCAACGACATTTTCTTGGTTAATTAGTTACCTACGAGTCAATATTCCACGGACCAATGTCGTGGGTAAATCTCATGTACTCATAGTGAAGTTGTGGGTAATGGCAAAAATGGCCGTGGGTATAGACTGATTTTCTTGTAGTGAACTGATAACAAGATATAGTATAACGCCACTTACCAAGCAGGGGTAAGGAGGAATTTGAAACACTTAATCACCCCGTGTGGACACACACCCTTTTATTATTATTATCGCTCTTTATTTTCTTCTCCTTTATTTATTGCTATTTACTTTTATGCAAAACTCTCTCAAACAAACAAAACGAATGCAAAGCACTTTTACTTTCTAAATTCCTAAGCGAAACTAGTAATTTTGGCACAATCACTGTGGAGAACGATAACTTCACTTTATTACTTGATTGTGATTTTGTGCACTTACAGAGCTACCATCACCTACTCAGGGTCGGTCCTGACTATTTGGAGGCCCGACTTCGAATATTAAGAATAGACGCCTTAATTAAAAAAGATGCAAAAAAATTTAAAAGGAATAACCCTTATTTAAATTCTAAATAACGTTAATAATATAAAAAATTGTCATCCTTGTAACTAACATATAAAATATTTATATTTTAATCGGTAACAACAAAATACATTTTAACTATGTAAAAATAACACCTCACTTCTACCAGTTTTTGAAGTAAACTCATCAAACAAAACTTCATATTGTATTTTTTTGTTCATTTTATGTATTTTACCTAAAGCTTAGCCATTTTATTTGGACCTTTCAAATTATTTTTTACGAAGACAGATTCGAAAAACTATTGAGTTCTTATTTTATTTGTGAATAAATTTTTTTCATGTTTTTATAGAGAACCTACTACCATATAAATTTTTATCGAGGCCCCTTTCAAATTATGTTTTTATAGCACACTTTGCATATGCTCATTGCCGCCCCTGATCATACTATTATATAGTTTTTTTTTTTTACCTGGCTACTACTGTATTATATAGTGTGGGCTTAATCTAAAAAATTCAAAAATAAAAATAAAAATAAAAACTCCAGTTGTATTGTAGTATTTATTTAGAAGGTTTTTAAGAAGAGAAGAGAAAAGTGAAAAAGGGTATTTGTTTCATATGAAGGGACAAGATATTTAAAGAAGTTAAAAGCTAAATCAGGTAATAGAGAGGCCCTGTTTGTAATCCTACTTAGACTTTTATGTGTCTTATATTCTCTCCTGTTTTGTAGCCTGTGTAAATCTGATCCTGCAAACTTTGCATTTATATATCTATATAGCTGTCATTTTTATTTATGGCCAATGCAGAGAAAGTAATGATGATTGCAATGTCAATGGCATGCAATTGCATATTTCTCTTAATTGAACAGCTCCATGTGATGAAGTGAAACCAACAAACCCATTCTCTCTTTCAAATTTATGGAACTGTTGATTGTATTAATTTATGCTTTTTGTTTCATTTTCATTGACAGCTTCCAAGTTCTATATCTTTATGGCTCTCTCTCTATCTTGATGATGCTATGTGATTAATGAGTATTTAGATTTTCTAAGCCATGTGGTATGGTGAGGAACTTTGTGTAGTAACCTTGTGGACGCTGTTATTGATTTCAACCGCCCGATCTTAATAGACAATCAAGATCGTTTAAAGCTATATTTTTTTATCATTGTTTAATGTGATTCGTCTAATTTCGGGTGAACAATATTACGGCCAAGAATGGTTGTGGTGCCTCCCATATCAGCAATATGACCTCTCCAAGAATGGTTGTGGTGTCTCCCGTATCAGCAATATTACGGCCACATTAGGGTATGTTGTCCCAAATTTTGGAATCTTGATTGAGATACTAGTTTGTTATACGTTCAAGGTTCTAAGGTGATGACTCCTAACTAATCCATATGCAACTTGTTTTCTACATATTAAAATAAGTTAATGCTTCAAATAAAAATTGGAATTGTGATGTCATTGCAAAGACTTCAAATTCCTTTATATTGTTGCTCTAATTGAAGTTGTCGACTGCAATTAAAGATCATGATAAATTTCCTCTTCAAAAAAAAAAAAAGATGATGATAAATTTATCATAAGGTGTCCCTGTAAGCTTAGTTCGGTTAGTAAGTACATCGCACTATATATACAGGAGTTAGGTTCGAATTTCGAACACTTAACTTATTTACTTTAAGATAGAATTTCTAGCAACTAAGCAAAAAAAAATTGTGATTTTTTTTTTTTTGACTTAGTAATATTTTGACTTTGTAACCTTGAGTTAAAATCTCATAGTTGTATTGTAAAATTTCAAACTTAAACTCAAATCACATGGTTGATCAAACCAAATTAAGTTGGCAAAATGCAATGCAATTAAAATCACAGAGATCACTGCCAACTGCCAATAGTTTTAAGTGGCATTGTGGCTGCAATCTGGCTGTATCTTTTCCGTGTTTAGAAAACTGTTATTGTGTCAGATAGATGAAGGGATAAGTATTTTCAGGTGTTCAGAACACTTCTATAGTATAATTATCATTATTATTTTTTATAAAATTACACCACAAGTCCTTTATCTTATTTATTTGTAACACTTTGGTCCTTTATCTTTTTTTTGTAACACTTTGGTCCTTTATCTTTTATTTGTAATACTTTAGTCCTTTATTTTTTTTATTTGTAACACTTTAGTCCCTTTTTTTTAACAGTTTGGTCCTTTATCTTTTTTTATTTGTAACAGTTTGGTCCTTTATTTTTTATAAATAAATAAGATAAGGACCAAAGTGTTACAAAAAAAAAAGATAAAGGACCAAATTGTTACAAAAAAAAGATAAAGGACCAAACTGTTACCAAAAAATAAGATAAAGGACCGGTAATGTAATTTTGCCTTTTTTAAATAATTTTTATTTGGTACCCTTTTTAAGAGACATTTAGTTCCTTCTATCTTTTCCTACACTTTCTATATAAATGCTAGTATGGTATATTGTAATTTACTATTCTCAAAAACCTAAACTATAGTACTATTTTTTCTTCTCTTCTTTTTTTGGTCTCCTCAGAATGGAGCCACCTCATGACATTTTCTTTGGAGGTGAAGAGGAATGTCACAGCAGTGAATCTGGATGGACTATGTATATTGGTTCTCCAATAAAAGATGGAAATCTTTATGATGATGATGATGATGAAGTCGATTTTTATCAAGGGATACATCAAACTCAAGGTAATGCTGGATTTGAAAGTGATGATTCTATGGTTTCTGATGCTTCTTCTGGACCAAGTCATTATGGTGTTAATGTTATTCATTCTTTGGGAAATTATGAAGGAGGCTATGGTTTGAGACATTTCAAGAAAAAAGTGGAAGATGATGATGATGATGATGATGACGACGAGCTTCATGCTTACTATTGCTTTGATCATCACAAGAAAGGACGAAGTAAAAAGAAAGAAAATCAAATAGGTGAAAAAAAGGGTGAAAAGAAACAAAAGGTTCAAGTTCAAGGTGGTGGAAGGTGAGGAAATTATATCAAAGGGTGGGAACAAGAAAATAGATTTGTTATTCAATGGCTTTTTAGCTTGTTTTAATTTTTAATTAGGTTTTAGTTTATGTAACAATTGTTGCAATTGCTTTGTACTGTGTGTGTTCCTTTAAAGAATTATTGTTGTTGACCATGATTAAGATTTGAATGAAGAAAATTAAGATAGTACATGGGTGTTCTGATAATTAATTTCTACCTAACATTTTCATTGTACCATTTAGTTTGAGGGTATGTCTTTTTTTTTTTAGAAACCAAGTTTGAGGGTATGTCTTAGTTAACTAAGATATTTACAAAATTCGATCAGAAATTAATGTCTAGATCAATGTGACACTGAAGTCTCGTAAATTATGTGGTAATTTTTTTTGTGTTTCTAAAAAAATTAACGATGAACCAACAATGAATTGGTCAAACAGTAAGGGATTCCTCAAGTCGATAATTTGACTTTAGACTCCTGCATATGGAAAGAGCCGGCTGGAACAAAATCAGAGAGTCTCTCATAATATGATTTTTTTTCTTTATTTTGTAACTTGAGGAATTAATGCTTGAAATATGAAGAAAAGTCGAATTGATACATTTTACTAGTGCCTTAGTGACGAATACTTGTTTTATAATAGTGGAAGGTCTTCCTTACTAAAGATAATGTGAAAAATCAATGCAAATCAAGTTTGGTCGTAGCAAAAAAATCAAGAAACCATCATTAAAATTAAACATATAAAGAGTAACATTTGTATACAAACTTGGTGCTGCCATGTCCCGGTGGTGTCACACCATACCCATGGAAGGCCTACCACGGCTCCGTTGTGTCACAACATGGTTGTGGCAAGTTGAAACTTGAAAGACACACTACTACAATTTTGGCTACAATAGCACTAATTTAATAGCATTATTTACTCAAAGTGCTATTAAAAATCTCACTTTGACGTTTATAATAGCGCTTTCCTATCTGAAGCTATATAATATAGTGAAAATAAATTTTGAGAGAGGCCTTTAATAGTGATTTCCTTGCGGGGCGCTATAAAATGTATATCTCTTTGAAGGATGAGAGAGATTCTGAGGTTGTGTAGGTATGAGACTAGATGGTTGAATGAAGACTTATAAGAATTGATTTGTACTACTTATACAAACAAGATTAGCTCATTCCATAAGTACTCTATAGTTAAGCAATTTTTACTCGAAGAACTCTTCGTATGGGTGACCTTCTAAATTTTTTCAAGAAAGTGTTCGAGTTAGGACAAAACATGCTAAAAGACTCATGTTAATTTGCAGGGACAATCGGTAATACTTAAAAGCAGTCTCGATGTTACAAAATTGGCACAATAATAATAATAATAATAATAATAATGGAAATAATAACAATTTTTACCAACAAAAAAGAAATTAATAATAACAATAATGGTTCTTAAATACATACTTATAAAATTTTCACTTTATATTACACATGGATTGATTTTCACCTTAAGTGTTAAAAATGAAGAATTCTGAGTTTGAACTCATGATCAGCAAATCTATGTCTTTGTAGTTATAAACTGAGTTGTACTTATGGGATTACATATCATTATTTAAATACTATAAAAAATGCAATAAGATATTATTTTACATAATGAGACTGCTACCATTTATAGCCTTATAAATATAATTATGCAGTAAGTTGTAGTTATTCATACCTTCTACAACGAACATAGGAAACATCATTTGCATAATTTAATATACTTCAAAGTATAAAACAATACGAATTGCAAATAATATATTATTGGCTTAAAAGCAATATAAAGGTATTATTAAATTTACATACAGTAACATAATTTCTGGATGCATATAGCATGAGGGGAAGGGGAACACTCAACCCTTGAAAATTCGTAGTGATAAGTGCAGTTAACTTCAGAACCTGCGATTTGAATCAAGAATAAATCACATGTTAATGGGAGTGAAAAATTGTCTATAGGATAAAATTTAAAAAGAATTGAAATAATTTCTTACTACTATAGGCTATAGGAAATGGGAAAAGGCAGAGGATAATAGCACAAATGATGAATTTGAAAACCTTAGACATTTAGTAAGAAACCTAATATTGTTTATCACTTTATAATTAAAACACACACTAAATATACCGTAGAGAAATAACTTTTCATTTATAGAGTTGGAAGAAACCATTATGAAACATTTTATATATTATGTAAGAAAGAAATGTTTATTGATCACATCACTTTATTTATATGGATGTGTCAGATTTCAAATATTTCATAACTTTTAATTATAATTTAGACTTTCATGATATGTAAGGGCAACATAATACCAAGAGCAATGATAGTGATGTGTGATAGCAAAGTTAATTCTTCAAATAATGCACCGATATTGAAGTGACAATATTTTTGAGTTGTGATAAATTTGAACCTCTAATAAAGAGTTTAGCAGCTAATGAATCCGGATTTTGAATGATATTTCATGCTTGTTTTGCCGCCATAGTCATTGAACGCTTTAAAATTACGAAAGTCCAAAACACCATAGCCCATAGCCATATTGAAACTAACCGGTTGATCCCTTTATTGTTATTACTTCTGCCTCCCCGCCAAAAAACATTTTAAGGTTTTCTCAATATGTTAATGACTGAGGAGGAAAAGATAAACATACTCATCACATAGGATGGGATGGCTTGAAGCACGAATTTTATCATAACCTCCTTACCGGCCTTACACAACGCTCTTCCAGTTTCATTTTTCTACTTCCTTCCTGTAATTGACGGTAGACCAATATATATATACTTGTTTCTAAAACATGTCGGACACCAAGTATACTAGATAGGTCTTTTATAGCTGCATGAAACATATTGTAACTAAAAAATATTTCGGACTTGGCCAAATTTATTTTCTGAGGCTAGTATGTAAAAAATGTTCATAAGGTGATTTACCTCTACTACACTTTCACGCAAAACAAGAAATAATCATTCGCAAACATAAAGTTGTTTTTTATCACAAGAATAATTGGAAAAAGAAATCGTGAGTGATACTCCTTACCATCTTTTTATGTGATATACTCTATGATCTTTTTTATAAAGACATTTTATTTTCTATGATATAGACAATATACATTAATTATTTAATTAAAAAATAAATTGGGTTTCAATTATAAAAACTAAAAATAAAATAAATTGGGTCTCATATAAAAAGGACGGAGTGAATTAATAGGATCAAAACCTATGAAGCCCGGATACGAGACACGTATCGGTATCGGATACGTGTCGGACACGAGACTTCGTCATTTTTGAAATATCGGGGCTTCATTGATCAAAAATTTAATCGATGATAAAAGGACGGAATGAATTAATAGGATCAAAAATTTAATTTTAAAAAAAAAATTGTCCGGTTGACATAAACCGATAAACGATGATGTGTAAGAAATTAGACCTTCTTCTTCCCTGTCAGGTTATCACTTCCCTTATTATTCTAAAATAGATAAAGATGAAATATATTTTTGTAGAATTGGTCTCTTTCAATTTTGTTAAATTTATCCTCCATCAAATATTTTGTCTAAAATATAATGATACGAAATATCTTGAAAAAAAAAAAAGTTAAAATTTGCACAACAAGATATAATATAATGAATTGTTTTATCTATTTTGTTGGAAGGTACAACCCTGTCCTGAAATACCCAAAAATTTCAACCTAAAAGGAACAAAATCACACATTGAAACATTAAAAAAAAGAAAGAAAGAAAGATAATGACCATGTTTGAATAAATAGATTAATTAAGCACTTATCATATATTATAGTGCTTATATATAAGCTATTTCTATAACAAATGATAAAATAAATTCAAACCGTTTTCACGTAAGCTATCAATTCATATAAGCTTTCAAAGAGAGTTTGGGCCCATTTGGGTTGGAATATTTTTGAACTTATGAAGAATAGATTATGTAAATAAATAAGTTTTTATGTTAAGTCAAAAGTTCTCACTGACGAAAATTGTATCTTCATAAGCTGTTTTTTCACTAACTACCCTGACTAGCTTATGAAATAATACATGAAGGCTTATTTATTTGCATAAGTTATTTTTGCATAAGCTCAGAAATAAGTCAATCCAAACGTGCCCAATGGAAATAAGCCGAAAACAACTTATACACATCTCATAAACTGTTTCTATAAGCTCTCACAAATAGTCTCACAAGTACTTAAAGTCCTCTTGTCAATAGTTAAGCTCAAATAAACCAATCCAAACATGCCCAAAAGGATGCCATGCAATAGTTAAATGATAACCATACCTGATAATGAGGCCATATATATTTTATAACTCCAAAAACAGATTCTATTGCTTCAACACGTTTAGCTTTCTCTTCTGGAGTAGGTGACAAAAATTCACTATCTCTGCACACCAACCATGGCAACCACAAAAATACAATTTTTTTTTTTTTTTAGGAAAAACAAACAAGGGGTTTCAGCCAAATACTCATGCACCAATACAAAACACAATGTGTTTCAATTCAATACCTATATGAAGCTGAAGCATGGGCTCCTGAATTTGCAATTCCCATGAAACCAACCACCTAGCGTCAGCTCGTGTTCAATAGTCGGCGACTTCGGCTCAACCAGCGTGATAGGCTCGAGGAGGGTATCTTCGGCTTCAGTTTCTCCGATGACATCAAGGGAGAAGAAATCAGGGGTAAATGAATAAACCGAATAGACTTGGGGAATGTCAAGAGAAATTTCGTTGTGGAAAACGGAGTATGGTCTTAAGAATTCCTCTAGCCATTACACAATTTCTTACTTGCCAAATTAGCCTTCTTATGTTTGAATAATCAAGATTCCCCAATTTACCACATTGTCGGATAATCAAGATTAAGCACTCACATTGAAATTGCATTCAGATCACATCGAGGAACATATATTCAATTTACGGACATTGAGGGACATATATTCAATCTTGCATCTAAGGCGCCAAGGGTATTCTCAACTTACTTTTGTAGTTATCAATAAGCATTCACATTGAAAATGCAATGCGTTGCAGACGATGCATCAATCTTACATTTGAATTGCCCTTTTCCAATTAACAGCAGCCCAATATGTCTGCGCCGCATGAGGCTCAGACACTGTAGCAGTCGGTAAACGACTAGCCCATATCAGACCCGAAGCAGTCATAGGTTCTACATGTATCAGACCTGAAATAGAACACAATCTCTACGCTAAATTCCAACATTAAAGTAACTGATGAACATAGTTTTCAACTATAAAGCTTGGGTCTAGCACTTGTTCCCATATGTTGTTCTCATAAACTTTATAATAGATAACAAACCAGGGCAAAATTATGAAATCTAATTTAGGGACATCGAACTACATCTATTAAATTTAGGGACATTGAGGGACATATATTAAATTTTGCATCTAAGGCGCCAAGGATCTTCTCCATCAATTTTAGGGACATCGAGGGACATAAACTCAATTTAAGGTCATCGAGGGACATAAACTTAATTTAGGGACATTGAGGGACATAAATTCAACATAGGAACATCAAGCGACGTATACTCAATTTCGCATCAAAGGCACCTAGGCACACCACCATCTTCCCAATTTACCGTCATGAGAAAATCATTATCAAGGTTCATATCTCTACTTGTATTTCAAGCTATGAATAAAACGTTCATATTCAAATTGCATTTAGACCATAGAATAAGAATTCATATTGTAAATCACATTTTTTGTAAAAAATTCATCTCGTTAGGGACATCCAAACACATCATCTCAATCCTTGTCTTAAGAATTATTCTAGCCATTCCACATGTTAAGAAGTCCCACATCGGTTGCGATATGGCCTGACTAAGTGTTTATAAACTAGGGGCAATCCTCACTTTACAAGCCGGTTTTGTAAGGACGAGTTAGGCTCAATACTCGGTTCTAAGATGGTATCAGAGCCTATCCATGATTCGCTGGGCCACTTCGTTGGGCTGCCTGCAATCAGGTTTCTGATCAGGCCCTCCACCATTCATATCCGCGCCTCAAGCCCATAGCGCTTGCCGCGAGCGGGGGTGTTAAGAAGTCTCACATTGGTTGCGATATAGCCTGACTAAGTGTTTATAAACTAGAGGCAATCCTCACTTTAATCAAGATTAAGCACACACGTTGAAATTGCATTCAGGTCATCAATAGGGACATTGAGGAACAATTATTCAATTTACGGACAACGAGGGACATATATTCAATCTTGCATCTAAGGCGCCAAGGGTATTCTCAACTTACTTTTGTAGTTATCAATAAGCATTCACATTGAAAATGCAATGTGTTGTAGGGGATGCGTCGATCTTACATTTTTATTGCCCTTTTCCAATTAACTTTGCCGCACCAGGCTCGGCCGCTGTAGCATTCGGCAAAGACTAGGCCGTATCAGACCCGAAGCAGTCGTAGGTTCTATCTACATCAGACCTGAAACAGAACACAATCGATACGCTAAATTCCAACATTGAAGTAATTGATGCACATAATTTTCGACTATAGAGCTTGCGTCTAGCACTTGTTCCCATACGTTGTTCTCATAAACTTTATAATAGACAACAAAACAGAGCAAAATTATGAACATCTAATTTAGGGACATCGAAGGACATATATTAAATTTATATTGTAAACCACATTTCAACGTTCATATCTCGACTTGCATTTCAAGTTATGAATAAAACGTTCATATTAAAATTGCATTTAGCTCCTAGAATAAGAATTTATATTATAAACCACATTTTTGGTAAAAACTTCATCTCGTTAGGGTCATCCATACACATCATCTCAATACTTGTCTTAAGAATTCATCTAACCATTACACAATTTCATACGTTCCAAATTAGCCTTCTTATGTTTGAATTATAAGATTCACCAATTTTGCACATTGTCGGATAATCAAGATTAAGCGCTCACATTGAAATTGCATTTAGACCATCAATAGGAACATCGAGGAACATATATATTAACTTTACGGACATTGATGGAAATATATTCAATTTTTGCATCTAAGGTGCCAAGGGTCATCACTGGACATCGAGGGACATAGACTCAATTCAGGGACATCGAAGAACATACAATCAATTAGGAAACATATACTCACCAAAAGGGGTTCACCAGCATCCACTCCACAAAGAAGGACAATCTATTATGACTTTGAAAGCACAAATTGACCAAGGTCGTCACGGATGTATATTCCAATCCCAAATTTATTAACATGCGACGCAAAGGGATGCAAAATTATTACATTCGAATCGCCCAGGCTCAGTCGCGGTAGCATTCTGCAAATCGTCAGCCCGTATCAGACTCGAAGCAATCGCAGCTTCTGTCTGGATCAGACCTGAAACAGCACACAATCTCTGCGCTAAATTCCAACATTAACATAACTGATAAACAAAATTTTTGACTATAAAGATTGAGTTCAAAAGGATTCTGATGCCAACGAATCCAGCAGCGAAGCACTTGTTCCTATAAACTTTATAATAGACAACAAAACAGAAAAATTATGAACATCTAATTTAGGGACATCGAATGACAGATATTAAATTTAGGAACATCGAGGGACATATATTCAATTTTGCATCTAAGGAGCCAAGGATCTTCTCCACTTATATTTTAAGTTAAAGAAGCATTCACATTGAAATTGCATCCACACCATCAATTTTAGGGATATCGAGGTACATAAACTCAATTTAGGGATATCGCGAGGAACATATATTCAATTTAGGGACATCAAGAGACAAAAAATCAATTTAGGGACATCAAGGGACAAAATTCAATTTAGGGACATCGAGCGACATATACTCATTTTTTGCATCGAAAGCACCAAGGCACACAACCATCTTCCCAATTTACCGTTATGAGAAAATCATTATCAAGAGTCGTCTTGACTTGCAATTCAAGTTGTGAATAAAACGATCATATTCAAATTGCATTTAGACCATCAAATAAGAAGTCACTGTAAACCGCAATTTTGGTAAACAAAATCATCTCGTTAGGGTCATCCAAATACATCATCTCAATACTTATCTTAACAATTATTTTATCCATTATACAATTTCTTACTTTCCAAATTAGCCTCCTTATGTTTGAATAATCAAGATTCTCCAATTTAGCACATTGTCGAATAATCAAGATTCAACACTCACATTGAAATTGCATTTAGACCAAAAATAGGGACATCAAGGAACATATATTCAATTTACGGACATTGAGGGACATATATTCAATTTTTGCATCTAAGGCGCCAAGGGTCTTCCCCAGTTACATATGAAATTATAAAGCATTCATATTGAAATTGCCTTCAGACTATAAATTTTAGAGACATCGTGGGACATAAATTCAATTTAGGGACATCGAGGGACATATATTCAATTTTGAATCGAGGGCACCAAGGGTCTTCTCCACTTAAATGTGAATTTATGAAACATTCACATTAAAATTGCATTCAGACTATCAATTTTAGGGACATCGTGGGACATAAACTCAATTTAGGGTCGACATCGATGGACATATGTTCATTTTTGCATCTAAGGCACCAAGAGTCTTCTCCACTTACATGTGAAGTTATGAAGCATTCACATTGAAATTGCATTCAAACTGTCAAATTTAGGGACAGTTTTTTACATAAACTCAATTTAGGGACATCAAGAGACATATATTCAATTTTGAATCGAGGGCACCAAGGGTCTTCTCCACTTAAATGTGAATTTATGAAACATTCACATTAAAATTGCATTCAGACTATCAATTTTAGGGACATCATGCGACATAAACTCAATTTAGGGACATCGAGGCACATATATTCAAATTTGCATCTAAGGCACCAAGGGTCTTTCCACTTACATTCAAAATTATGAAGCATTCACATTGAAAGTGCATTCAGATTATCAAATTTAGGGACATCGTGGGACATAAACTCAATTTAGGGACATCGAGGGACATATATTCATTTTTGCATCTAACGAACCAAGGGTATTCTCAACTTACATGTGAAGTTATCAAAGCATTCACATTGAAATTGCATTCAAACTATCAATTTTATGGACAACGTGGGACATAAACTCAATTTAGGGATATCGCGAGGAACATATATTCAATTTTGCACCTAAGGCACCAAGGGTCTTCTCCATTTACATGTGAAGTTATGAAGCATTCACAATAAAATTGCATTCGGACTATCAATTTTAGGGACATCGAGGGACATATATTAAATTTTGCATCTAAGGCACCAAGGTTCTTCTCCACTTACATGTGAAGTTATGAAGCATTCACATTGAAATTGCATTCAAACTGTCAATTTTAGGGACAGCGTGGGACATAAACTCAATTTAGGGACATCGAGGGACATATATTCAATTTTTCATCTAAGGCACCAAGGGTCTTCTCCATTTACATGTGAAGTTATGAAGCATTCACGTTGAAATTACATTCAGACTATCAATTTTAGGGACATCGTGGGACAGAAACTCAATTTAGGCACATCGAGGGACATATATTCAATTTCGCATCGAAGGCACCAAGGCACACAACCAACTCCCCAATTTACAGTTATGAGAAACTCATTATCAAGGGTCGACTTCAAGTTATGAATAAAACATTCATATTCAAATTGCATTTAGACCATAAAATAAGAATTCATATTGTACACCACATTTTTTTGGTAAAAAATTCATCGTATTAGGGTCATCCAATTTTAATCAATTTTTTAATAAAATACTGTGTCTGCTAAAAAATTATGACTCAACATTTGTAGACTCTAATAAAACAAATAGTTGCATCAAAAATTGAGACTCCAATTAAACAAACTACACCCAACACCATAGAGAAGTTAGCGCATTATAACCAAACCACCATCCAAAAAAACACACATTAATAAATTTGCGAATGATAAATGCAAATAAAAGATGGAGGAAAATCATGAAAGTTCATCTTTAAAAACATGTCCACTTTCTTGCGCCCAACAATAAAAAATTTACTTACAAAGACAAAAGGCAGTTCATCAAAGAGAACCTTATCGGATCCTGAATGCTGAGAAGAAATGACTGTGCTTTGTTGTAAAACCTGAGAGATGAAAAGGGGAAAAAGTAAATAAGTTTTTTAATAATACAGAATAATAAAAAGTCACAAATAAAAACGTCACACTTCTGTACAAATATATCCAATTCCTTACCCTCTACTGCTCTTTCAGAAAAAGGTACCTTCTCCAATGCACGGTACACCAACATCTGAAGGTATTTAATTTACGTCCATAAACATCAAAGAAATGTACCTAATTTCCCAAATAAAAAAAAGAACATGTTATCCGAAGGAAAACGCTGCTATATATCTTAGTTTACAACCCAAATAAGAGACATCCTTCCAAACAAAGGAATGCACAAGATTATTTCACATTTTCTCTTTTTTAAAGCATCGGAAATATTAAAAATAATATAACATGCCAAATTGCTAATCATGGATTCCCAACAGCATGACACTTGAGAAAAAATATGTAAACTGTAATTCAGAAAATACGCACCAAAAGGACCCCGAAGTTGTGCTCTGCAGTAGGTTGGTTCTGATGAACATTCTGAAGAATGTAATGGTCACGGACTTAGAGACGACATAGGTGAAAACAAGTGTTTCACAGCACAAAAGCAAAAGAAAAAAAAAAGAGAAAAAAAAGTGAACTTTAAGATCCATTTTTGTTGATATGTAGCTGGATCATATGTAAGTGGACCATATGGTGAAGGCTGGAGAGTGAAAAAAGGAAGTGCATAAGCACGTTTAAGAATTGCTCACCCGTATTATAAAAAAAAAAAAAATTGCTCACCCGTAACATCGCCATCGGCATGGTAAGGAGAGCATACGAACCAATCCCACCAGAATATACCTGCATACTTTACAAGAATCTTCCATTAGGAAATCAAGAACCCAGATAAATGCGCAAGAGATGCAACATTTTTAAGAAAAACTCATACCTCATTAAGTTCTCATTGGTGTAAAAATACTTTCAAAATCAAACACAACGGCTGCAGTTGAGGCCACTTAGCCACTGCTTCCTGCAAATTCATTGGTTCAACCGAGAAGAAGAATATACATAATGTAAAGTCCAACACTGAATCCCCAAAAGAATTTATTTTGTTCATTTTAATTTTTATACCTTCAAGAAAATGGGAAAAAGAGATATTTCTCAGTGCAGGTAGAGTTTTAAAAATGTTTGTATTTCGAGGGCTTTTGTTTTCAAATCTTATTGGAATTTTAACTTCAAAGGTATTGTGAATAATTTAAAAAATGTGCAATGCAGAAATAGGAACGTGTTGCCCACACTAGGGGCAATACATTCATGACTTGGAATTTGAAACAAAAATAATAGAATATTGAATAAAAAAGTTTGAAGTTAGAGTACTCTAATCAAGCAAAACAACTCGAGATGACATATGTAATTCAAATAAGAACCCTCAGGCAATAATTCAAGTACCACATGCAAGCTGTAATATAATCCTACACGAAAATGATGTAAAAGTGGCGTGTCATTATATGCTTCCAAGTTGTTGTATTTCTTTAATTAACTATTAATTAAATTAGGGCACTTGTTAAGGAACCTAATATAGTAGTGTATTTTATTGAAAATTGTGTAGTCAACTTCTAAAAAGTCTAAATAGTTATTTTTTCAACATAAAACTTTCTCTTTTAGGTTTCTTAATAGGTCCCTTAAATTAAAGAAATATCACTTCTTAGCACCTTGATGGCTTGATCAATATAACACAGTTCACAATATAACGCCTTCATATGGTGCATATTATATACCATGTCACAGAAATTTTCCCACGACAGATACAGCATATGGTATTGCAAAATAACCCCACTCCCCAATACAGACAATAAATTAAAAGTCATCATGTATTTTTCAGAAGTTTCAATTAGTAGTTTGCGCAAATACAGAAAATCATAAAAAATCAACATATGCAGAGAGGTTCAAGTTAAATACTTCATCCAACATCTAACCTAATATCATATACAATTATATAAATAAATTAACAGTAAGCTAAAATATTATAATGACATTAACATCATTAAGTGGCATAAGCAATAAGCGTATAACGGGAAAGACCACTCTTCTTTTCAACGAATTTAATAATTGGCACGCGAGCCTTTCCAATGACCTGAGAACAATTCACAAGCAAAACACCGGACACTTAAAGTTTTGAATAAACACTTTGGCAACCAAAAAACTGATATTTAGGTAACTAGACCAGACCTGTATCTTTTTTGCCATACTTCTCTGTGAAAATGATCTAGAAATTGCATTCAAACCAATCTGCGTATTTGGTAAGCCTGATTTCAGAATCACGAACCGCAGCCAAAAAAGATTTGATGATAATAGTGTATATATCAATCAATCAGCCACATGTCCTAGTTCATAGGAAAGGTTCAGCTCAGTTAAGCATCACAATATGAAAAGGATGACTTACATCAATATCACTATTTAGAAGGTACAGCCCTGTCCTAAAAGACCCAAAAATTTCAACCTAAAAGGAACAACGTCACACATTCATTGACACATACAGAGAAAAAAAACACAAGACTATTAATTTTGCATCTAAGGAGCCAAGGGTCTTCTCCAGTTACATTTGAAGTTATCAAGCATTCACATTGAAATTACATTCAGACTATCAATTTTAGGGACATCGTGGGACATCACTTCAATTTAGGGACATCGAGGGACATATATTCAATATTGCATCTAAGGTACCAAGGGTCTACTCCACTTGCACGTGAAGTCATGAAGCATTCACATTGAAATTGCATTCAGACTATCAATTTTAGGGACATCGTGACATAAACTCAATTTAGGAACATATATTCAATTTCAAATCTAAGGCACCAAGGCACACAACCATCTCCCCAATTTACGATTATGAGAAAATCATTATCAAGGGTCGAGTTCAAGTTATGAATAAAACATTCATATTCAAATTGCATTTAGACCATAAAATAAGAATTCATATTGTAAACCACATTTTTTTGGTAAAAAATTCATTGCATTAGGGTCATCCAAACACAACATCTCAATACTTGTCTTAAGAATTCTTTTTGCCACTAAACAATTTCTTAAACTTCGCATTAGGACAGTCTCACAAGTGTTTATTTCAGTAGATAAGCTCAAATAAAGTGTTTCAAACATGTATATACAATTGTATATATTTTTGATATAGCCCGTTGATTTAACAACTATATAACATCTTTGTCATAAATTTCAGGAAGGATCAGAGCAAGACACACCTTTATTCATTTTGTAGCCATTGAAAGATGGATTCTACTCAGTTGAATTCAGTTCAACAATCACTCATTTAGAAGCTTTCTTTATTTCTGTAGCTCTTTTAAGCAGCAAGAAACTACCAAATAACTTGGAAATGAATACGGAACTAAATTCACATATATTCAATTTTCCATCTAAGGCACCAAGGGTCTTCTCCATTTACATGTTAGGTTATGAAGCATTCACATGTAGATTGCATTCAGAATCATGAAACCCTAAAATAGCATGTGATATTCCGTGTAGATTTTAGGGGACAGTTCAAATCTAATTTCTAGGGTTCGACTAATCATACATGAAAACGAATAAAACACTTGGAGGATTCTTCGGCTTGTTAGGATCCTTAGCGACTTTGTTCATTTGTTTCCTTCATGTTCCTGCACCCTTACTCTTCAACAAAAAATCAAATGAAAAACCGAATCTAACGATTCATTACAAATTGTGAATGAAAATTGTTATTTAAAACCTAAAAATCAAAATCATGAAATCGCAAAAAAAGAAAAGAACGGATAGAAAAGATTTACCTGTTATCAGCGGATTTAGAATCAGCTTTAGCCTTCGGCATGATGAAAAAGTCGAAAACGAAGAGAACGAGTTACGGAGCGAGTCGAGTGAGCGGGTTGCAAGAACGTGTTGTGTTGCGTTGTGTTGTGAGGTAATTTAGCGTTGTGTTGTGATGAATGACGGAGAACGAATGATTGATTATTAATTAGAATGAAATTGAATTCAAAAGTTAAAAAGATTGATAATGAAAGCTTGTAATAATAGCAATAGTGATAACAATGAACCCTAATCAAGAAACTATCCCTTTCACCGAGCATAAACAAACTCATTCATGAGAGAGAGAACAAGTCTTTTTTTTTTTCTCGCGGACAAATAGAGCAGTGCTATTTTATTACTATATTTATATAATTGTTTTCTGTTTTAAATATGAAAGCAGTCCTTGAAATTACGGCCTGTTTTGATTTTAGTCCCGCAAAAAAAAAATTGATTTTAGTCCCTGCAAAATATCAAAATTTTTAAAAAAGTGAATTATTTGCTAACATGTTAAGTAGTTGATGATTTGCCAGATGCTGACTAGGATTTTTTATGACGTGGAAGTTAATTTTTATTTAAAATTAAAAAAATAGAAAATAACATGTCAGATTTAAAAAAAATAAATAAAGGCTTTAATGCACTTTTAATTCCCCTATTTTGAAAAACATGAACTTTTGATCCCCTATTTTGAAAAATATGAACTTTTGATCCCCTATTTTAAAAGCCAACATTTTGATCCCCTATTTTGAAAAACCTGAAGTTTTAATCCCCTACTTTAGATTTTTCTGAATTTTATAGTCTCACAACTCAATTTGATAAGATTTTTGCTAATGTGTCAAACTCATTAATGACGTGGCAATTTCCATGTTGACAAAACATTTCTGTGCCGGTTCCCAAATCATGACACAGTAAGAAATCAGAAACACAAATAATCACGCTCGTGTTAACATCCTTCGTCTTTGTTCGCTTCCTCTCAATCATTAATTGACTTTGTTTTATATCGTTAACGTTTTTTGGGTAATTTACTGATTTTTTATTATATATATATATATATATATATATATATATATATATATATATATATGTCAATTTTACTGTTTTCGTTCATCTCTGCCCAATCTGTATCATCCATGTCTATCGGCTTCGTTTCGCGCAACGCCTTCTGTAAACTCTATTGAGCCAACAAATCCTTAACCCTTCTCTGCCATAATCCGAAGATGATAAGCTATAAACTCATAAGTTACTTGAAATAGCGTTTGAAAATTAAGCTATAAGCTAGTCTTTTTTAAAAATTGTTACCAAAAGAGCTTTTAGCTTATAGCTTATTGGCCTCCCCTGTATGCAGTTTTACCCCCTATTTTGATTGAATCGGAATTTTATCCTCCTATTTTAAAATCCAATATTTTTTATTTTACAATTCTTAAAATTTTACCCCCTTATAATATTTGACTCAAATAGGCCAATATCAGCTTATTGACCTTCCCAAACAGAGCCTTAGGCGTCTTAGGCTCTGTATGCAGTTTTAACCCCTATTTTGATTGAATCGGAATTTTATCTCCCTATTTTAAAATCCAAAATTTTAACCCTTCTATTTTATAATTCTTTAAATTTTATCCCTATAATCATTTGTCAATATATATTCTTTTGCCACTCTTTTATGTTATTAGAATTAAATATTAGAACAAACTACCGATCATTAGGTTGTTCAGTGGTGATTGACGCTGAACTTGGTAGAGAGGACTGATGACAAATCGTCACACTCTCTAATCCATGCCTATTTTAGCAACATTAGATACATTTTAGTAGGTTTTTAGCAATAAATATAAGAGAAATCTAACCATTAGCTTGATTACTTGATTTGCAAGAAAACAGGAAAAATTGCAGGAAATGGAGGATTTTCACTACGCTAGGGGCGTAGGCCATCACGCGCCGCGTGATGGAGCTCACAGAGAGCCAAGATTTTGACTCTGATCACGCGCCGCGTGATGCCTTACCACGCGCGGCGTGAAGCCTTGCTGAAGATGAAGTTTGCTCTCTGACTTGATCACGCGCCGCGTGATTCTGTTACTACGCGCGGCGTAGTTGATGGATTTGCAACCACGCGCGGCGTGATAGATCTGGCGCGCGGCGTGGTTGCCTTCTGTATATATATTTTCTGCATAATTCTGTTTTCGGGTTGGAAAATTCTGCAAAATTGATCTACATTCTGGTTTTGGGACTTCAAGATCGCGATTCAAGACTCCAGAGGATAGCTCCAAGCACATCGAGAGCATGGATCCACAAGCCATGGCGATGAAGCGAGGAAGCGAACGAAGAACGATGAGGAGCTAAACTCCTTTGGAGGTAGGATCTAGGATAGTTTAGGATGTAGTTCAGCTTAATGTAATCTGCAAATGTTGTAAGAATTTACTCTCTCTATAGTGTTCATTCAATACAATCTGATTTTAATGCTTTATAATCCTGCATTAGTGTTATAATGATTTTGAGTTAAGTCACGTGCGAGAGTATTGATTTAATGTCTGAACTGAATTGTATTGAGCACTTGAGTGTCTCCGGTCGAGAGATTGAGGCATAGAGTGTAGCGAACGATTGACACGCGTTAATATCATTCGTTGTAGGTAGCTTCCGCCCGAGAGATCGGGGGAGTATCGACAACGAATAGAGTGGATTTTGACAAGAGATTGCGATTCACTAATTTGTCGATCTAGTTGTGAACACTTGAGTAAATTCCTACGACATAGTAGATTGCATGTGGTTTAGCTATAGACTAGATGATTCCGATGATTCTACCTCGCTTTTCCTTTAGATCAAAGCACGTTTTCTAGCAATTCATTACTCAACATACCCCCAATTTATGTGTATTTTCTGTAAAATGTCTATGAACACAATTCGACTAGTTTGATCACACAATCCCTGTGGATCGATATTTTTACTACTACGTGGTTTTCGTGCACTTGCGAAATTATCCATCAAGTTTTTGGCGCCGTTGCCGGGGATTGTGATTGATTCAACTAGGCAATAGTGTTCATATTTTCTGTGTTTTCTTCATTATTTTCTGTTTTATATTTTTCTCCCGGAGCGTTCTACTTGTGTGTTTCATTGTGCATGCGGAGAACAGGTCCTCAAGAGCTGCAATTTGATCCAGAGATTGAAAAGACAGTTCGCGCAATTCGAAAGGCAACAAGGGAAGCTCAAGCTTCAAGGGGAAGAGTTTTGCTAGGTGGTACATCGGACTGTCAAGGACAGAATTCAGTGACAATGGAAGAAGAACAGGTTCCACCGGTCCCTCAACCGCCAAGGCGTACCCTTGGTGATTATGGGAGGAGAGACAACGACGCGTTGGCGAATCAAGGCTTTCAGCCGGCGAATCCTGTCTCATTCGACATCAAGAACACGGTCCTTTCCGCCTTAAAAGAGAATCCGTATTCAGGTTCGGAAGCTCAATGCCCGAACTTGCACTTGTCTCACTTCTATGAAGCCTGCGACTATACCGATCCACCGGGGGTGAGCGAATCGGACAAAAGACTGAGGTTATTCAAGCATTCTCTCACCGGCCGTGCTAAAGATTGGTTAGACACGATACCCGCCGGTACTATTGAGACTTGGAGACAGCTGGAGCGGAAGTTCTTAGATCGTTACTTCCCTATTCATAAGTTTCTAGAAAGAAGGGCTGAAATTAGCAACTTCGAACAAGCGGATGGTGAGACGTTGTATGATGCTTGGGAGAGGTTCAAAGTTTGTCTTAAAAGGTGTCCGAATCACGGTTTCGATGGCCACAATCAGATGCAAATGTTTACCCAAGGTTTGAGGGCTCAAACGCGAATGATACTTGATGCATCAGCCGGTGGTTCGTTGAAGAACCGTGACGAAACTGAAGCAAGAGAATTGGTGGAAAGCATGGCTCAAAACGAGTATAGAGCTACTAATGATAGGGGAGCCAAAAAGAAAGGCGGAGTGTTGGAATTGGATACTCAAACAGCATTATTGGCTCAGCAAAAGCTCATGACTAGCCAAATGGAAGCAATGATGAAGTTGCTATCCAATCCGCAAGTCCAAACTTCTCCAATAGGTAAAATTGACAATGTGCGCTGTGATTTTTGTTTGCAGGACCACCCAAATGGCGGATGCTTCCCGGAGGGTTCAGAGGAGGCTCGCTACTTGGCCAATTTTCGGAAGCCGTGCAACAATAACAACGGTTCCGGATGGGGGAATGGTATGCAAAGTCAAGGTGCACCGCAACAGCAGCAAAGGCCTCCATCAAGGATGGAAGAGACTCTAAATCAGTTCATGCTCATGACTCAAAGCAACTTTGAAGCGATGAAATCGAGTCAAGCAACCTCTAACAAGAATCATGAAGCTTCTATAAAGAATCTTGAGGTGCAAATGGGTCAGCTGTCAAGACAGTTCTCTATGTTGCAAAACCAAGGAGGTTTCGGTGGAAACACTCATGACAATCCGAAAAATGAAACTTGCAATGGAATCACCTTGAGGAGTAGAGAGATACCGGAAAGACCAGCTGTAGAGAAGCCCTTGAAAAAGAAGGTCATTGAGGGAGAAGTTGAAAATAAGCAAGAAGTTGTAGTTGAAAATGAGAGATATGAGGGAGAAGTAGAAAAGGAAAATGTGCCTAAGGAAGTTGAGATTAGTGAGGATGAAGTAGAAGAAGTTGAAAAACAGAGGGAGATAAAAGAAAAAGAGAGTAAGAAGGTTGAGAAAGGTAAAGGAAGTGATGAATCACCATATGCTAGGATGCCTTTTCCTAGGAGAAAGAAAGTTAAGAATCTTGAGCGGGAGAAGGAGTTCAAGAAGTTCATGAAGGTGTTGAACAAGCTTGAGATGGCTATACCGTTAGTGGAGGCATTGGAGCAAATGCCAAGTTATGCAAAGTTTTTGAAGGAGCTGCTCACAAAGAAAAGAAAACCATTAGATGATGAAATGGTGAGTATGACGGAAGAGTGCAGCGCCCTCATTCAACGGAAGCTACCTCAGAAAAAGAAAGATCCGGGGAGCTTTACAATTCCTTGTTCCATTGGAACGCTCACTATTGAAAAAGCTTTGTGTGATTTGGGTGCTAGCATTAATCTGATGCCGTTATCAATGATGAAGAAGATACCGGGAGCTGTAGCAAAGCCGACAAAGATGAGTCTCTCTTTGGCGGATAGATCGGTTGTGCATCCGGAAGGTATTCTCCATGATGTACTGGTTAAGGTTGCTGGGTTTGTGTTCCCCGCGGATTTTGTGGTCTTAGACATAGAAGAAACTAGGGAGTGGGAACCTTTGCTACTTGGTAGACCCTTCTTAGCAACCAGCCGTGCCCTAATCGATGTGGAGATGGGGGAACTCATGCTAAGGACCGATGATCAGCAGGTTACATTTAATGTCTTTGATAAGATGGAGTGTGATGATGGAGACCCACAATGTTTTAAAATCCAGGTTTATGATCATATGGTTAAACATGCTCTTAAATTACCTTGGAATGCACACTACTTGCCACATGGTGGCACTTCTTTTCCATAACCTTTAGGGGTATGGAACGTCAAGCATCGGGACGTTAAACAAGCGCTGGTTGGGAGGCAACCCAACGGTTTCTAATGTTTTAGTTTGTGTTGTTTTGAAGTAGGTAGGTAGGTGTGCAGCAGAAGCAAGGACGGAAGCAGAACAGGGCAGAACAGATTTCTACTACGCCGGGGGCGCAGTACAATCACGCGCGGCGTGATCCTTCATCACAGAGGAAGAAGTTTTCAGAAGGCATTACGCGCGGCGTAGAGGTATATCACGCGCTGCGTGAAAACTGGAGAAATATGGAGTCTCTGACTAAGTGATTACGCGCCGCGTGATGGTGATTACGCGCGGCGTGGCCTTGAGGAAAGAAGTTCTTGACCGTTACAATTGGTACTACGCGCGGCGTAGTAGGGGTCACGCGCGGCGTGGTTACACAGGAAAGCGTGTAAAATTTGAATTTCTTCATCTTCTCAACCACTCCATCCGTCCCATCATCAACTCACACGGTCTCCCACACGGAAAACTCCATTGACAACCCATTTTCACTCTTCAAACTTCTCCAATTTCACTTCTAATCACCTCCAATCATCCATTTCCTTCACATTCACATACCACCCATATCACCCACTCCTAATTCCACTCCAAATCCCTCATTTCATCATATTTTACCACTTTCCCAAATTAACCCATTTCAATTTATCTACTATCACCATGTTGACTAGGCTAACCGGAAAGGGAAAGAAGAAGAGTGATGCTAATCCACCACAAGAGCCTCCAAAGAAACCAAGAACAAAGATGAGTGCAAGCAAGGGCCAATCTTCTCGGTCCGCTCAAGCATCTCCTCCTCGCCGGAGCAGTGTCACTCGGCCACAGGTTCATCCCCACTTCATCAGTGAAGTTCATGAGAAAAGGTACTCACAAATTCGAACCTTTACTATTAATCAAGAGAAGGGTTTTGGTGAGGATTTGCTGAATGGTGTAGCTGGGTTAGGGAATGAGATAAAGTCTAGGGGATGGGAGAGATTTAATAAATTGATGATTAAAGATGAAGTGAATCCTGGAAATCAGATGTGGGCTAGGGAGTTCTTTGCAAATGCCTATTTACCGGATCAACCAATGTTTCCGGAGTATGTTTCTGTGGTTAGGGGTGTTAAGGTTAGTTATTCTTTTGAAACTATAAACAATCTGCTTGGTTGTGCTGCGGGAGGAGTGTGTGAACTCTTGCGTGATAGAGAGAGGATCGACAAGAGTGGGATCGAAGTTAGGGAGGAGCTAAAGAGTATAGTATGTCGTCCGGGAGCAATGTGGCTAGCCCACTCAGCAGCTTCTCTCCCTAGAAGGTTGAGCTTAACAAGTTTTAATCCGGTTCACCGTGCTTGGGGTGAATTTTGGTTGAAAAATGTGAGGGTTGTTGGCAACAATTCAGAGATTCAGCTTGATAATGCTCACGCGGTCCGGTTGTTGGTTGAAGGGAAGTATATTAATCTGGGATATTGGTTACAAAAAGATCTTCATGAGATAGCCAATCATCCGAATCCGACTTTTACTTTGGGACATTGCAATCTCATCGCTGCTTTGTGTAGGGCGAATAATGTTCCCATGATTGTGCAAGAAGGTGATCTTCATCCCGTCCGTCCATTGTCTTTATCATACTTCATCAAAAAGTTTGAGAGAGGTCCTATTGTGCCCCGAGGTGAGGCGAATGCTGCAAGGGAGGAAGCCTTGAGGGAAGAAGAAGAAATTAATCGGTTTGAAGAAGGTAACCATCCGGATCAACAGGGGGGTCCGGCATATGAGTCTCAAGAAATACCGACACATGCTCCTCCTCGTTACTCTCATGATGTGAATCAGCTTGCTTCTATGTTGCATCAAATGGAAATTTCTCAATATTCCGGGTTGCCGAACCTTTACTTTGATACCGCCTCTTCCATGTACACCGAGGCGATGACTTACCGGTCTACCTTCCCTCCTCCTACTTTTGGGACGTTGTATCCCGTTGACACTGAGTGGGAGGCCCATCAGGCGAGGGAGCTGAACTCATTTCAGGCCAGACAAGCTTATAACTCGGGTCTGAGAACTTCTGAGTTGGCGGAGATCGAAAGGCGACGCCGGGTTGAGCAGGATGAGGCCGCTGCTATGGAGAGGGAAATGCTGGATGTGGATGGGCTGAATTTGAATTTGAATAGCCCGTTCACAAACTACTTCACTGGCCAACCGGACGATGCGGTTTGACATTGTTGGTGCTGCTGTTCTGCTGCTGCTGCTGCTACTATTCTCCTACTCTATTTCTATCTTTACTTCTATGTCTTTTATTTGCTTGGTTTGTAATAATATTCTGATGTTGCTTGGATATTGGCTGGATATTTTGATTGTGTACTCTGAAATTGAATCTTCTTTTGTTTAATTGTGGAATGGTTTTTACTTCTAGAGTTTGTTTCAATATTTTGGCATGTTCCTTCTAGTTACTTGAGTATCAATTGCTTGATTTTCTCCGTGTGTGATATGTGAAACTTGCAGTGCAATAGCTTGTTGCACTCATGTGACCAAGAGGCAAAGGAAGGGAACACACACTTTTCGACCGGTTCTTGATTCGACCCAACCGAGAGGTATTGAGCCAAACACTCCTTTTTCTTCTATGTGTGATATCCACTCATGTATTGTCTCTCGATTTTGCTTGTCGTCTTTTTATTTGATTGGTACTCTTGTAGCACACACGAGGCATGTTCCTTGGTACCTTTGAGCCTTTCTATCCACCCTTACTTATAATTATCCTTTGCTTAACCAATTTGAGCTGAAAGAAAATATGTTATTTTTGCAAAACCTTAAGAAATTTTTGATAAAAAAAAAGGAATGACTTTCTTGGAGGTTAGGCACCTAATTAGTGGTTGATGCGCATTGCTCACTACTAAGTTTGGGGTTGCTCTTTGGAATTAGCAACAAATAAAGTTTGGGGTGAGGGTACTAGAGAACTTACAAAAAGTTTTGATTTGAAAAATTGAGAAAAATTTCAAAAATTGCAAGGCAAGAGAAAGAAAAATGAAAAAAGAAAAAAGAGATGAATGTGAAAGAAAAAGAGAAAAGAAGGACAAAAAGAAGTGAGAGCCTTGAATTCAAAGAATTGCAAAACTTTGTTTGATGTTGTGAAAAAGTTCTCTAGTCCACTATAGTTCAAAGAAAAAAGGGGTTTGGTTTATGAAATATTTTTTTTTTACCTTAGGGGATCTAACTCCAAGTTTTTCTACTACTTATCCCAAAATGTCACCATCCACCCTAGCCAAGCCACGTTATAACCCTAAAAGTCCTCTTATGTGTGTGCACAAAGTCAACCGAATGAATTCTTAGACTACTTGCAAAATTATTGTTGACTTGCATTGATGTGTTGATTTGAGTGTATTACCAAAAACTGAAGAGTGCATGTGAGTAGTGTGATGAAATCATAGAGCCTTGGTCGAAAAGTGTGAACTACTTGAAAATGCCTTGCGGGAACGGGTGTGCAATTGAGCATTGTTTGCAGGTGGATCATTGATCATTAGGTGAGTCTCACGTATGTATGATTCGAGTGAATTTAAGGAAAATGCCAAGGTCTTGACACAAAAGCTTGAGGTAAAAGTTGTTCCCTTGAGGACAAGGAAAGGTTTAAGTTTGGGGTTGTGATGACAAATCGTCACACTCTCTAATCCATGCCTATTTTAGCAACATTAGATACATTTTAGTAGGTTTTTAGCAATAAATATAAGAGAAATCTAACCATTAGCTTGATTACTTGATTTGCAAGAAAACAGGAAAAATTGCAGGAAATGGAGGATTTTCACTACGCTGGGGGCGTAGGCCATCACACGCCGCGTGATGGAGCTCACAGAGAGCCAAGATTTTGACTCTGATCACGCGCCGCGTGATGCCTTACCACGCGCGGCGTGAAGCCTTGCTGAAGATGAAGTTTGCTCTCTGACTTGATCACGCGCCGCGTGATTCTGTTACTACGCGCGGCGTAGTTGATGGATTTGCAACCACGCGCGGCGTGATAGATCTGGCGCGCGGCGTGGTTGCCTTCTGTATATATATTTTCTGCATAATTCTGTTTTCGGGTTGGAAAATTCTGCAAAATTGATCTACATTCTGGTTTTGGGACTTCAAGATCGCGATTCAAGACTCCAGAGGATAGCTCCAAGCACATCGAGAGCATGGATCCACAAGCCATGGCGATGAAGCGAGGAAGCGAACGAAGAACGATGAGGAGCTAAACTCCTTTGGAGGTAGGATCTAGGATAGTTTAGGATGTAGTTCAGCTTAATGTAATCTGCAAATGTTGTAAGAATTTACTCTCTCTATAGTGTTCATTCAATACAATCTGATTTTAATGCTTTATAATCCTGCATTAGTGTTATAATGATTTTGAGTTAAGTCACGTGCGAGAGTATTGATTTAATGTCTGAACTGAATTGTATTGAGCACTTGAGTGTCTCCGGTCGAGAGATTGAGGCATAGAGTGTAGCGAACGATTGACGCGCGTTAATATCATTCGTTGTAGGTAGCTTCCGCCCGAGAGATCGGGGGAGTATCGACAACGAATAGAGTGGATTTTGACAAGAGATTGCGATTCACTAATTTGTCGATCTAGTTGTGAACACTTGAGTAAATTCCTACGACATAGTAGATTGCATGTGGTTTAGCTATAGACTAGATGATTCCGATGATTCTACCTCGCTTTTCCTTTAGATCAAAGCACGTTTTCTAGCAATTCATTACTCAACATACCCCCAATTTATGTGTATTTTCTGTAAAATGTCTATGAACACAATTCGACTAGTTTGATCACACAATCCCTGTGGATCGATATTTTTACTACTACGTGGTTTTCGTGCACTTGCGAAATTATCCATCAAGGACCATAGTTCGATCCTCTGAAACTGTGATCGGGAGGGGGCTGGAACCACTTGATACCAGACCTGACCCCGAACCAGATTAAACTGGTGGTAAAAGCAAAAAAAAAAAAATTAGAACAAACTAGTTAACATCCTGATGCATTCGCAATTGTCAATAATTGTGCATCAATTATATTATATCTTATTGGGCTAATAAATAAAGTATATATTACTCACTCTATTCCTAAATATAAGACCTAGTTTAACTACTGCATGTATACCAATTCACAATTTTGATCACTAATATATTTAACTGTCTATTTGTAAAAATTATAAAAACTTAATATTTTGAAAATATTCATTAAAACAAATTAAACAATATTTTATATGTTAATATTTACATCTATATATTATTAAAAAAATACAATCAAAACAAGATAAATTATTATACTCATATATGTGTATAATATATAGTCACTTATCTTGTTTTGACCGTATTTTTTTTAATAATATATAGATATAAATAAGAAGATACATATGTGTGCAACTAAAAAATACTTTGGACCTTGCCAATTTTATTTCCTGACCAGAGGATAGTTCATAAGTATGTAAACAATGTTCATAAGGTAATTTACCTCTACTACACTTGCCTCGCAAAACAAGAAATAATCATTCGCAAATAGAATGTTGTTTTTTATCATAGGGATAATTGGAAAAAAGAAATCGTGAGTGATACTCTTTATCGTCCTTTTTATGTGATACTCTCTTTGATCTTTTTTATAAAAGAGAGTTCATTTTCTATGATATGAATAATATACATTAGTTATTTAATTAATTATAAAATAAATTGGGTCTCAATTATAAAAATTAAAAATAAAATTAATTGGGTCTCATATAAAAAGGACGAAATGAATTAATAGGATCAGAAGCTCGAATACGAGAAACATATCAGTATCGGATACATGTGGGACAAGATACTTCGTCATTTTTGGAGTATCGGAGTTTCATGGACATGGATTCCATGAATTCCCCCTTTTCCGTGCAGTCAGCCATTTATAACCATCCGATCAAGATCGGTCGGTCGTAATTTACAACTGTATTTTTTTACTGCATTTGTTTAAACCGTTCAATCATGATCAAACAACCATAAAACAACTACATAGAAAAATCAACTTCACTCAGTCCATTTCTGAGTTTCATATATCAAAACTTTAATTTATAAAAAGGACCGAATGAACTAATAGAATTAAAACTTTTAATTTAAAAAATAAAAAATGTCCGGTTGACATAAACGACGACGTGTAAGAAATTAGACCTTCTTCTTCTTCCTCCCTGTCATGTTATCACTTCCCTTCTTCTTCCTTTTCAGTTCATTCACATTCACCAACTTCTCACTTATTAGCGTTCGATAAACACGCAGAAAAATGTCGACGCTACTTCTACCCACACCTCCTCACCTCGGCTCAGTTTACCGACGCAACACTTTATCACAATCATCATCATCATCTTCTTCTTCTTATTCTTCTACTTTCTCACTTCAATTTCACCCTCGATTCTCTTTTTCTTCTTTTCCCCAAACGCGTACAAGAAGATGCATTTCCCCTCGCGCTTTCGATTCTTCCTCCGACTCCAAAATTGAAGAAGAAAAGGAAAGTGAAAAAATTAGAATCGCTGATGAGGATTATCCTAGTGGTGAGTTCGAATTTAAACCTATTACTGGATGGAGGAAATTTCTTGTTCAGGTTAAGATGTTGTTTGCGTTTCCATGGGAACGTGTTCGTAAAGGCAGTGTCCTTACAATGAAGCTTCGTGGCGAGGTTTCCTTCTATCCTTTGAGATTATCGCCTTTCTTATGGTTAAGTTCAGAGTAGTACCATTTAGGATATGTTTTGGTAAATAACAAGGGTATGTTCGGATAAACAACTTATTTGCAACTTAAAGCATAAGCGATTGTTTATCATAATAACCGCTTATGTATGAACTTATATAATCTATTTTTATTGCAAAAGATAAAATAAAGATAAGTTGTTTTTATATATGCTATGAGCTCTGTTCATAAGCTATATTGAAGAACTTGTGAAAATGAGCTGAAAAAAACTTATCAAAATTATCATAAGTGGTTTTCATAAGTTTTCTCAAATTGTCTCACAAAACTTATCACATTTGATAAGTTCAAATAAGCAAATCTAAACAAGGCCTAACTAGCTTAGTTAAAGCTGGTTGAATAAGTGTTTGAGTTTAATTGTTATGCACAATCGGTAGAAAAAAGTTATACACAATCATATAATCACATTTTAGTACATAGAGATGATTTAGGAATTAATATAATAAAATGACATAATTAGATTCATGTGTAATTTTTTTTACACTGACGCTGTATATATTTTAAAACGAGGGAGCTGATGAGTTGAATAGAGTGGAACAATATAAGTTAGGATATAAGAGCGGATCAAAGTGGGAATGTGATTAAATTGTTTTTATATGAGCAATATAAGTCAAGATATAAGATTTTCTGAAATAAGCTAAAACAACTTATAAATTTGTCAAAAGTTATTATTTTTATAAGGTCTCTCAAACACTTGTGATAATATAAGTCCAAATAAGTTTTCGTGGTTTTCTTTTCACATTGAATTGGAATCTTTTTTAACTTATGTCATATGTTATGTTATTGTTGAGTTAACTAGGATTGATAAAAGGTAGATTTTATGTTATGTGGAAAATTTATACAAACATCTAAAATTGAATTACATAACTTCACATTCAACTCTAATCAAACTGTGGTGCAACGATAATGTTGATACCTTATGACCTGGTGGTCATGAGTTCACATTCCTGAAAAACAGTCTATCTGCTTGTAGGGTAAGGTTGTTCTCATCTATTCTCTCCAGACCCCAACTAGTGGCCTTGTGCATTGGGTCACCCACATTCAATCATAATCAAATTAGTGTTTTAAAATAAAGTTTAAAATCGCTTTTATTAAATGCTCTCCCAAACATACATATAGCTTCTTTTGCCTCCCCTTTTCAAAATGGTATATAATTATATTATTTTGATGTTGTTGATTTCTGAATGTTGTGTTCAGATATCTGATCAAGTGAAGAATAGGTTCTCTTTGGGACTTTCTCTACCACAGATTTGCGAGAATTTTTTGAAAGCAGCCTACGATCCTCGCATTTCTGGGATCTATCTCAATATTGATGGTTTAAACTGTGGGTGGGGTAAAGTTGAAGAAATTCGAAGGCACATATTGAATTTCAAAAAATCAGGTAAAAACACTAGAGTTGTGTTGTGGTTTAGCTTATTATATAAAACTTATATTACTGTTAAATAATCCTGTGTCGAATTTTCCAAGAAATTCATTGAACTTATCTAACCGTTATATTTAAATGTAGGTAGTAATTATTGACGACTTCTATGGCTTTAGTACATCCCATAAAAATGTGGAGTTTTTTTTTTGAACGGCATAAAAATGCGGAGTTGCATGATTTTCTTGGAGAATTTCCCTACTTGGCTTGCAACTCATTATCCATGAATAAACAGTGAAACTTAAACACCTTGTGAAATACTTCTCTTATATCATATATCGTATAGAGAACATTCAAGAGAGCAATTAAGTTAATATGGTTTATTTTTCCTGTTAAAATGGCTTTAATTAGCAATCTCCTTCCCAGATCAATGTATTTTCTCTTGTTATAGGAGTGCTGATGCATGTTAGTTTCTGATATTGAGATGTAACTGGGGATTTGCATTTTAGTGAAAACTAGCAAAAGACCAATGTATTCGCACGGGTCTATTGATTTCTAATTGATATATAAAATCGATGTAATAAAATTTTGAAAACTAATGAGTATTTTCAAAATAACATAGATTAATGTAGTATTTTTTATAAATTATTTGTTTGTTTTATATGCAAAATTCCATTTAAATATTTGCACCACGCCAATTGCAGATTTGATGTGGTTATATACGCGAGTATGCTTTTTTTATTTCCTGTATATATGCGAGTACACTTTTTTTTTTTTTTTTTTTATTTCCTAGAAAATATTCTTTTTCTGATATTGTGCTGTAACTGAGGATTTACATTTTAGTGAAAATAATGTGATTAATGATATATAATATATTAATATCCCTTTAACATTCATGAATACTTGAGTATGCTTGTAGGGAAATTTGTTGTGGCTTATGTTCCTACATTTCAAGAAAAAGAATATTACCTTGCGTGTGCATGTGAAGAGATATATGCCCCTCCTAGTGCTTACTTTACTTTGTTTGGATTTAGTGTTGAAGCCTCATTCCTCAGAGGTAAGCTGATCTTTCTTTTAGTTCCATTTTTTAATGTTTGACGACTACAATTTTCCTTCTTTTTTGTGTGTAGAAATTTTCAATTGTATATTCCAAAAGTAATTTAGAGTTTTTGTGGGATAGGTTAGACTTACTTTTTTACCCAACATTAATATAGACTAGATCAATTCTATAGATTTGAACTCAACTTTATACCCAGAGAAACCCAATGAACTATGATATAATGAAGGCAGGGTCAGGGACTAGGGTAACCCAAAGTATAGACAAAACAAAATCCTGGAATAATCAGATAACAATGGTCAAAAGAAAATAGTTCATGCAATACATAAATACACAATATGTAAATATATCATATACATTAATATTTTCCCAATATATGCACTGCCTTTTTACGAGTAGATAATTATGAATATAGATTTTATTATATCTATTTTGGTTGGTTTGGATAACTTGAATGTTGACCCAAAGCTTTCCTAATTCAATGCTGGGGTGTCAAATGAAATATTGGTCTGAGCCTATTTTTCTTTGAGACAAAGTAGATCGGACCCAAATGGCTTGGGTTGAACCGGATCATCGGACCAAACCAATTTGTGTTCAGCGTTGAAAGATATATACAACAGCTCGTTGTTCATACATTTATCAACAATGTCATATTTAGTAATTTAATGATAATCTACGCCATCCGTTCCATCCTCTTGTAATATTTTTTCCATCAAATTGGTCATTAAAATGATGTCAAATAATTATTTCTCTTTAAAACGGCAAAGTACATGGCGTTGATTATGTTCTTAATAAATGGTGACATGGCACAAATACCTTTGTAGGACTAATTGGATATTTACTAATATTGTGATGGAGAAAGCGGATATAGAAGGGGATACATGCCTGGTAGTGTGGTAATTTTCTATATACTATGTATAGATCCTTGTAAGAGACTTACCTGGTAGTCTGTTACTTCATATAAATATGTACATAGCTTTGGTACAGAATGTCTTACTACCAATGCTTGAATTAAAGTCTTGCACTTACACCTTTCTAAAATATTATAGATGTATATACTAATTTCAGAAATATCAAACCAATGCTCATGTCTTAAACCATTCTTTAATTTTTGGGAAAAGTCTCAATATTCTCATATATTAGTTTGCTGATGCATGTCCAGATTACTGATAAACCCTTTTAAATTCTTAAGCCTCATGAGATGACTATGGATAATCTTAAAGCTTGTGTTTTTCACTTTTTTTGACATCAATTTTTTTTTTTTCTAGGTGTTTTTGATAAAATAGGAGTTGAACCGCAGGTAGAAAGGATTGGCAAGTACAAAAGTGTTGGAGATCAATTAGCTCGAACGACCATGTCTGATGAAAATTGTGAGATGTTGACTGCTTTGCTTGATACCATCTATACAAACTGGCTGGATAAAGTCTCTTCTGCCAAAGGTACTCTTGCATTTGAAATTTTAGTTGAATTTTGTATCACTAAATAACTTCTGATCTTCAGCCGATTCAAAAAACAGGAAAGGGTAGAGAAGATATTGAGAACTTCATAAATGAAGGTGTTTATGAAGTTGATAAGCTGAAAGAAGAGGGCCTTATATCAAATGTAATATATGATGATGAGGTACCTAAGTGCTTGCTAGTGTTATATGCTATATATATGTATCATTTGTCAACTTTTATTAATATAGTCTTATTGATTTTAAGAGATAAAATATCATTTATTGATAAATGGTGGATATATTTGATTGAAAAATTTCAACGAAGAGTATTTGTCCGGCTTGGTAAGAGTGTATTGTTTTCAATTGCTTCTTCATTTAACTAAATTGTGGTCTCTACTGTTGCTTCAGTAAGTTGTATTCTTATACATTGTTAATTAATAATTAATAATGTTTAATGAATTGATATGAAGATATAAATACATTGAAAATAAATAGAGTTAAAAGAATAATAAATATTAAATGTTTTGCAGGTTACTGCCATGCTGAAGGAGAGACTTGGAGTGAAAGCCGAAGACGAACTGCCTACGGTAGATTACAGGTAGCAATTTCTTCTAGAGGGTTTTAAGAATGTACCAAGTTATATGCAGTTCATTTCGACTAGATAAAAGTCGGCTTTTGGAATGTCTAATACAGGAAATTATCTAACCCTTTGTCCCCTAAATTCACCATCTATCTTGTCAAAGTTTCTATCTCAAGCTTTGTTTCATTTTTGTACCTTGTAATGTTCTACTATGCAATAAAAGTTTTGCTTAGTTCACTGGCCACTTCATTTTTGGAATTGTCTTGCAATACTTGATTCAGATTATAACTTTCCATTTGTGATAAATATAAAGTATATGTCTATTTATTAATTTTATTCTTATTCTTTAGAAACAAAACTCTACATTTACATAAATTGGAGGAAACTTCAATGCATAGATACCATGTTTTATTGACTATTAAACTTTTTCATAGCCTTAGTCCTGGATATTTGTGGCTTATGTGTAAAAAAAATTTAATACCTATTTTGGTGAATAAAATATAACAAACTAACAATTCTAGATAATGTCTTGGTTTGATTAAATACAGGAAATACTCTCGTGTTAGGAAATGGACAGTTGGAATATCAGGTGGCAAAGAACAGATAGCCATCATCCGGGCGTCAGGGAGCATTAGTCGAGTTAAGAGTCAGTTAAGTTTTTCTAGCTCAGGGATTGTTGCAGAGGAGTTCATTGAGCAGATTCGCACCGTGAGAGGTACATTTGATATAATGGGTTCCCTTTTAAGCAGATATCATTAATGCATCAATGATATTGCTTTTTTGTAGAGTATGCAATATGCATCATTGATATTGTTTTTTTGTAGGGTAATATTGTCTTTATTTTTATTTTATTTGATTATTGTGTTTATTATTAGTCCTAATTAATGAGAGAAATGGAATTGTAATTTATTTTCTTATGTAAATGTAAATATTCCAAGACTATTAATAAAGCATGAAAGTATTATTGCATTACCTTCGGCATCAAGGTTGAGAGATACATTGGCAAAGGCATGAACAAGTAGATTATAGAAAAAACAAGATGTAAGTACTGAGAATGTCATTTATGCGATCTCTGAATCTCACAGGCAAAGAGGGGCCCATCATCCAGAGAAAATAAATGAATATGACTTGCAGAATTCTTCATTCTTGTATTCCAGGATGCAACTAGCAGTAATTAGTTTTATTCAGTTATGTAATATATGTAAACAACAGCAACACAACCTATTTAGTATATAAGAGGCACAATCATGGTTTCGTGTTCGTCTATGTGCTGTTGGTGAAACTTGCTAACTTTGGATTTTGGAATATTAGTTATAATTATAATTCATGTTTTATTTGTGCTATGGTTTCTCTCCTGCTCACAATGGATGTTCTTTTTGTCCTCAGAGTCAGAAAAATTTAAGGCCGCTATTATCAGAATTGACAGTCCTGGAGGTGACGCTCTTGCCTCTGATTTGTAAGTCCTAGTAAAATTTTGGTCCTTTTGCATGTTTATGATCTGCAATTCTATTCACGGGTGGAATTGTAATGCTTTCTAAATATTTTGGTTATTTTGCATGTTTAGCTGATCATAGTCTGATGTCATGAATCACGGTCTTTAGGATGTGGAGGGAAATTCGGCTTTTAGCTGCTTCAAAACCAGTTATTGCTTCAATGTCTGATGTGGCAGCAAGTGGAGGATACTACATGGCAATGGGAACTGATGCTATTGTTGCCGAAAGTCTTACCATAACTGGTTCAATTGGAGTGGTCACAGGTGAATCAGAGTGTTTTATTGTTTCAGTTGGTGAATATAGAAGGGCATGCATGAATAATCTAACTGAAACAATTTTTTTTTTATTAAAATCATTCATGCACATGATCATTCAAAATATTTTTTCTCATCAGTTTCTATGTTACAATCTGTTAAAATCAATTAGAATTAGAAATCAAATGTTATGATTTTCTAGTTGACTTATCGTATCAATTATATAGCATTAATTGTAATTGATTCTATTTCTATTATAAATATAAAAAAGATGTGCTCTGTCTAGTCACACAAACCATTATACTCCCTCCGGTCTTAAATATAAGCAAAAGTCACAATGTATTTGGCTCAAATTTAGACTAAATACGTTTTGACTTTTGCTTATATTTAGACCGGAGGGAGTACATAATATCAATTTCTTTATGGTATCAGAGCAGCTTTTGATTTTGTGACCTGTCTCTGCTTAACTACCGCTGTTGGCGGCTAGCAACCAAAACATTACTACGAACTCTTCCTCAAAACCAGCCTACACACATGAGATCACCGTCGACAGCCATCTCATGTGCGCATTTTGGCCGACATGTTTCAGATGTCGTCACCACGTGCATCATCCTCTTAGGCATTGCCTTGGTGCACTGGTTTCAGATCTGGTCTTGGTATTTGGTTTTGGTGCACAAATACCTAGATTCTATTTGTGGTAACTTCACTTCCCACCAATGATCAATCCGGTGGTGACTCTTTCCAACCGACGATCAATCCGGTGGTGACTCTTTTCCCATGGACGATCAATCCGGTGGTGACTTTTCCCACCGAAGATCAATTCGGCGGTGACTCATTTCCCCACCGATAATCAATCCGGTGATGAATTCTCTTCATGTCGACGATCAATCCGGTGGTGAATTCTCTTCATGCTGACGATCAATCCGGTGGTGACTCTTTTCCCACATTTGGATCATATTTGTTGTGACTCTTTTCCGATTGCTTTAGTGTCTAAACAGATGCGTAAGATATCATTCGCTGTTAGTTATATAGTCAAGATAGGGGATGGAAATCCCGAGTTCGATTCCTGGTGGGAATTTTTTTTTGGCCAGGCTTTACTTACCTCGCAGCCAAACTCTGGATTACCGGGGCCCCCTTCCGCTGAGAACCAGAGGGTTAATAGCTAATACCAAAAAAAAAAGATAGGGGATGGAAATTGTAAATCAGGGATCGAAACAACAAAACAGAGACAGAGGAAGAACAACAAATGCACTGCTAACATCTGTTTACTTTCCACAAAAGAAAGAAGTCTTTAAAGTCATTGTTGGGTCCTATTCATATTTCTTCTGAAATCTCACCTGCTCTAGATTATATAATTCAAAATAATTTTCGATAAAAGAAAGAAGTGTTAAAAAGTACAGACTGCTGATATCCGTTTACTTTCCACCAAGAGGACAGCCTGCCCCCAAGTACTTTTTTCAAAAACAAGAATGTAGGATGAAATTGTTCTTTATAGTGGTAGATCTCTGTATGCACTTACCTGCTGGCCGGTCATGCAATGAAGACTAAGCAAGTAGTTTATCAATTTTAAGTTATTTTAATTTAGGAAAATATAACAGTTTATGGTACCATTTGAATACTAACTAACTGCAGCCAAATGATATGTAGCTGAATGTTAATTATTCATTTGACCTCTAAAATGATGAGGCAAAACATTATAACATCATGAACAGTCAGTTCTAAATACTTTGTTTTTGATCTTCATAATTTGTTAATTTATGAGATAACAACTTTTTGCAGGAAAGTTTAACCTTGGGAAACTGTATGAGAAAATTGGCTTTAATAAAGAAATTATATCAAGGGGAAGATATGCTGAGGTCATGGCTGCTGACCAGCGTTCTTTTAGGTAATAATTTTATTTGTTATCTCAACTATCGGGAACTCTCTTTGAGAGGAAAGTGCATAACCGTTACATTTACATTCTAACTGGTCTCTAGCCCTACAAAAATATGCTGATGGTAGATGATTCCTTAGCTCTTATTATTATAAATTAAAATCTTGGGGATTACAACTGAAAAACACGAATAAATTTCTAGTTAAAAACATGAATAAATAGTACTAAAATCTCGGGCTTACAAGTTGAATACTTTCTAATTTGATTTGGACACATTTTATTAATTGAACACAATCTTAAGCTTAGGCTTGTTTATTTACTTAAAATACAAGATTGAACAAACATTTAGCGTGTCAACCTTAGATAGTTCACGAATAGCTCAACACATTTACACCTCTTATGAAAAGCATACATATTCCTAATTATTCTCTCCAGTTATTTATTACCTATTAGTAACGTTACTTAGTGAAGTTCACTGTAATGGATTGGATTAAAACTGGCATGGGACCACATACGTAGTTAGTAATTGTAGCAATTGTTTGGTTTCCTTTTACTGATCTCCAAAGAAAAGGGATCAAGGTGTTAGGTATCCCCTAAAAACTCCATCATATATGAAATCAGATTGTAGCTATGAAGCCTAGATACTTGATACGACACTGATAAGATATGGATCCCCTCTGTATCTGCTACACTTAGCCTTAGCCGTATCCTGCTTCACATAGCAGTATCACAAACATATCTGGTATTTTTATATTAACAAAATAAAATTTAATCACAGGATACTTCCCCGATATGTATCGGGAAGTATCAGACATGTATCGATGTCGGATACGGTATCTAACACGATACTTGAGCAATTTTGGAGTATATGGGCTTCACAGGATTGTAGCAATGAAAATTCACTGAAAAAATAAACAAACTTACTGTCTTTTACCCTCTATGATTTACACTATCATCATAGGGAGGCCAAGGGTTCTTCCTGCCATTTATATTTTTCAAAAACTTCAACTGACAGATTTACAATGTATTTGTGTTGGATAGCTATTCATACATATTTACTTCCAAAGCAAACAAATATGAGCATTTTTATTTCATATTTTTGTATAGACCAGATGAAGCAGAGCTATTTGCAAAATCCGCACAGAGTTCTTATAAAGGATTTCGAGACAAGGCAGCTTTATCCAGATCAATGACTGTATGTTCTATATTTATTAAGCGTATTATTCATGTGCTTTTTGTTCATTCTTTCTTATAGATGTATGTTACAACTACAATTATGTATCTAGGTGGAAAAGATGGAGGAGGTAGCACAGGGGAGGGTTTGGATTGGTAAAGATGCGGCATCACATGGCTTGGTTGATGCTATTGGTGGTCTTTCTCGAGCTATTGCCATAGCAAAATTGAAGGCCAACATACCTCAAGACCAACAGGTTGGTTTCAGATCACATTTATTCTACCAATATGAATGTTGTATTTTTGGGGTACAGTTGTAAAAAATTGTGATTTTGCTTGAGCCATTGCAGGTTACTGTTGTGGAGATATCCGCATCAAGTTCCTCTCTACCTGGAGTTTTATTTAACGGAGTGAGTTCCCTAACTGGAGTCGTAAACATGTTGAAGGAGCTGCTACAGGGGTTGACATTTTCTGATGGAGTTCAAGCCAGGATGGATGGAATCATATTTCGTTCAGTGGAAGGTTATCCTAACGCTAACTCCATTTTGTCAATTATAAAAGACTATATTAGTACCCTGTAGTTTTTTTTATAATTCATTGCAAGCATTTTATCCCATTTTGTTTCTATAGTTTTCCTTGTATTTTTCATTATTTTTAGTTTGCCCGAGGGATAACAGATGAGAAATTGTTGTATATTGTAAGATATGTAGAATTATTAGAGCAAAAATTAAGGTTTACAAACATTAAACTAAAAGAGTCCTTACCAAAAACAAAAACATTTAAAAAAGTCTATGAACTGAATTTTAAACTGATTTGGTTAATTTGTGCTTACATGACAGATATTGTCTGGATTAAATATGTTGACAGTGCATTTTAATATTAAAAACTATAAATAATTTTCCATAAAAAATAACTATAAATAAATTAATTATGTATAAATGACATAAAATAAAAACTGGAAATCCCATCATCTTCAAAAGTTCACAAACCCAGAATGCAACAAAATCACCAAAAGCCATCTAAAATTCAACCTACAACCCCACCTATTCTCTCTTCTTCGGAACACCACCACACTTGAATTCCACCCAACCATTTCTCTCTTCTTCACAACACATTCTAGGAAAGTAGTTTGTAGGAAATTGGAGAGTAAAATGAGATAGATCTAAGGGAAATAAGAGAGATGGAGGTGAGGGCAGAAATGGAAGAAAAATGAGCATACCAACTACCAACCATCAGTAAAGAAGAATTGATTTTGGGCTCAACGCAAAAGCTAGAAATTGGAGCTTCTCATAGAATTGAGTTTGGAAGACATAATCGATTTGGGAAAAGTGAATCAAATATGTTGCAAAACTAAGAAATTACGGTGAAGGCTTGCAAACACACATCCATGTGTTGCAAACGTCTAACCAAACAGGCACATAGCAAATGTCCCCTTTCGAGGCAATTAAAGGAATGCTCTACATAAACATGTTAGAAATCCCCGCATGCGTCAATCACACAGTATGCACAGTGTTCCTGGACATAGTATATCCACACCGGAACCAACAACAAACGGAACATCAACATTACATTTTATTCATCTCGCTCATGGTTTTTTTCCACCGAACCGACCCATAATATGCAACAGGAGCAACACTGTAACGCTGCACCAGCTAGTGGATAGTGAACCACTCATTCCATATACTGAACATCATTCTTCGAACTTGGCTCGGTAACTGAACACCATCATTCTAGATTTTGTCATTACGGTTATGTCAAATGCACCAAAATAACGATGCTATTCTTCCTACCGTCACACTATCCTCATTTCTGCACATTTCAAACATCATATCCACAATAGTCCCATGTTGATACGCTACATTATGCGGAATTCATGATATACATGTTATCGACCAACTCTCATTGGTTGTTGCACATAAAAAAAAAACCCCGAACATTCCAATTATTCTTCTTAAAAAATACTCCCTCCGTCTCAAATTGAATGAGTCAGTTGACTGTTATACATTATTCACACATATTGTTTTGACCATATTTTCCAACTAATAAGTAAAAATAAATATTAGCTATAAGATGTTGTTGGATTCGTCTCGATGAATATTTTCAAAATATCAACTTTTTTTTATAATTTTTACTATTATATAATTAAAGATATTAATCGTCAAAGTTATGCATTGACATACGTGTCCAGTCAACTGACTTATTCAATTTGGGACGGAGGGAGTAAAATTTTAGCCACTATAGACTAATTTAATAAAAGGCTTAATTAGTATTTTGGTCCCTTAAAGATATTTTAGGTTTCACAATGGTCCCTTAAAGAAAAAAAGGTCAGGATTGGTCCCTTAAAGACACATCTGTTTCTCAATTGGTCGTTTCCGTCAATTTTTTACAAAAAATGTTAGTTTTAGTACACTGAATTGTGGATGTCATTAAGTGTAAGTGGTCCACCAAAAACCTTATTAATTTTTAAAATTTTAACCATTGAAATTTTTTGTTATATTTGGAGTTAAAATTTAACGGAAATGACCAATATGGCAAACATATATGTCTTTAAGGGACCAATCCGGACCTTTTTTCTTTAAGGGACCAATCCAGACCTTTTTTTCTTTAAGGAACCATTATAAAACCTAAAATATCTTTAAGGGACCAATAAACTAATTAAGTCTCGATAAAAATGGCTTCAATGACAACACAGCCTTTCCATGATGAATTGACGAGCGTTTAGTTTAGATTCTGTTGTAATAACTGAAAGTCAACTGAAGTCAAGCAATGTATTCTGTGGCTTCTCATCCTATTTCCATCTCATTTAACCACCACCACCACCACCACCACCACCACCATAACCTTACTCGTCACTACAAAACTATTTCGAGTCCAAACTTCAACAACAACAACAAAAATAAAAACCCTTTTCATTCATTTACAACTCCAAAATCATCCCTCTTATCTTCTCCCACAATCTCAACACAACAAAATGAACCCAAACAACCTTATCCTCTCCAACATTTTCACAACCTATGCAACGCCGGAAACCTCAACGAAGCCTTTAACTTCCTTCAATCAAATCTGAACGACGTCGTTTCCTCTTCTAATCTTAAACCAGAAGAACTCATTGGTATCTTACTACAAGCATGTGGACGCAACAAAAACATCCAAGTTGGAAGAAAAATTCACGACTTTGTTTCCTCTTCGCCTCGTTTCAAAAACGACGTCGTTCTCATCACTCGCATTGTTACTATGTACTCCAACTGTGGCTCTCCTAATGATTCCCGTTTCGTCTTTAATTCTTCCTTGAAAAAGAATCTCTTCCTCTGGAACGCGCTTCTCAGTTGTTATTCCAAGAACGCGCTTTTCTACGACGCGGTTTTTATGTTTGTGGAGTTAATTTCTTTGGCTGAGTTTTCGCCGGATAATTTCACGTTACCGTGCGTTATTAAGGCGTGTGCGGGGCTCTCTGATGTTAAACTTGGTGAAGCAGTTCATGCGTTTGCGTTGAAGACGAAGCTTTTCTCTGATGTGTTTGTTGGGAATGCGTTGATTGCTATGTATGGGAAGTATGGGTTTGTGGAGAGTGCTGTTAAGGTGTTTGAGAAAATGCCTGACAGAAACTTGGTTTCGTGGAACTCGATTATGTATGCTTATTCGGAGAATGGTGTATTTGAAGATGGTTTTTGTTTATTTAAGGGGCTGTTACATGGTGAAGAAGGTTTGGTTCCTGATGTTGCTACAATGGTGACAGCGATACCTATGTGTGCTGCTCAAGGTGAAGTGAAATTAGGGATGGTGTTTCATGGATTAGCTTTGAAACTTGGCCTTTTTGGGGAATTGAAGGTGAATAATTCCCTCATTGATATGTATTCAAAATGTGGTTACTTGTGTGAAGCGCAGGTTTTGTTTGATATTAATCAGGAGAAGAATGTTGTTTCTTGGAATTCTATGATTGGGGGATACTCTAAGGAAGGAGATTTTCGCGGAACGTTTGAGTTGCTAAGGAAGATGCAGATGGAAGAGAAGTTTAAGGCGAATGAGGTGACACTGTTGAATGTTTTGCCAGTTTGTGCGGAGGAGATACAGTTTTTGAAATTGAAGGAGATTCATGGTTATGCTTTAAGGCATGGATTCCTTCAGAATGATGAATTGGTTGCCAATGCTTTTGTTGCTGGATATGCTAAGTGTGGTTCACTGGATTATGCTGAGGGTGTGTTCTGTGATATGGAGTCGAAATCAGTAAGTTCTTGGAATGCAATAATTGGCGGTCATGCTCAGAATGGTTTTCCCAGAAAGGCTTTGGATTTTTACCTTTTGATGAGAGATTCTGGCTTGGATTTTGATTGGTTTACAATAGGTAGCCTTCTCTCGGCTTGTGCTCGCCTGAAATCCCTACCCTATGGGAAAGAGATTCATGGTTTTATGTTGCGTAATAGTTTGGAATTGGATGAATTCATTGGGATATCATTAGTGTCGCTTTATGTTCAATGTGGGAATATGTTACCGGCAAAATTGTTTTTTGATAATATGGAAGAGAAAAGTTTGGTGTGCTGGAATACTATGATTAATGGCTTTTCACAAAACGAGCTTCCTTGTGACGCCCTTGATATCTTTCGTCAAATGCTTTCAAGTAAAAATCAGCCTGATGAGATTTCCGTAATAGGCGCTCTAGGGGCTTGTTCGCAGGTGTCGGCGCTGCGACTAGGAAAAGAACTTCACTGCTTTGCAACGAAAGCTCATCTCACAGAGGACAGCTTTGTTACTTGTTCATTGATAGACATGTATGCAAAATGTGGATGCATGGAACAATCACAGAACATATTTAACAGCGTATACCAGAAAGACGAAGCATCATGGAATGTTTTAATTACAGGATATGGAATTCATGGACATGGACTGAAGGCTATAGAGCTGTTTAAATCAATGCAAAATTCTGGCTGCAGACCAGATTCTATCACGTTTATAGGATTGTTAATGGCTTGTAACCATGCAGGTTTATTGACAGCAGGATTAGAGTATCTTGGTCAGATGCAGAGTTTGTTTGGTATAAAGCCAAAATTAGAGCATTATGCATGTGTGGTTGATATGCTTGGTCGCGCAGGACGATTGAACGAAGCTATGAAGCTTGTGAATGATATACCAGACGAACCAGATTCCGGGATATGGAGTTCGTTGCTCAGTTCGTGCAGAATTTATGGGGATTTAGATATTGGAGAGGAAGTTGCTAAAAAGTTATTAAAATTGGGACCAAACAAAGCTGAGAATTATGTATTGGTATCAAACTTGTATGCTGGATTAGGAAAATGGGATAAGGTGAGAGAAGTAAGGCAGAGGATGAAGGATATTGGGCTTCAGAAAGATGCAGGTTGCAGTTGGATTGAAATTGGAGGAAAGGTTTATAGATTTCTTGTTGGTGATGGATATCTTTTGGAATCAAAGAAAATTCAGCAGACTTGGATTAGATTGGAGAAGAAAATAAACAAGATTGGATATAAACCCGACACAAGTTGTGTGCTTCATGAACTAGAAGAAGAGGAAAAGGTTAAGATACTTAGGAGCCATAGTGAGAAGCTTGCAATTTGTTTTGGTTTATTAAATACTGCTAAAGGCACCACATTGAGGGTTTGCAAAAATCTACGCATTTGTGTAGACTGTCACAATGCTATTAAGTTAGTATCCAAGGTTGATAAAAGGGAAATTATTGTAAGGGACAACAAGCGTTTTCATCATTTCAAAAAGGGATTGTGTAGCTGTGGAGATTACTGGTAGTTGAGTGACTATGTTGGTTTTCAAATTATCAATCAATCAATAATCTTGACAACAAGAGTCTTTAAAAAATTACTGTAGAATTCAAAATCTGGTGTATCGGTAGTTTTTGAACTTTTTGGTGTATGATAATTATTTACGTGATATTTTTATTTTTTTGCAGCTTTGCAGGTCTGACCTTTTTTTTTTGTCAAACCGGCGGTGTCAGATGCGGTGTCAGTGCAGCTATTTTCTTCCCCTATCTTCTTCACGCTATCCATTGGATTACAACTATTTTCCCTCCTAGAATTTAGGGAAAGTGAATGAATTTTGAATTTTGAAAAATTTCACGAATATTTTAATCATAGCTCCTTCTATAAATTGGCATAGAGGCTGGGTTTAGTTTGCTTCCAATCTTTCATACCTAAATCGTATTTAACCTTACTGATGGAGAAAATAGGGAATGAAAATACCAAGTTTGATGCTTTGGGTTCAATTTTGCCTGGAAGAGAAGAATGGCGTATCAAGGTTCGTGTGATTCGCATGTGGAAGGTGCCTGGGTTCTTGAATCCGTCTGAAACAAATTCTATTGAAATGGTTCTGGTCGAAAAGGTATGTAGATGACTGAAATTTGATGAATGAATGTTAATTTTGATTAAGTATTTCTTTTATTTATGGTGTATGATATTTTTGATGGGATAAAACTCTTCAATTTATATTGTACATGTTTGAATCAAAGATTGAAGAAGGTGGTGTATATGAATTTTTGTTTTTGTCTGTTTCTCCTACAACTGGCTTTTATCGAACAACCCTGCATCCATACAAAATATTTCTCCAGATTAGGATGAAAGTTAAGGTTTCCCCAAATTCAGGGATGTGTGAATATGGTTAACCTTGACAGATTTTGGTGATGTGCTGGCTCATACTCATGACTATGAGCATCTGGTTGGTTAGTAATTTCTTTGAATGTGTGATAATGTTTTGGTTGATTCGGGTACATTGTCATGATGACTGTTTTTATTTTTTTCATGTTAAATGTAATTGGTTTGATGACTGGAAGGTCTGCTGAAAAGGAGTACATAAGGGATGGGAAGATAACAAAAATGATTTTGGTTGAGCTAACTGACCATAGGTTTGATAAATTTTTAGGAAGCTTTTGAAAAATTCTTGTGTTTTGATCTAAATTTCATTTTTGTTGTAATGACTGATTGAAAATATTTCTTTTTCAGTGGCAAGATTGAGTGTGCCCTCTTTTGGTGATTATGTTGAGGTTTTGAAGAAAATGATGGGAAAAAGTTCTGTTGGCTTGCCGGTGGTGGTTGTGCAATTTGCTAAAGTGAAGCTTTTTAGGGGTAGGTTTATTGCTGTTTGTTTGTGGGTTTTTTTTTTCCTATCTATGATGTTGATTAGATTCGTATGTCACAGAGAAAGTGTCGATTCAAAACGTCATTGATACTACTAGCTAGGCTTTTTGTGAACCCTAATATAACTGAAGCAGAGGTGTTTAAGAATAGGTACACTCTCTTTATCATTTTTTATGTTTAAGTTAGTAGTCTGGGGAACTTCTAATTGAAGTCTAATGTGTTAATTTTATTTCTTGCCAAGTAGCATTTCTTTTCATGGAATTGATCTGATAGTATTGTGCCCTTTATAATCAGGTCTCATACATGTCAATTAGGCAACTCAATGAAGACAATTTCTATAATATTTTCATGAGTTCACTTGCAATAGTTTAAAATTGAGTGATATAAGTTTTATGGTATTCCCTTGAAAACGTGCTAATCAACTTTGTCCCTTAACATTCATGATAGGCAACTCAGTGAAGAGAATTCCTGTAATATTTTCATGAGTTCAGTTGCAGTAGTTTAAAATTCAGTAATATAAGTTTAATGGTATTTCCTTGAAAACATAGTGATGTAAAAGTATGTTATATTTGCAGGTTTTGTCCAAGTGCTGTCCAAATTTAGCAGTAAACTGGGAGTAATTTAGGCCTCCTACTTCAAGAGTTCCATTGGAATAGTTTAAAGGTCGTGAAATTTGAGGGTGTTAGTTATCCAGTATAACCTATATGAGGTTGTATATTGAATGTCATTCACTCATCCAGTTTAGAAATTTATGTTATGGTTTAATATTTTGTAAGATTAGGCTAATCAAAATATTTCAACCCTCTTTACTTCCTATTTATTTCCAATTCATGTTTTTCTTATGTCTTTCCAAAACTGATGTGTTTGGGTTAAATACTAACCAAAGTTTTCTTAAGTCCAACGTAATTTTACTGTTATTGTGTTTTTAATTAAATTGAACATGTAAAGTTCGGATCAATATTTTTTCTAAAACTGCAGAATTTGTTAGCAGTTTTTTTTCCTTCTTCACTTTATTGAATTTAAGTTTCGAAGTTTTGGTTTATTATAGGAACCTAAAATTTCTGTTAATCTATATATATGATCCAGCAATGAATGTGGAAATGACTAAGGATCAACTAACAATGTTATATGAGGAGTTAAAGTTGCAGAGAGTTGTAGCCAATGAGACCATGGAACACACCAAAAGATTAGTCACAAATGCCAAAAATACTTTTTCAAATTATAAAACAGAAGCAAAAAAGTGCAATGTAGGAATGGAAAATTGTGAAGAAGCGAGGGAGAGGGCAGAGGCAGAGCTTGAGGAAGAGCATCGGTTGACAGCGATTTGGGAAAATCGAGCTTGCAATTATCGGTGGAAGGACACAAGATAGAAAACACTTAACTACTAAGTAGTACTAACTGTCATTGCTTTGTGTTAATGTCAATGCTTCATTGTAGCATGAAGGAAAATAATGGGTTATAATGTTTCCTCATATATTGGTTATAAGCAATATATTTCTTTATATTTTTACACTACCTATTTTATTATAGGAACATTAAAATTTCTATATATATATATATATATATATATACCTTGCATACGGTTTAATTATATGTTAATGGATAATAACCTATATACATGTTAATCTTTTTTTTTTTTTGTTTACAAGAGAGAAATATATACATGTTAATCTATATACCTTTATATTATGTGTTGTCCTTTTGGTTTTTGTTATTTTATTTATTATTTATATTTATATATTTAATTGTTTTGCTTTATCTTTGGTTTCCCTCCATTATGTGATTTTGAATCTCATTTGCTCACTAACTTTTTCTATATAAAGCTCTCCTTACTTTGTTATCTTTTTCATAGTTGGTTAGCTTGATCATATCAAAGAGGCTCAACAGTCATGAATCAACAAGAATGTAAAACTATGGAAAAATTGAAAGAATTTATTGGTCTTTTTGAAATTAAGAATCTCAATGAATTATGTTTGTTTAATGAACATGGTACTTTTATTGTTCTTGCTTGGTATCAATCGGTTGTAGAGGGTGTAGACATGTGGTATGAAGATGGATCATCCAAAATTATACCCAAGTATTAGACTCTTTAGTTTACAAGTCATTTTTTGTTATCAATTCTGTTTTTCTGTTTTTCTGTTTTTTATTGTTATTTTTTCTAATTTTTTTGTTAATAATATAGGTATAGAATGAAAGTAAAAGTTAGTCATGGGGATGAAGAAGCTGTCTTTAAACTTTTTGATGCAGAGGTTGAAAAATTGGCTATGGAGACATGTCCATTATTGCTTTCAATGGTATTGTGAAGCTGTTAAGTTACGATTATGGACATTACATTATGTAACTTTTGTATGTTTGTAAGTATCTAACCTTTGTCTCTATAGGGTGAAGCATGTTCATTGTTTCCAGATGAAATGGAGATCATTTATGGTGAGCCTATTCTATTCAAAGTTGAAAAATCTGTTGTGGAAGCCAAAGGAGATTCCAACTGCTTCAAAGTATTAAGTATATGCAATGAAATTTCTTTACTTGATTTGTTCTTTGATAAATACTTTACTAATTTTGATAGCACTGTAAGTTTCTTTATCAGTTATTGTTTTCATTGATTAGCCTATATATATATATTATTATAGATAGATATAGTTTTGAGTTCGTTTGTTTGATTTCATCTGGACTTTGTCTCTGCAGCGAGCTACTTCCCGTATCGTTTTGTTGCCAGACTTGAATGATGATCCAACTTTGAAAGAATCTGCATATAGTAGTGATGAACAGAATTTAGCTAATGATGCAGTTCTTTCCACTGTCAAAGAAGCTGTAGATGTAGAAATCAAATCTTTTAAAAGAAAGATTGAAGATGTTGTTGCTGGTGTTGTGTGCTTGAACAATCAGCAAGCTGAGAAATTTGCAAAGTTTGTTTATAAATAATAGGTTGTTTCATGGGTTAAGAAATTGTATAATGGTCTTTGTATCGTTTGGTTTTATTTTTACCTATATAAAGAAGACAAAGCCTTCTTTCTTTGTCTTGCTATCTATATCTATATTTTTTATTTCAGGTTATCTTTTACTTTTAATTTATTCATTTTTTCTTTTAATTTTTCAATTAAATGTTATTTAATCCGTGCAAGCACGGGTAAAAACACTAGTTGGTTACATTTGTCAAGGACTCTAGGAAGCATCAGGGTTGTTCAGTGCGAGATGCACAGCTCATTGCTACTCCTTCAGGGGTACAACGTTTTCAAATAGGTCTCTGTGATTATGTATATTTAAAAAAGATTTTTTACTCTATTATACTGCTAAGTTGGTCCATATATTTCACTACTTAGTACTTACTATCAATTAAATCTCTATATTTTAAAAGCTTATTATCAATATGGTCTCTATGATTATCCATTTAATATCAATTTAGAGGTAGAAAGAATAGATGAAGTGACAAAAATTTCAGCTACACAGAGAAGGGAATTTTCACCATACTCAAGTATAACTATGATATACCTTCATGGAAATCCCAATCAACAATAGCACATGATCAATGGAGCATGATATGGACTACTCTCCATGATTCCGAGATGGAGGTGAATTACTCACACTTGGCCATGAGTAGTTGCAACTCAAAGAAAAATATAAACTATGCTAGAACAATAGAACTAAACTAAAAGACTTTATTTGTTATGCAAAAAAAAAAGACTTTATTTGATTTTTGAAAATGTTTATAATGTGGAGAGATTAACTACCGTCATTTATTTTGTCAAAAAAAAAAACTACCTTCATTTATTGGAGTTTTACTTTTATTACCAACGGTGGACATTTAAAAATTAAAAGGTAAAAAATGACTTCCAACTGTGCTGGGTCTGCCACGGTCCTGGCCATTCTCACATGGGTCGTGGAAATGCTTTGGCACGAAGTTCGAAAATCCTAACTTGTTTGACATGACCGTGGTGAGCTCCCACGGGGTGGTGGCAGACTTTGATAAGGCAAAACTTGACTTTTCACTTCTTTAGCTTCAAGTGACGGTTTTCTTCGGCTTTTGGTTGAACTAAATTGATTAGCATTGAAATTCCACCTTTTCTTCATTAAGGAATGACTTCCATTATCATAATTGGAGTCTTGATCACTAAGACATCTTAAAATGTCTTCCATTCTTCATATTCCAAGTTTTACATCCTATAATTGCAAAACAAACATAAACAAGTAAATAGTCCAAATAAACTTATTTAAGTAAAATACTAGTAAATATTAGGTATAATTTAGTGCTATCAATTTATTTCAAATCCCTATCAACTAACTAGCTAGTTTGTTTAGTTATGCAAATGCTTGATATATAAATGGAGTTATGAAGTTCAAGAGTCAATATGATTAACAAGTTAATTGATATTTATTTTTTTGTACAAGTTAATTGATATATTTAACAAACCTAAATTCTTAGAAATAAGATTTAGGGACATCGAGATAAAAAAAACAAGTTTAATAGTTGTGAAATGAAGATAATAAGTGCTTAAAAATATGGGAATTTGAATGTCATTTTATCTTATTACTTTGTTAAAGACACACTTAGGTAAGTTTTTTTTCTTTTTTTTTTTGTTCTCAAATGTTTCCTTACTACACAACACCACGTACATGCTTATGAAATCATTGAAGGAAACATGATCCAACTTTTTATCATCAAATCGAAGTCTTAATTATTGTTATTATCCTAAACTTTAAATTAAAGCACTTTTAACAGATATATATATATATACTTGGAAACTATTTCAACCGACGGTGGTAATATCAAGGAGGCACAAAAATGTTGTTCAATTGTCCAATTAGACTTGAAGACTATAATACTATGTTCAACAGGTCAAACATACAAATGTTGCCAAATTATTTTATGCATTATAATTTTTCAAGTATTGATCTTAATTGTTTGGATTACTCTGAAAGATGCTTCAAAAATATATTATTTTTATATCTTTTTTTACACTTAATCTTTACTACATCTTTTTTGGATAAGAGCAATGTTAAAAACTTTATTCACTTTTTAAAATTAATGAAAAGGTGTAGTATTTTTGTGTAAAATAAGTTGTGAAAATACACAACACTCTACTTTTGGTTAATAATAATAAATATTATATTCTTTGGCAAAAAATGAGTCGACAAATTTGGTGAATAAAAATGTGGATGACTCATGAAATCCTCAAAAATAGCATCCTATTTTTTTGGTAATAAAATAAAATAAAATCTTTTCCCCTAAATATTGGTGCATATATTATTCCTATGGCTAAGTAACTAAGGTCTAATGAGCAATTGAGTCCTGAAGAGACAAATGCAATCCATTAATATGCTTAAGAGTCATTTTATGAATATTCTAGTTTTGGAAAAGGTTTCTTGCAATTTTATAAGTGCTAAAAACTATTCGATTGTAGTACAAAGTGCATGTGATTTCATAAGTGTTAAAAACTATTCGATTGTAGTACAAAGTGCATGCGGATTTTACGTTATAAATTCATCAATAATATTTTGTTTCTTACATACAAAACAAACAAAAATGTCTAAAACTCTCTTGTTCATTTCTTCTACTATCCTCTTCCATTTCTTATTTCTTATAACCTACATCGGTATGTCATTTGTTTTTAAATATTTTCAAATTTCCTTATTTTACATAACTCAACTTTTCTTAGTCAAACATAATAATACTCAATCTTTCACATTATTAACTAACATTAGATTTATTCTTCATGTTACAGAATATTTTGGTCCCTGCACTTCAGACTCTGATTGTCCAAATTATCTATGTAGCACCAATGGAATTGGGAAGTGTTCTTCGTATGGTTGTACATGTGTGTATAACCCTTAAGTAATTACTTTATGTTAGTTCTAGTCACAATCTTATAACTCTGATGTATGATTTATCTCAAGCTAGCGTAGATTTAGATTTATATATATATATATATATATATCACATTTATGTTCTTTGCCAAATAAGCATATTAAATTATGCAAGTGTTCTTGTCTATCTTTATTTTAGAAGATATAGAGAGTTAATGTCACTACATGATTAATGTTTTTTTTTTTACAAAATAATATGTTAGTTACTTGATAGCAATGTGAATTTATTTATTTTTTTTATTACAAGCAATGTGAATAAATAAATGGGTAAATGGTTGCTTACCCGGTAAAATTAGATAAATTTGATTTACTCCCTGGGTAATTTTTTTTCTTTCTAAATTCACCGTTGCAATATGAAGATTCTCTCATTTTCGATGATGTGACGTGCACACGTGAAATTTTTTTAACTTATATTTATTTTTAATTCCATTCCAGCTAATAATAATTTTTTTAAAGAAAATTAAAACTTTATTATTATTTTTTTTTATAGAAATTCTTAAAACTCTAAAGGTTTAATAAAGTTTTAATAATAAAGTTTGTAATTTCTGTCAATAAATAAATAAAGTTTTTAGAATTTTTTTAAAAAAATTATTATTAGCCGATGTGGAATTAAAAATAAATATAAATTATTATTAGTAACCTGAATGGTTCATGTCGATAAAATAATTGTCAGAAATAAAATTAAGAGTTGAGATTTTATGCTTTGATGAAAAAATGGAGAAAATTAGTACAAAACCTGAAGTTCAAGGGGAATCTTTCTAGTTAATTTTCCTCAAAGCGTAAAATCTCATCTCTTAATTTCATTTATGACAACATTTTTATCTACATGAACCCTTTAAGTGATCCACCACGAACTAGTGTCAAAAATATTTTTTTTTAATAACTATCAGCGATGGTCTTTAGAAATAAAAACTAATAATTTTTACGGTTTAAAGTTTATACAATGACTTAAATTTTTTTTTATAATAAAATATATAATTTTCTTGAACAACAACTTAATCGATGATTCTTAAATATCAAATACATATTTGTTTTATGTCGTTTTAGTCAAATCAATAGCATGAAGTTATTTAATGGTAAAACTCATACCGTAACATCTAAATTCAATGAAACAATATTTATCATCGTTACTATTAAGGGTGTAAGCGGATTAGAAAAATCCAATTGAACCGATGATTCAAATCAATCCAAACTGAAGGGAAAAAACAACGATTTTTATGGTTCAGATTCAAAATCGAACCGAACTAATTAAAAATCGATGTGGTTTGGTTAAGCTCTCGGATTCAATTTTTAAGAACCGATGAACCGATGGTCTGAACAAATAGTTATATTATTATATATTTGTTTATTTAGTTTAGCCCGCATATAAATTGGTCGAACTTATTGTCAAAAATAAAATAAAAATGGCTATTGCATTTCTCTCGAACCCTAACTTAAAAACACTCTCAGACATTTCACTCTTTTATTATACTTATGCATATACTTAAAAAAAAAAAAGTGTTGCAAACCGGTTAAAGTATTCGAACGAAACCGAACTAAACCAATTAGTTTGATTCGGTTACATTTTTGAAAAATACCAAAAACCGTACAACACCGAACCTATCAAGAGATCATTGGTTCGGACATCGGAATCACCAAAAATCAATCCAAACCGGTTCAATTTCACCCTTGTTACTATTACTATTTTGAACCATTTTGGAGTGGGATAAATTGCTCAACTGGTTAAGCTAATTGAGCTAATGATTCAGAAATTGGAGGTCTAACATTCCCGGGAAAAAAAAAACTATGGTAACATTGTAAATTTGTAATATTCTGACGACTAATAATTTTTAATTAAAAAAAAAAAAAACTATTTTGAACCATTTTATTGAGATGACTTTTAGTACTTCATAATTAGCTTAGCGGATAGAAGAGAAACGAAACATCAACAACATGGCGAGCACCGCTCTCTCTGCCGCCGAATCGGCAAACACCACCCGTCAGTCCCCAAAGAAGGAGGTGACTTACTTCACCTTTCTCTCGTTTCCTCCTCCTCCTTCTTCTTCTCTCTTCTTCTCTCTTCTGTTCTTTGCTGATGATTTATTGGGTTTTTACAGGTAAAGGTGGAAGGTGATGCTATCAAAAATGGGGTTTTCTTTTCTGATGAAAAAAAACCTGACCTTAACGATGGACTCGAGTAAGTTCCTTTTCTCAATGTTTCACAGAGATATTCAACTGAAAATGTTATTTATTTATGTGTATCAAAAAGTTGTTAGAAATTCCAAGTTTCTTAATTTATGGTGATTTCCCCTTTCGGAAACATTATTATTGTTGTTTTGTAAGTGATGATTTGTTTATACTTTGTTAATTTATTTACAAGTGATGATGATTTAAAATTAGGAAGATAATGGGTATGCCTCAAATCACACACTGTTGATGGATATGCTATAATTGTTATACTTTGTTCATGACGTTTCTATAATTGTATTTGGATTGGTATAGTAATAGTACTATATGTGTTTATCCGACTCGGGTGGGTTGAGCACAGCTTGTACTTTGTTTCAATCCGATTTTTTATTTATTTATTAATATATTATACATTGTTTGTTGTTCAAAAAAATAAAAAACTGTTGATGGGTCTGTATCTTTTAGGTCTTTTTTTTTTTAACTCAAAGCTAGGTTATGTGATTTGGTATTAATTGGTTGTTTAGTTGGATGTTCGATAAAAGAGTAAAAACTGCTATTTGTTTGGGGATGGGATTAAACATGTGTTTGGTTTTGCATGAGACACAAAACTCGTGTCCAGCCATGCTTCTGCCGCGGTTTCACGGGAGCTACGAAGCCAAGTTTCTAGTTTCTCTTTGGATGTGAAAAATTTATGTGATTTTAAGTAAATGTTACTACAAGCTAGTGATGATAAAGACTTGGTTAATGATGATTAATAGTTGTTAACCAAGTCTCTTGTAATTAGGGAGTTAGTTACAGGGATGTAATCCCCTGTTGTTACTCCACATTATTAGTGTGGTCTTCTCTCTAGATACTCCCTCCGTCTCAAAGAAAATATCCTATTTGGGTTGGGATTTGGATCCTCGGCAGCAAGTTATCTGCCGCAATTTCTACCGCAAACATGCCTGCCGTTGGATCAATTCAACAGGTCCAAATCGTTTCGTGTACAAATGAGCACAATCCTTTATATTTTTTTTTAAAACAACATAGAACCAGCGACTCGGTGGACAATGGCGAGCGGCGGCCTAAGCTGCAAATTGTTTTGTGTGTTTAGGCTGTAATTACTTTGTCTTGGCTGGCTGTTTTCCTATCATCAATTTAGTGTTTTATGATCTAATAGCCCTCTTACTGGTAAATTTCCGGTTTCTTACTGGTAAATAGCCCTTGGTATGCACAGTATGGCCTTCACGCTTACTGGTAAATTTCCAATTTCTAACTGATATATAGCAAAATTCCTTGTGTAAGTAATGATACTCCCCTGCTGCTACTCCACACACTTACTGGTAAATTTCCAGTTTCTTTCATTCAGTCTCATCTAGGATTAACTAGTCATTTTTTTCCTATTTTGTAGACCGTGTGAGAATAAATGTGATCAATGGTATAAGACCTTGAAGCCACTTTTTCAGATATTGATGATGTTCCAAAGTGCAACCCTTTGTTGGAACTGTCACTGGATGAATTTCTTTATCTTTATTGAATGGAATTCTTATTGTAAACCATCATTCTTTTTTTAACAATTTAAAAGGGAAATCTGGTGCGATAAAGCTCTTGTCACTGCAAGATTGAAGGAAGGATCCGACCCATCCCTTTAATTCTTCATTGATTGTTTGTTTGTAGCCAATAACCACAAATGTTAATTTCTTGGTTATATGTTCTAATTCCACTAAAATAGCTGAGGAAAACTAGTGCCATTTCAGTATGTCATGGTGCACGGAGTAAAATCTCACATGGATTTCTTTGGATGAATTCAGCTGTTCTTCTGAACTCCTTAGTCATGTTACTTTGTTGTTAGGTACAAGTGAATAGTTTGTCCAATATGCACAAATGATCAAATTTCTCTGATCAAATTTCTATTGTTGGATTTAATTCTTTTTTCCCTTTATTTTTATGGCATTAAAAATATGTGCCTTGTATTTTAAGATATGGAAATTTAATTTAAATTTTTGTGGGAAGTATTCTTTGCTGTAAGTTATTTCTCTAGATTATGATGATTTACCATTTTATTCTTTTTACAGTCACCTGGACAGCCCACAGTGCATTGAGAGGTTCACAAAATATGAGAATGAATACACTCATCGTTTGTTGGCCAAATATTTCTCTGGCAAAAGCCTTAATGGAGGTACGCAACAATAGTCATTTAAATCGATACACACTACAGAGAACTCTATACACAATATAAATGCCTACTTTTCGTGCTAGATTTGTCATGGGTATGATAGATTCCTTGATTTAATGATGAAGAGAACACAAGAGGCGGAGCATAGAAGGGTGCAATTTGGGGAGTTATGGAAGCTTTGGAGGGGTAAAGAAGCTATTATTTTTCAAAGATCAATATCGAGTTGGCTTTGTGAAGGGGATTCAAATTCTATGTTTTTTACTGGATGTGAAAGCATGAGCTAAGAAAAACTCTTAAAGTGGGAGATAAGTGGATCCAAAGCTCAGTTCAGATTAGAGAGGCAGTGGAAGTTTTTTTGTGACAATCATGTGTCGACTACTAATTGGGGTGGATTTTCCAAGGCTTTCGGTAGAAGAGAACAATGGTTTAACATCTCCGTTCTCTTTGTCATAGATTGAAGTGGTGATCAAGAAGTTTGATGGTAATAAGAGAAAGCTTATCACTCGGGGCAATGGGGGTTTTCAAGAGTGTATATTTGGAAGATTTGATTTTAATAGCAAATGGATTGCGTGGATGTTAGGACCCAATATGAGGTGCTTAAGTAATTATAGGTGGCTAAGTAATAGATATTATAAAATATATTCTTGAATAGATATTATTCAACAATATCTCCTTAGAAATAAGTATATTTTATTAGTAATAAATAATATCTTTTAGTAAAGATATTCTTCAATAATATTTCCTAAGTAGTATTTAAGAATATGGTTTAGGGTTTGAGAGGAAGGAATGAGAATGGTTTTTCTGTTAGGTCCAGAGTAGAATTACCTACTAGTATTTATCTTTATACTCCCTCCGTCCCTTTTTATATGAGCTAGTTTGACAAAACACGGGTGTTAAGAAAGTGGGTTTTAGTATTAAATTGATTGACAAATTATTGATTTTCCATGTTTACCCTTACAATTAATTGTAGTGCTTTGTATCAAACAAAAAAGAATTTAATACTATTCAAAAAACTATGTAAAGTAAATAAGGGTAAGTTTGGAAAAATAATAATTAATATCATTGATAATTGCAAAAGGGTCTTATAAAAAGGGACAAACTTTTTATTAAACTAGGTCTTATAAAAAGGGACGGAGGGAGTATTATCAAATATAAGTACTATTTATATAAATTTGCATATGTTCTTTGTCGTCATTTTCCCTGCAATAAGTGTAGAGGTAGGGGCAAAAAAACAATTGATTCATAAGCGGAATTGTTAGAAAGGTGGGTAATGCAGGATTCACTAAATTTCGGTTTGATCGGTGGATAGGTAATTCTTCTATGTGAACAATTTCCTCCTTTGTTTGTTTGGTTAGAAAGGTGGTGCAGGAGTTGAGAGTGTTGGATGGAGGAGAGTGGAGGTGGAATTTTATCTGGCATGGGAGGTTGTTTGAGTGAGAGGGAGGGTTAATTGTTAGGCCATTGGAGCTGTTGGATGGGGTTGATCTGTTGGAGGAAGATATGTGGGATTGGCGTCCAGAAAGTGGAGGCTTTTTCACGGTTAAATCTGAGTACTCCTTGCTGGCTGGGAGGGTAGTGAATGATGTTAGATTGGCTAGTATGGAGGAAAAGGTGTTTCATAATCTGTGGAGAAGCCTGACCTTTATTGCGAGATTTGTTCCAAGGTGTGTATATGAAGTGTTCAAGTGGTTGCTAATGGGGTGAAGGATTATTTGGAAGGCTAGAAGTGATATTATTTTTGCTAATGGGGTGAAGGATGGAGCTGGTGGGTGAGATAAAGGCTTTTTCTTGGAGATAGTGTTTGAGCAGATTAAAATTGTCTCCGTGTCTTTTCTATGAGTGGTCGGGGAATCCCTGCCTTTGTTTGGAAAGGTAGGGATTGTGCTGTGATTGGTTTTGTGCTGTCTGCTGTTTCTTTATCTGCCGTGGGGTTTTTCAGTTTTGGAATTTGATAGGACTCGATCTCGATTACGATTAAACATTGATCAAGTAGTAAAATATAGAACAGAATAAAATGTTATATTGAATATCTCATAGAATCAAGGTGATTCTATGGCTGAAATTACAGTAGAAATAGAATGATAAAATGCAGAAAATGTAAAGATAGGCTAGGTAGTTCGAGACACCTAGAATCTCCCAAGTAGAGTGACTACTAAAATAATTGCCTAAAAACAATGGCAGGAACCTTCTCCTATTTAATCAATCAGATCCAGATCTATTTTCCCTTCCCTCACCGAATAAGGAAACATTCCTATAATGGTATGATTAGTTGTATCCTTCTTCCCACGTTTCCTTTTATAAAATCTGTCATAACTATCAATACCTCCCCCTTCAAAATTCTCCTTGTCCTCAAGGAGGAATCCTGAGAACTCTTTGTGCTCTTCAACTACCGGTTCTCATGAATTCTGAAAGGTATGTAGTCTCCTCCCTTTTACTAAAACCTCAACCTCCCCTTGTTCATTCCTTCTAATTACCATGGCTTCTTCAGGCTCATCATCCAGTCGACAAACTTCATTCAAACAAGTAACTTTAGCCATAAAAACATTGACTTTCCCTGGGTCCCATGGTCTGATCAAAACTATTGTGTAGTTGGACACCATTTCAAAACCAAACTTATAGTCTCCATTCCTTTTGTACACTGCTATCATTTCCTTCATAAAGTGAAGGTTATACGAAACTGTCATAAATGGAACCAAGACCTTGTGTATCCATGAATCATGCCCACACTTCCAATTCATCTCAATCAAAGCACTCACAAAAACATCTTCCAATATATCAAATATATTGAATATAGTAACGAGAGAAAACTCATTTAAAACATCAAATATTGCTTTGTCTGCATTTCCCCAGAACTTGACAACCCCATAGTCATTTACTGTATCCTCCTCACAAAAAATCATGTTATTGTAACTTGATATAATTTTAGGTAAATAAGAGAAGGAAACATCCAATTCATCTCAAAAGCTTGTTGTTGTCACATATAGTTGCTGTTGATTCCATACTGGTGGAAAGAAAACTACATTCCCCTTCACGAATCAAATAAGAATTATCAAAGTTAAAGCCAAGAGATGTTAGAACCCTTGCTGCAATGTCTTGAATATATGAAGGTACGCTGAAAAGTGCATCTGTTGCTAGGTTTGCCTCCATCTCAATGTTTTTATCTTCACAGTAAGCCAAACCAGTTACAAAACTTAACATAATAACCACAGGCCAGTCTAAGTCAAGCTTCATAATTTCCATTCTTCTATTTTTTGATGCAAGAGCTACATGGAAAAAATTTCTCCTATTCATGATCCTTTCTCTACTCTCCTTATTAATGAACATAAGTACTTTCTCACCTCTCAGTAATGTTTCAGTGTTCGGGGACCTTTCCACTAATTCCTCAAAAATTATGAGAGCACCATGACTCATCAAAGCATTAGTTGATAGTTCACATGGACCATTGGTGGGATTTATCATAAAATTGTAATTTTTCTTAGTAGCTGCTAATTGAGGTTTTGAAAAATGATCAAGGTTACTAACCTTTGCCATGAACTTGAATAATAAAGAAGTTTCCTCTGCATTTATTTTAGATAATTGTTCTCTAGAAGAAAACAATTTTTTTCCAGGATGTGGAGTTGAAAAGTAATCCTTCCTTCTAAGCTTCAAATTCCCATCATCCTTCCTTATGGCCCGATTGTTTTTAAAGCCCAATAACTTTATGCCAACCCATATTACTACTTTCTTCAAATTCAAACAAAAATTATCTTGGGTCTGACCCACAAGGTTAAAAAATTGACCAAAGTCTCCTTGCAATTTGTAACCATGTCACATAACAGATGATAAAGGGTGTCCACTAAGTGGCACATGGGAGAGAAGATGGGATGTGTGCTGACCTGCTGAGAACACGTGTAACAAGATGCTACTTGTAACACCCAAACCCATTATTTATATATTTCTATCTTAGTAAAATCTTTTTCAAAATACGCAACGGAAAATCACATTTAATTTATTGAATATCGGTTCGAGTATTACACTCATCTACCAAAATAATACTAATGTAGTTAATTAGTAAGAATACTTGTTTATACAAATGTTAAATCAACTAATGTACTTATTAGCTATACAAAACAACCTAGATATGGAGACTCTATATACATATAAAACCCCTTTTCCCGTGTCACAATCAGAGCAGAGCTTCACCGACGACTCGACATCGAATACCACAAAACCTGTAAATCTGGACCCCAACGATCCAGCACATAACACATAAAAGAGAGTTAGACAACATACTCAAAATATAAGTGTAAGTAAAGGGTACTTAAACACTTCTTCATAAAACATGCATAATCATACATCATACATATACGTCACTATCATTCATGCATATTCATATATCATGCATATACTTCATTTATCACCTAATCAATCATTCACAAAATACACCAAACATATAGTTTCACGTCGTCTCGTACAATACCAAAACATCAACAAATACATTGTTCAGATTATGGTCATGACGGACCCTGCGTTGTTCATTTTATAGTCATGACGGACTCAGCTCCTCACATACGGATTAACAATCAACATTTACCAAGTATGTGTCAAACATCATTTATTATAAAATGCACACATAATCCCTAATGCAATCTAATGCTTCACATTCATGTTATGTCCTCTAGACACCTCTAATGCATGTGGTACCATCGTCTTTATCAGGGTATTTCACCTCTGATATCCTTCTTTATCAAACAAATATAGTTCGATATCCTTCTTTATTGGACAAACCAATATCCCTAAATATTCATGATGCATGCACTCAAAACTCATGAATATATTCATCAACAATTTTGGCATATAGCCCATCAACAATAACGTGGAACACTATCCAACGTCCGTCTTTATTAAGATAATCAATACCTTAATATCCGTCTTTATCGAATAACATAATTCGATATACTTCTTTATTAGAATAACATACTCTAATATCCTTCTTTATTAAGTTGATTAACACCTTAATATACTTCTTTGACATTTTAACAAACATCATCAACACAATCAACAACAATTATATTCCACACATATAATCAACAACTATCATCACAATACAATTAATCATGGTTATAAACACCTAATTGCATGTTAGGATACCTTAAATCCATGTTAGAAGTGCCTAATTGCACTTAAAACAACTATCAAAAAGTTGCTGTCACAGTGCTGTTCGCTAAGCGAAGGCTTAGCGAAGCTGTTCGCTAAGCGAAGGCTTAGTGAAGGCTTAGCGAAGCTCACCAGAGGATCACCTGCTCGTGGCGAAGCTGTAGCGAAGCTGTGGCGAGCTGTTCGCCACACGTTCGCTAAGCGAAGGCCTAGCGAACGCCTCTTGTCAGGACAGTTCAAAACCTGCGTTTTCCACACCAATTCACCCAAAAATCCCATTTTTCATGTTATAAACCCCAAATAAGTTCATATTCAAGCATAACAAGCATATCTAAACACAAAAGGACGGTTCATTTCACCGATCTACCATTTTTACTACGAAAAAGTAGAGATTTAACACTTTTACTCAAAACACTCAAGAACACAAAGTTCTTGAGTTTAATCAATCATAAACTTCGTTTTTAACCATTAAATTCGTTCATACATCATGATAAGAGCATGTTAAACATGTTATGAACCTTAGAATCGATTTCCATTAAGAAAATCCATTCACAACTAAAACGAAAATGGGGTGGAGGAAGTTCGGGTGAGGAGAAATCGACATTCTCCCCTTCCTCGAGTCACCCACGAATATGAAATCTACTCTCTTACCTTGGATCGACGAAAGCTCCACGATTGCTCCTCGAATCCCTCCTCTAAGCTCTTGCCCTAGCTCCTTGAGCTCTCCCTTATCTCTAAACTCTCACAAGAACAAGAAAAATGAAATGTTTCCTCTCTTCCCCTTGGCCATATGGCGCCCCTCACAAGTCCATAAGGCCCATTGGGCCTCAAGCCCAATTGGCTTGGCCCAACTCGCGTTAACTCTCACTAACTCGTGCGTTAACTAAAACTCTCGATAAATAACTTAAAGTTACTATCTTACTTAAAAACCACATCACCAAATAATTAAACACTTAAATAGTGAATAATAAATTTGGGTCGTTACAACTCTCCCCTACTTAGAAGATTTTCGCCCTCGAAAATTACGCGACTAAAACAACTCCGGATAACTCCTGTATCCGAGCCTCCAACGAAACGCTCAAAACGCTACACATACTAAGTTTGACAAAATTAGTTTATCCCATCCAACACAATTTTTGTCCATTTATCAACAAGAGATCAAGGACGGCCAGTTCCTCAATTTGTCGATAGATAGTCAACAATCATGATATCGGCATAAACCATTCTTATCAAACCGCTAAAATGTCCACTCCGCACGAAACATCCATAGACTCACATTCTACGACCTCACAACGTTACCCTAAAATAGGTACAACCAATCGAACTCTCCGAAAGATACTTCCGTGGAATACTTCCACAACTCCATACTCCTCATAAATCTTTGATTCCCTCATGAATCACTTAACCGTGTTACATCACTTATTCATATTCGAATCTTATTCCAACATATCACTCGATAATTCAATTCCAACAATCACTTGATGACCAACATTCTCAAACTTCATTGACATATGCTAAAAACTACCGTCTCTAACCGTCAAATTCCTTTTCTCACATTGAGTCGAATCCAATACGACTACTCTGTTCCCAAGTAATCTCTTAACCAACCTTTGCATTCCTTAACACAAACAATTTCCAATACCACTTCTTAATCTTTTAGTAATTCGCTACTTCCAAATTAGGCCACTGCCTAAAATTGGTTCTCCAAACAATCATAACCTCTATCTCGTTGATTCCAAACGACATCTTCAATTTGCCCATAATCCATCTATCCATGTTCCTCATCATCTTGCATTGCAACAAGTATACTCTTCTTCGTTTATTCACTCATCGAATTCTTATTCACCTCTGACTTCTACCAATCAACATCTCTCTATGGATAGCTATCTTTAAACTCCTCCTTAGTACATTCGATACCCAAAATCAAACTCTTGAATTTAAATCCACAAGGCTTCAAATACTCGTCATACGATCTAACTCTATCCATTAAATTCTAATATAAGGTACAAGGTCTTCCAATATCAACTCTTTGTCTTAGTATTCTTACTAGCGACTCCTTGTCTACTCCCAATATGACATCTCTAGAAAATTTCCAAAATTCTCGTCCAAAATACATCTCAAGTTTATTCCTCGAATCACTCTCATTCCGTCGTCCACGATGAGACCATACTATATCAACATCCACGATGCATCTAACAAAACTAGTCTCTACCGACTCTTCCATTCCATGAATCCAAATTCCTTAGCAAATACTTACTCACTCTTATCTTGTGGGCACTACCAAATGCTCTCCGACACTTACTTTAGGCATCACCTTCAACCTCTTACTATATGTGCTCAAACACAACATCTACTCACATGTGCGGTAATCCTTTTCGCAAACTCTCACCTAACACAAGTCACTTCCAACATGACCTCATATACTCATTCTCTGCACGTTCTTCAACAGCTAACTTTCTTATTTCCAATCATTCTAAGACGTTACTACTCACTTAGCTTCATCTCAACCTCCAAGACTCTACGTTCTCATTCAACATGTGACACCAATTGTCCGGTTATTATCCAAATCCAATTACCCTTTCTTCGACAAGCCTCTCACAAAATCTTTCGAATCGTTATCCTACTTCCATCTTCGAATAAACTCGACTACTCATACAATCCTTACTTCCAACGATTCAACAAACATACCAATCCTATTATGATATTTCTCAATTCCATTCTCGTCTACCTTAAAGCCTACTTCCCTTCATCGATTAATGAACACCAACGGTTCACTAATCTTCACATCTCTTATGAAAATTACTTCACACACTAGACTTAGAACTCCAAATTGTTCAACCAATTCAACCTACTACCAAATGCACGACTCACGTAAAACTTCTTACTCAAGAATCCGCTACAACATCCGATCCACTTGGATGACAACTTACTTCAAAATCATCACCTCCCAAGAATCTTAATCACTCCCTCTTCTTCATATTCGACTCCTTTCGATCAAACAGGTTCTTCAACTTTGGTCCACAAAACACGCCTCCATACTTTTAGTGCAACACACGATCTCCAATCATTCCGAATACCCTTCATCTCACTTAACCAATCTCACTAACGCCCCACAGCGTAACACTTGGTCTGACAACTTCCCTTCTAGTAGTTTCTCACAACTTGTTGCGCCCATTCATTCCACTTCGAACAACGTCGCCAATTCCTGAATATTCCACTTCAAGAGCATTTCTACTCATCTCATCTTCTCACGTTCGAAACATCTCGGAGGGATATAACCTTCTCCCCCACTTATCTCAAACTCACTCGTACTCTTCCACTAGAACTTCCGGTGCTCACACCTAACGGTTCTATCGTCTCTAAACATATTCTTCCTAAGAAGAAACTAGTATCGACATCGTTTACACGCATGTCGCATACAAGGGACAAAACCTAACCCACGATACCTAAACACTTACACAAAATCATGCAAGCATCCCAGTAACCTATACTTCCCTCACTTCTCAAAGTTAGGAAATCAAAACAACACAAGAAAAATGAACATTGCATAGCAATAATTCATACTCACATTCAATCAACTCAGAACAAGACATCAACAAAATAAATTTCTTGTCTGGCTCCCTCACTTAGCAAAAGCTAGCGAGCTCCCGGCGAGACAAGTCACAAACATTCACAGGATATAGCAAGACTTAGCGAGACTCAGCGAGGTTCATTCTTCGCCGAGCGAGCACATCCAAAAATCTGGGTGCTCTGCTACGGTTTTGAACTTACGCTCACTAAACTCTCGTTTTCTCGACTCACTAATCCACAAAATCCAAAACATCAAGCATATAACATCATTATAGACTTGAAAGCACAATTAGAATCATGCATCAACAATCACAACATAGAATTATGAGATCTTCATGTTTTTACTCATAAAACGCATAGCAATTCAAACGCCTAGTAATCATCTAGCACATGTTATAAACAAACATATAACAAACACATACAAGGACACATTAATATCCTAATCTTCTCACCATTTTGAAAATTAAATTTTTCACTTACTCAAAGAAAATAACTCTATATTTTCACCAAAATCTTCAAGAAATAATATTAGTTTTTAAAATTATTTCAAATCATTACCACATGCAGTTTTATATCATGCCGGATCGTCACATGCAGTTTTACATCATGCCGGATCATCACATGCAGTTTTACATCATGCCGGATCATCAACAATTAGCAAATAAGCATCAATCAACCAAGTTTAAACTACACAAAGGTTAAACACTAAGCATATACAACTATTATAAACATAGAAGTATAATACTCACACATCTACTCACAAGAAGAATGGATAATCTAATCCAATTCACATCACTCATAGTTCCTAAATGAACAACATAAGTGATTTCACAAAACAAACACGACAAATTTGTTAAACAAACGCGACTGACACACAATACTCACTTGGTCTGACTGCACAGACCTGCTCTGATCGACACATAACCCACACAGTCCGAAGACAACGGGGCTCTGATACCAATTGTAACACCCAATACCATTATTTATATATTTCTATCTTAGTAAAATCTTTTTCAAAATACGCAACGGAAAATCACATTTAATTTATTGAATATCGGTTCGAGTATTACACTCCTCTACCAAAATAATACTAATGTAGTTAATTAGTAAGAATACTTGTTTATACAAATGTTAAATCAACTAATGTACTTATTAGCTATACAAAACAACCTAGATATGGAGACTCTATATACATATAAAACCCCTTTTCCCGTGTCACAATCAGAGCAGAGCTTTACCGACGACTCGACATCGAATACCACAAAACCTGTAAATCTGGACCCCCAACGATCCAGCACATAACACATAAAAGAGAGTTAGACAACATACTCAAAATATAAGTGTAAGTAAAGGGTACTTAAACACTTCTTCATAAAACATGCGTAATCATACATCATACATATACGTCACTATCATTCATGCATATTCATATATCATGCATATACTTCATTTATCACCTAATCAATCATTCACAAAATACACCAAACATATAGTTTCACGTCGTCTCGTACAATACCAAAACATCAACAAATACATTGTTCAGATTATGGTCATGACGGACCCTGCGTTGTTCATTTTATAGTCATGACGGACTCTGCTCCTCACATACGGATTAACAATCAACATTTACCAAGTATGTGTCAAACATCATTTATTATAAAATGCACACATAATCCCTAATGCAATCTAATGCTTCACATTCATGTTATGTCCTCTAGACACCTCTAATGCATGTGGTACCATCGTCTTTATCAGGGTATTTCACCTCTGATATCCTTCTTTATCAAACAAATATAGTTCGATATCCTTCTTTATTGGACAAGCCAATATCCCTAAATATTCATGATGCATGCACTCAAAACTCATGAATATATTCATCAACAATTTTGGCATATAGCCCATCAACAATAACGTGGAACACTATCCAACGTCCGTCTTTATTAAGATAATCAATACCTTAATATCCGTCTTTATCGAATAACATAATTCGATATACTTCTTTATTAGAATAACATACTCTAATATCCTTCTTTATTAAGTTGATTAACACCTTAATATACTTCTTTGACATTTTAACAAACATCATCAACACAATCAACAACAATTATATTCCACACATATAATCAACAACTATCATCACAATACAATTAATCATGGTTATAAACACCTAATTGCATGTTAGGATACCTTAAATCCATGTTACAAGTGCCTAACTGCACTTAAAACAACTATCAAAAAGTTGCTGTCACAGTGCTGTTCGCTAAGCGAAGGCTTAGCGAAGCTGTTCGCTAAGCGAAGGCTTAGCGAAGCTCACCAGAGGATCACCTGCTCGTGGCGAAGCTGTAGCGAAGCTGTGGCGAGCTGTTCGCCACACGTTCGCTAAGCGAAGGCCTAGCGAACGCCTCCTGTCAGGACAGTTCAAAACCTGCGTTTTCCACACCAATTCACCCAAAAATCCCATTTTTCATGTTATAAACCCCAAATAAGTTCATATTCAAGCATAACAAGCATATCTAAACACAAAAGGACGGTTCATTTCACCGATCTACCATTTTTACTAAGAAAAAGTAGAGATTTAACACTTTTACTCAAAACACTCAAGAACACAAAGTTCTTGAGTTTAATCAATCATAAACTTCGTTTTTAACCATTAAATTCGTTCATACATCATGATAAGAGCATGTTAAACATGTTATGAACCTTAGAATCGATTTCCATTAAGAAAATCCATTCACAACTAAAACGAAAATGGGGTGGAGGAAGTTCGGGTGAGGAGAAATCGACATTCTCCCCTTCCTCGAGTCACCCACGAATATGAAATCTACTCTCTTACCTTGGATCGACGAAAGCTCCACGATTGCTCCTCGAATCCCTCCTCTAAGCTCTTGCCCTAGCTCCTTGAGCTCTCCCTTCTCTCTAAACTCTCACAAGAACAAGAAAAATGAAATGTTTCCTCTCTTCCCCTTGGCCATATGGCGCCCCTCACAAGTCCATAAGGCCCATTGGGCCTCAAGCCCAATTGGCTTGGCCCAACTCGCGTTAACTCTCACTAACTCGTGCGTTAACTAAAACTCTCGATAAATAACTTAAAGTTACTATCTTACTTAAAAACCACATCACCAAATAATTAAACACTTAAATAGTGAATAATAAATTTGGGTCGTTACACTACTACTGTGCAAAATGGATTGCAAAGATTTGTACATCTGGCCCCTTGATTTTAGGAATATGCCCAACTTGCATATTTCCGACTTTGCCCCTTGGCCTCTCCTCAGATTCGCAAATTCCTTCAACCAAGGAAAGTCTTCGACGACGGCGGTCTCAACTAACGGCGTCCCGACGGCGGTTGGTGGCAATTCGGCGTCCGGTGGCTTGGGTGGTGGTATGATTGTGATATGAGAACAATCCACATGCCTCCTTCGTAAACTCTCCTTCAGCTGAGTCGGGTTTCTCAATGGTTGTTTCCATGGTGATTCGTCCATTATCTCCTTCCACAGTGATTCCTCTGATCGTGGATGTACCGAAATCCCTGGGTTCCACGTTTTGTGAATTACTCCAACCACGATGAGCAGATTCGGATCCGGTGATTTTGCTTGCGGTGGAATCGTAGCAACTGAGTCGCAGTATGGCGGCTCTAACGTGTCCGATGGTTGTTCTGATAGCAGTCCCGACAGTTTTGGTGGTGGCTTGGTCGGTGGTTCCAGAGCAACCACTTGCTCTGTTTTCTGCATCACACTCATCTTTTCTGTCGCAACCTTCACACCAGTTTCAGATACATTCACTTCTGTTTTCGGCTGAAACTCAGATTTGTTGAGGTGAATTTCTTCTTTGCGGTCGTAGAATATATCGTTACCACCATCAGTTTGCGGTGGTTGAGATCGTGAGTCCCACGACCACGTGCTATTATCGCTCCATTCCTCTTCTTCGTCATAGTGGTGCACCCTTTCCCGTGGTCGCCCCCGACGACGATTACAACGATCCCGTTGTTCTAGAATGAGCTCGCGAATCTGCTCCACCGTGACTGGTGGCGGTCGTGATTGTTGTTCAAGAACCAATTGACGAAGCTGCTCAACTGCAACTTCAGCTTTGCTCATCCTTTGTTCTAACGCATCAACACGTTTCTCCATTCGGTGATTGGATTTTGAGTTGTAACCAAAGCTCTGGATACCAATTGATAGGACTCGATCTCGATTACGATTAAACATTGATCAAGTAGTAAAATATAGAACAGAATAAAATGTTATATTGAATATCTCATAGAATCAAGGTGATTCTATGGCTGAAATTACAGTAGAAATAGAATGATAAAATGCAGAAAATGTAAAGATAGGCTAGGTAGTTCGAGACACCTAGAATCTCCCAAGTAGAGTGACTACTAAAATAATTGCCTAAAAACAATGGCAGGAACCTTTTCCTATTTAATCAATCAGATCCAGATCTATTTTCCCTTTCCTCACCGAATAAGGAAACATTCCTATAATGGTATGATTAGTTGTATCCTTCTTCCCACGTTTCCTTTTATAAAATCTGTCATAACTATCGGAATTTAGCTTTTTTGTGTGCTGTCTGGCCCTAGAGCTTATTTATCTGTTGGTGTTGGTTTTTCTCCTCCTGTCGGCAGTGTTTTTATTTTAATTATTTTTGTGGCTACTGTTTTCCTCGACTTGTGTTTCAGGGTATTCCTTTTTGGATCTTGTTTTCGGTTTGTATCAGAGTTGATTGTAATTGTTTTTCTGGTTTTTCGGTGTAGTGGGGTAGTGTTTAGTGTCTTTTAGTTGTGTTGGTTTGCCTGGTGCAGGGTGTGGTAGTTTCGGGGGTTGTTGGAGTTCACTACTCCTTTTGTTCTTTAGGGATGTGGTGTATTTGTATGTTCATCTTTGTGGCATCCTAAGTACAGCTTGTTCTTGGGTTTAGAAAATTGTACAATTTAGGAAATATTGACACATTTACTTAATTCTAGCAAACTATTTTTGCATTGCTTCGTAATTACCCTATATATTAGTTATAAATTCTGCAGTGCATAATCTCTATTGTGCTTGTTTGTTCACAATGATCCATATCTTGTATAAAAAACCTTGAGTTGATAGTAAGTATCATTTTTCGTTGCAGGCACCAGTTTTTATGAGGAAACAACAATAGACGGTGAAATTGTGAAGTCAAGCAGGTAAGAATGTGCAATGAACTATTTTGCAGTTGCAATCTTAATGAAAATTAAGAGAAGAATTTAAATACTACTAGGACTCAATGTTGTCTATATCTACTACTACTACTACATATAAAAAAACTAAAATATTCCAAAACTCTCTAATTTACCTTCACTTCACTAAACTTAGGCCCATTTGTATCAACTTATTTTCCAGCTTATGAAAAGTAGTTTATGTAAATAAATAAGCTTTTATGTCGATTCATAAGTTCTAACTAACGAAAATTATATTTTTATAAGTTGTTTTTTCATATACTATCTTCACAAACATATATAAAATAAAACATTAAAACTCATTTTTATGCATAAGTTGTTTCACATAAGCTAAAAAATAAGTCAATCCAAACGAGTAGGCTTAAATGCAGTTTTGGTCACCTTATTTTCAATTTTATTGGAGTTTTGGTACTCCTGTTTTATAAATTAGATTTTTGGCCCCTTATTTCAAATTTTTTTACTTTTGGTCCCCCAACTCTATTTTGGATTCAATTTTGATGACGTAGCAAAGATACTTATGACATGACAGACATATGCCACTTGAATAAAACAATTCTAAGTGGCATTATAATTTATTTTAATTTCACTAAATCTTTTTTAACAAAATTCAATAAATCTTATTAAAAACTATTTTTATTATTAAAACAATAAATTAAATTAAAAATATATGTTAAACCCGAAATCCTTAAATCTCCTTCAGATTCACTACGGTTTCTTTCTTCTCCCAATCTCATTCACGCCAGAGGATTGAGAGCCAACCCATTTCATTGGCTTTTATTTTTTTCACCAACTCCCAACACACCCTTCCTTATTACTCCCTCCGGTCCTTATTATAAGAAGAATTTTACTTTTTAGATTCATAGAATTTTGGATGTATCTAGTCAATAATATGGACCAGATATATCCAACATTCTAAAAAGTAAATTTTTTCTTATAATAAGAACCATAGGGTGTATGTAGATATAATAAGTACATAAAATGCTGAATGCAACAAGATGGTGCAAATAATCGGTATCTTTTTGCATATAAAATAATTAATATTTTAAAAAATAGTATATTAATGAATGTTGGTATTTCAAAAATGAGTTTTAAAATTTTTTAATTTTTTTTTTTACGAAAAAATTTTATGATATTAGGACATAAAAATCTGTTTCTGTGAATATAAGTACATACAACTTACAACAAGCACGGTAAAAATAATTGACATATTTTTGCATATAAAATAAAATTATATTATTTAGACATAATTTTTTTAACATATTTAGACATCAAAATTTGCAACAAGTGTCCTGCTAATTTTTTACGGTTTTTCACATATAAAATTAACAAATGCTTCCTCCATCTCACAATAGGTGTCCTTTTTGAATTTGTCACACTTTTTAAGGAAATTATTAGCTGTGTTGATTTTTTTTTTCTATAGGCAAATGTTAGTTATTAGTATATTGTTAGAGGGGGAGGAGGAAATGTTAAAAGTCGGGGATTGAAATGTGAACCTTTTCTTAAACTTCTTCGATGTCTCGATCCTTTTTTTTGGTTACCATCTCAACCCTTTACCACTAATAAAATAAGTGTTTATTAAAATGCAATTTTTTTTTACAGCTATTAAAATGCAATGAGTAAATAAGGGTAATTTATTTCAATTTGGATCCTCGGCAGGCAGCAATTTTCTCTGTCAGCTGTTTCTGCTGCAACGTTCTAGGCCGTATGATTCATCCAAAGGTTGAGATAAATGACAAAAATTAACATTAAACCTAAAGGAGTGTTTGGATTGTGGAAAATAATAATTATTATGATTTTGATTGTTGGCTGAATGCTGATTCCGACTTTTTCTTAGATCTTAATTTTTCGATATCACGTTTGTGAAAGTGGCTATCAAATAGATTATAAGATGATCAAAAATTGGGGGAAAAATTGAAGCACAATCAACAGAGAGATTAAACCTAAGGTTTCTATCATATACATGTCGTTAAGCTACAAAATTTGCATAATAATAAACTACAATACTAAACTGAGGGGGGAAATTTGGAGTCATCAACATACTCAAACTCGCCGCTGTTACATAGCTGTGTGATGCCGTATGCGTATTCTTTTTCTACATTTATTTTATTTTGCTTGGTGTTTAACCGCTACCATCAGATTAATCCAACGAATGTGAATGGTGCAGCAGAGGAGGCTGCAGAGGAGTATGCAGCCGAGGATCCATATCGAATTTATTTGAAAAAAATAAGAAACGTTGTCTTGAGTTCTAAAGAGACAAATAATTTTGAACAAAAAAACTCATAAGTGAGGATGTGACACTTACTTTAAGACAGATGAGTATTTTATAGAAATATTACATCAATTTTGATATTTTTAAAATGAGGAGGGATCAATTGACTCGAAGAGGAACTCTTTTAAGTTACTCCAAATCATGACCCTTGATTTTATTATTAATTAATGGTTATGATCAATTACTAATAATCCCTATCATTAGGTTATTGTACGCTTATGAAAATGCACTGCACCGGCTTACACATACATGTTGCACATACGTGTTGATAAATTCCTTAACCTCTTACACATATAGGTAAGAAAACATTTAAATTAAGTTTGTTAAAACACTCCCTGCAACTGAAGGTATATTGGTTGGTATCAATGGGAGATTGGAAGGAGTAAAAGTCCATGTTCATTGTTGCAGGTGTGGTTTTTTTGTTTGTTGCAGGCGCGAGTAAAAAAACTTAACCATAAGTATTATTAGTTATTAATCATAGCCATTGATTAATATTAAAATTAAGGGTTTTGATTGGGAGTAACTATTAACATTTGAGAAACTAATCCATGCTAGGACATGTTTGTGTAGGGTGCCTTGTTTCCGGTTATATGCTGATCCTGTCGTAGGTTTTGAAGAGCAATGCATCAATGGACCGTCTTCACCAGTGGAAACAGAAGCTAACAACCCTAATGGGAAACACACAGTGTCCATGTTTGCATGGTGAAGCATCATTGCATCAATGCATATATGTATCTTAAAAAATTTGAAGTGAAATGCTGAAATCTCTCAAAAATTAGTGTAACAGGCAACTTGCCTATTTTATATATATTTCTTTTCCTATGACACATGTTTATTCATGTTCCTCTCACGTGTGTTTCTCTCAATTTTTTATCACTTATTCTTCTTCCACAGCGCTTTACCTTCCGTAGTTTTATGGGATCTATTGGTGTCACCTCAGATCTGCATTTTAGCTTTATTGAATCACAAGTATGAGCCTGTTTGGCCTAGCTTTTTTTTTCCTCATCTTCTTAGAATGAGAAGCTATTCCAAACAATATTTTTTAAAAGCTTTAGATATGGCAAATGTGTTAGCCAAATTAATGTGTTGATGTCAGCAATTGAAATTCTTGAGTTTGTGAAAGCTACAAATTGTTATCCAAACGTTTCAATTGCTTATTAAGGGTCTGTTTGGATTAGTTTATTTTTAAACTTATGCAAACAACATATGCAATTTTTATGTATTATTATAAGTTTGTCAAGGTAGCTTATGATAAAATAGTTTATAAAAAAACAATTTTTACTAGTGTGAACTTATAAAATAGCATAAAACATAATTTATATTGCATAAACTCAAATATAAGTTAATCCAAATAGGCCCTAAATTCTCTTTACTATAGAGGTGTTTACGGAAAGAAGTTTTTGGAAGTTAAAATTATTGAAAGGTTTGATGATCTAACCATTTTATTTATTGCATTTTATATGTAGGGTCAAGGTTCGAACCCAGAATCTCCCTTTTATTTATCTCGAGATAAATTTATAGTCTACTGACCCAAAAAAGAACAACCTAAGCTTAAGACATCCCCTTTTTTAAATTTGTTGGATTCTATAAATTTGTTTAGATCCTTTTATATAGAATAAATTACACCCATCTCTCTGGAAATAAGCTAAAATTACAATCTCATTCCCTCTTATGTTAAAATGGGAAAGGATTCCCTCCGGTGCATTGTCCACCGGATTCTCTCTAGTTTCAGTGACAACCATTAGATCATCTTTTCTTTTTTATATTTTTTAATTTTTTTTATTGAAAGGCCATGATTTGATTGGATGGATTGTTCACGGGAGACAATCCACTCCCGAGCACATACTCCCTCCGTTCATTTTTAAGTGTCTTTTTAGAATAGTAACACCAAATTAACGAAGTGTATTTTTGCACATTATTTTTCTATTATACCTTCATTTTAATCAAGCAATAAATTCTTATATTTTTGCACACACTTTCTCTTTCCAATAAATTTAATATATTATGTACAAAAAAGAACAATAAATTAATATGTTATGTAAAAATTTAAAAAAAAATCCAAATATATAGCATTAATTAATTTTATTGAAAAAAAATAAGAGTAATTGATAAATTGTACCATTAATACCAAAACGACAGTTAAATAAGAACGTTAAATTCAATGTCAAAAGACACTTAAAAATGAATGGAGGTTGTACACTTTAGTCCATTTTAACATAAATAACTGTTAAATGAGAAAAAAGATCAAGAGTACAATAGGCATATGGTGAAAACCGTGTGTTTAAAAGCATCACGAACATTCTATTATATAGTCGATTCTACAATTAAAAGCATTGATTACAAAAGGAATATGTGCTATGAAATATGCTACATTCTAGAGTATATTTACAATAATTATTAAATATCAACACTCTCCCTCAACCTGAAGCATGTAAGTCAAATACATCAAGCTTGTCACGTATATAGTTGATTCTAGGACCTCATAGTGATTTTGTAAAAACATCTGTCAATTGATCATTATAGAATTGACAAAGCTTGTGACAATGCCGCCTGATTCAATCTTCTCTCTGACAAAATGACAATCTATATCAATATATTTGGTCCTCTCATGAAAAACTGGGTTTGAGGCAATATACAATGCAACCTGATTATTACATATAAGTGTCATTGGCCTAGCTTTTTCAAACTAAAGTTCTTTGAGTAACTGCTACAACCAAATCAGCTAACATGTTACTAGTGCCATGACCCTATATTCTGCCTCAACGCTTGGTCTTGCTACTACAATTTGTTTCTTACTCTTCCAAGATATCAAGTTTCCTCCAACAAGTACACAATACCCAGAAGTGGACCGTCTATCAATGGGTGAGTTTGCCCAATCAGCATCTGAGTAACCGACTATATGAGTATGACTTTTATCTTCATAAATCTGACCTTTTCCTGGAGCACCTTTGATGTATTTCAGAATCCGGATTACCGCATCCATGTGTCCTTGGCAAGGAGAATTTAAGAACTGACTTACAACACTAACTACACATTAAATGAAATGCCTGGACGAGTAACTTTTGAGATAATTCAATTTTCCAACTAATCTCCTATATCTCCCTAATTTGATAGAGGCTCCCCCTGATTAGGTAGAAGCTTGACATTTGGATCCATAGGAGTATCAACAGGCTTTGCATTCAATAAACATGTTTCTTCAAGAATATCTGTATCATATTTTCGTTGTGAAATTACAATATCATCCTTAGATTGAACTATCTCAATGCCCAAAAAATAACGGAGTTTACCAAGATCTTTAGTCTGAAACTGGTTCGAGAAGAGAGATATTGTTTTAACTGTAGTATTCCCTGTTGATCACTACTAGTTATGTTAATATCGTCTTCATACACATTAAGATAAATGCACCCTTGGATAGAGTGACGATACAAAACAAAATGATCATCTTCACTACGAATCATGCCAAATTGTTGGACTACTGTACTGAATCTGTCGAACCAAGCTTGAGGAGGCTGTTTAAGACCATAAAGAGATTTGTTTAACCTACAAACCATATTAGATGACTCCCCTTGAGCAACCATTTCACACTAAGTTATCATTTCAATTAACTAAGGATCACCATTTCAGTGCTAATCACCACTGAACCAACTAAGGATCGATGATAACAATTAACTTTAGACTACTATTTTATGTCAAAAAACTTTAAGTTATCATTGAGGAAATTAATTTTTCTTTCTTTGAAATTTTTATTATTTTAGAATATAAATTTAATATGTAATAATTTTTTTAATCAAGTATAGTAATTTATCCAAGATTGGTATTTTATTTTGTATAGTTTCTTAATTTATCAAAACATTTAACATTATATATGTTAATGATGTGCGGAAAAAATTATAATAAATATTTGCATTAGGAGTTTAATTATATTAAAATGATGTTTTATTAAAAGAATGAAATATAGGTATTAATATTAGTGGGAAGGAGAATAATATTCAAGCTTCTTTCAAGGAAGATGAGTGAAATTTTCTTTAATATATTTTGTATAGGAGGGGAGGGGAGTGTATATTTTAGCACAAGAGCGAAGAGTAGTGTAATATATATATATATGACCTTAAGACATCATATTCAAATTTATTTGGAGTATCTAGTTAAGATGTCAAATAGACACTTTGTTGCTTTTATTTTGATTAAAAATGGCAGATGACAACTTAATTGAAATTGGATGTAAAAGAAAGAGAGACCAGATCAGCATCAGCCATACCATTGATACCAAACAGTATTATACTAATATATTTTTTGGTGAATTTCAACCAATACTTTTTGACAATATACAAAGGATTTTTCCATTTCATCAAGGCTTTCCTGCTTCATAAAGTGATCCATCATTGTGGTGGCTTGAACCCGGGGGTCACTATCAAATAAATTACTTAGCTTCCTTCCTAATAATGATCTTTATATTAAGATTATCACCATATGGCATATATCATATATAGTAAATAAGAAGCAAGCCACTCCTTAAAACACCATATCTCAGACATTTGATCTCTACATGACAACTCATTCATTGAACTGGTAAATACATTCATTTTATTGCAGACTTCAAAAATGGATTGGAAGGTCTTGTTGGTGTCACCAAACTAGGTTCTGATTTGTTAGTGCCATGCTTATTTGTCAACTTTATCGACGAACCATGTGGATGAGGAGGAGCTTGCACTTCCTCCTTACCCTTCTTGTCACTTGTTTCATCCCCTCCTGTCTGCTTTGCTTTCATACTTCCATCCACCTCTGCAGTTTTATTCGTTCCATCTTTAGCTGCTTCTTGTGTTTTATTTTTCTTTGTGAACAACGGTGCAGATAAATTTGGTGATGATGAAATGATAGATGCTTTTGATGTTTCGGCCTTGCTACCGCTAGGTAGAGTATCCGATGTAACGGGTGCAAAACTGTTTTCCTTGAGGTTGGTTTCTTTAGTCTTTTTAACTTCATTATATAGCCTTTCCTGTTTCAAATGCAGAAGGAATTACTGAGTTAAGATGAACTTGAAATGATATCCCTTCTGTACCGTATTAGATTGTTATTTATAAAAGGCTTACCTCCAATATGCCATTGAATTTTTCGGCCAAATTTGGAAGCTTCAGAGCAGTAACAAGTTTTATTGCACCTTTCATTGATTTCTCCAGTGACAAAAGCTTCACAAGTTCAGTAGCTCTCACAAGTTTATCACCTGAAATATTGGTGTGAGGTGAGACTACTTTTCACTTTTACAAATATGGTTACAAAAAAGGGGGAGAGAGAGTGAGGGAGGGAGAGATGGCATGGGAACTCACTATTGCAGCAGGATGCTATAAGTCTTAGTATGCATCTATCTTGTGCAGCTTCCAAATTGAAAGCATCATCATCAAGTAAGCTGGCATCCAAACCAGCATTATCCATTTCTTCCATTTTTTTCTGAATCTGCATGTTAAATATTTACAAATTTAGCTATTGAACTTTAATGATAAAAACAAAGTTGGCAAACAATGACCATTAGATTTGAAGGGATTCTAAGAACAAACCTCAAAGAGATGCATGCTGTTCATCATAAACTCGTTTTCAAGGGCTTCAGATCCCAAATCAGAAGTAGCGAGTGGAAACGCAAGATTCATTAAAGTAAGAATTGGTTTAGGCACCACCTGATGGGTAAGTGAATAGCAATTGATGATTTTAGTCACACACAAAGGAGAAAATGGGAATACAACAAATGCCTCAAACTGTCATATTCTTCATACCTGTGGGAAGAATTCAGGCTTTTTGCATACTACACAAACTAACTTGTTTGTTTGCAAACCCACCATCCAATAGTTTTCATCTGTCTTCTCTTTAAAAGCACTGCATTGAAATTTTGATAAAACAAATCACCACAAGAAAAATATTAGGCACATTAGATTAATACAAGTGGTTGAATGAATATTGAACCTGAAGACTGGAAACCAGCTACCACCAAATTGGCTTGTATATAATCTTAGCACACCCTGCATATTATACTTACAAAATTAGCTGATATAACAATATGCTTTCAAAAGAAAGAATGAAATAAATACCAAATATCAACACTATAGTGTAAACACAATTACCTTGGAATCATAAGAACACAATTGGCCCTCTTCACTAAACCCAAACCAACTTAGAGAGGAACCAGGAGTTATTGGCAAGCGACCGCGAAGGGGTTGAGTCCCATGTGTTATATTAAATAACTTAAACTCTAACACCTGCATGTTTAGAAATACATTATCTTCTCAAGAAATGACATCATTTAAATAACCAGAATAGTATTTTGTCAGAAAAGAATAGATCAGTATGCTCTGCCACTAAGATAATCCTTTCAAAAAGGTTGAATTAAATAGCTAGAGAACAATGAAAAACTTTGAATGTTTGTGGGAATCCGTAATCTTGTCGTATATAGTAATACTAAATAAAACCACACTGGATGTGCCAGTGTCAGAGACAACAGATTCCATGAAGGCTAAACCAACCTGATCGTTTGAGGAAAGGCAATCAGTAGCATGAGTGACAACTGCAAGCTTATCCTTGAAACCCGATGCAGTCACCACTAGCCCGTCTAGCGAAATTACATGTCTCTGCAATAAAATAGATTTAGAAATTAAAGGTAACCATCAAATCTACAGATTGTCTTTTATCTCATGTGCTAACACAAGTTTTAAAAAGTGATTTTTTGTTTAAAAATCTGTAACAAGCTGATGTAAACTTTTAAAAGTGATTATTTTGTTTAAATAACTTGTTTCTTTCACAAAAAAGTTGTATCAAACGGGCATTAAGCTTCAAATGGGGATGCTTCTGGTATTCAATTATTGAAAATTGAAAGGCATTCAAGTAAGCAGTGAATGTGTGACAAACCTGCATACCACCCTCAGTAAAGATCCGAAGGTAATTAAAACTAGTTACTGCAGCCACCCAAGAAGCACCAAGTGCAACAACCTTTACTTCTTCGCCTTCAAAGCGCATAGACCACTGCCAAAAAATAAAATCATAATGTTGAAGTCCTTATAACCATATAACGTTGAACAGGGGTGGAATGGAATTACTTATCTCTTCAATATGTAAATTTCTTTCATTAAAAATACATATAAGGGCACAATCTGACCTCACTATTACTAGCCCAGCTACTAAATGGGCGATACATGAGTGTGCTCATGTTCTTCTCCCCCTTGCAAGGATTTGCAAAGACACTTCCATTCTCATTCAATGCAGCCATTGTAAATCCAAAATGGTCAGTCATTGATGGAACTCGAGGACTACTTCCAGTATCATGAAAATCAATCTGTAACAAAGACATGTCAACTCATTAACATATGTTATAGAATTGATGATTTAACTCAAACCACTAAGCTTCAATTCAATTATATATGGTTATATTCCTATGTATTACCTCAATATGAGAGTACCCATCGTGATCGACAGTGGTTATACTTCCAAGCATATTGTAGCATAAGAAGCGCCTTTTTCCAGGCTGCACTGGCGTGGCTCCTGGTTGAAATGCCTCCTGCATTTTTGTCTTGGGTAAAATTGTGCTTCTAAATCCCACATTGCCATTATCCAAATTCTCCTTGGCTGACCGGTTCCTTTTCTTGTGAGACTCAATTTTTGGATATAGATCAATTCCATCGTCTCCATCCTCGTCAAAATTTTCCTCGCTCAAGGAATGCTTGCGCAATCTTTTCCTGCTAGTTGGTGGCTCAAACTCCCCGTTACTATTTTCACCAAGATCACTCAAGCTCTCACTAAAACCATTGTTCTGATCTTCCTCGTCATACAAAAGAAGCCCTTTATTGTTCTTGCCCTGCATAGGGATATCCTCCGTTGGGGACTTCATAGACGAAGGAATAACATTGTCCCATATGCCGTATTTTCCCATAACATCAATAACAGTCAACGCATTCCCAATTGGCTTCCATGCCATGCAACACACTATTTCATCAAACTTCTGTCTGTCAATATCCTGCTTCCTATCAACATCCCATATCAGAATCTGTTTATCTAATCCCGAAGTAGCCATGTACTTGCCATTCGGTGACCAACACAAAAAACATATAGGCTGGTTATGATCTCCTCTCAGAGAGAACAACTTCTCAGCCGTGTCCCTATCATACATTACGACATCATTTCTCAACCCGGGAATGGCTAAAGTCTCACCATCGGGACTCCAACAAAGAACATTCATGGTTGAAACATCTAACCCAGTGTCAGGAGCGATGCCTTTGAGGTTGTGAAGGTTTTTCCCTGACTGCAGTTCCCATATGATAACGGTTCCATTTGAGTCCAGAGATGCTAAGTATTCACCATTAGGGTCAAAAGCTAAGCCGGTGACCTGTCCTTTGTGCCCTTTCAGAACCCTCGCAATAGAGCCATCAACTGTGTTTATGAGCTTGATGCCCTCGTCATCACCTGCAGCTGCTAACATGCTTCCTTTCTTGTTAAATGCTAGGGAACGTATCGGAAGTGTGAACCTCGTTATATTTGTCTCAAACTCTCCACCTGCCAAGTGTCAACAACAAGCAATCCCCTAAGAACAAAACTCTCTTGAAAAATAAAAATCAACAACTCAACCAGACAACCACACACAACAAAGGCTTTGTCCAATTTATGTTTGGCATTTAAATCAAAACAATTCTACATGAACATTGAAACATGTGTCTCATAAACTTCGAAACAGTGATAAAAAAAATGAGCATCACTTGAGATATAGTAATTGGCACTGTACTGATCCAAAACACTTCAGTGAAAAGAAGGCCGTAGAAAATTTTGTGCTAAATCCAATCAATTCAGCTAATAATTGTCACAAAATAACTGAGAGAACTATAAATAAATAGAAACCAAACAAATCAGATTATCAAAATTTATTAATTTAAATTTAAGTTTTAGTAAAATTAATAAGTAAAAACAACAATAAGGAAGTAAAATTGATACATATGTTACTTCAAATTTAAAAACAATAATTATAAATTATAAAAGGGCATTTCTTTGAGATTAGTAAAATTGACATGACACTGTCTCATAAGTCCTAGGTCAAATGGCAAAAATGCTGAAATTGTTAGGCCAGACGTCATGACCCAGGTTCGAAAACACTTAAAAATATGTGAGTTTAATTTAAGTGGATTACCACTTCATCTAAGACCAAAAATAAATAAATAAAATGACATGACACTGGTCCAAAACACTTAAAGATAATTAGGAAAAATCAAATTTCATAACAAGTCTTAATTACAAGAAGACAACAATTTTGTTTCAGATTTCAATTAAAACAGTGAAAAACGCATATGTACACAATAGGAATAAAATACCTGGAAATTTGTAGAGTTTAACGGAGTGATCGACAGATCCAGAAGCAAGACAAGTGGAATTAGGGCTAAGAGCCAAAGCAGTAACACCATCACGGTGGTGACGGAGGATTTTAGGGGCGGCGGAGGGAAGAAGAGGGTTATGAATCGAGACAGACACATCGGAAGAAGAGGAAGTTACCAGATGTTGGGCTTGCTGGTCCCATAGGACTGAGCAGAAGGAAGCACGGCCGCCCTTTTGAGTGTGAGCCTCCCTCATTTTCACTGACCGGACCTTCATAATGGTTTGTTTTTCCGAAACGGTTGAATAAAATTGAAGGATTGATTTGGAGTGGGTGTGAGGAAAATGGATCTGAAGTTGGAGAAGTAGGGAAGCGTTTAAGGCGCCAAATGAGGTTTTTGGTTTCAGGAGTTTGGCGGGAGGTGGAAATGGAGTGAGTGATGCTTTGTTTTGGATGACCATAAACAATGGACTTTGTCAAATCAAGTTGGATAGGGTTTAATGTTTTAAAAACTACAGATTAGTAGGGAATGACTTTTTGCACCCTCCTTTATGCTACTATATTATTTTTAGTAAGTCATGATCTTTAAAGTTTAGTTCTATTAAATTCTAATGATAATTTTAGTCTTCTATAATATTATGATGTTTTCTCTCCCCAGTCCGGTGATTCTTTTATACCCCCAATATTCTAATTTTGTCCTTGCAAAAAATTCGGTTCGTAAAAAACAAATTTTTTATAATACAAATTCAGAGTAAATTTCGGTTTTTATAAACCGAAAATTGTTTTCAAGGAAGAAAAAAAACTTCGATTTCTATAAACCAAAGTTTTTTGTAAGGGTAAAATTGGAAATGCATGAGGGATAAAAGAATCACGGGGGTGGGGAGAGAAATCTAATATTATAATTTACAAGAACAGTCTCAATTTAAAAAAAAAAAATTCAAAAAATAAATACTTAGTCTTCAAAATAGTCTCTATAAAATCCAAATAAGGACTAAACATGAAAAACTCTTGATTTCACTGACAATATATTTAATCTTTTTAATTTATTTTTTTTTGAACAAGCCAAAATGATATAGATATATATATATATATATATATATAGAGAGAGAGAGAGAGAGGATGATTATATTGACTCCAAGAATAAGTTATAAAAGCTACTCCAAATCATGACCTTTGTTTTTAATTTCAATTAATGGCTAAGATTGATTCATAATAATTAGTTGGGTGAGTGAGACTTATATTTTTATCAAACTGGAAAATGAACATTATCAAAACATTCTTCAAATTGAAGAGAATGAATTAATTATAATCATTAATTGTCAAAACAAGATCCTCCCTTGCTTTTTTTTTCCCACTTCTACTTGCATATTACATGGAATCTCTTCAAAAACATTGACATTCATTACTAAAAACCTGTTTGTTTCTTCAACAAAATCATTACAAATTAAATTATTAAATTAACCTATTGTTCAAATTTGTAAAAAAAGAAAACAAAAAATATTGAACTAATAACAAGAAAAGAAAAGTACGAGCAAAGAGAATATTGTAACAAAAAAAGCATACACCACCAAAAAAAAATGGTACACTTGTAAAATTGAAAAGAAAAGAAGTATACCGTAAAACATTGTATGAAAAGAAGCAGGATTGTCAAACGATTAGTGTTACACCATTTCAGAGTGTGTGGAATCCTTGTTTTCCCATGTGATAAAAAAATAAAAAAATAAGTCTCAATTGATTATTATAACTGATTCATTCTCTTCTATTTAAGGTATGTTTTGATAATTTTCCAATAAAATAAAAAAATAAGTCTCACTTTGTGCTTTATGATCAATCAATCTTAGCCATTAATTGAAATTAAAAACAAAGGTCATGATTTGGAGTAGTTTTTATAACTTACTCATGAGGAGGGTTATATTGACTCCAAGAGTAAGTTATAAAAGCTACTCCAAATCATGGCCTTTGATTTTAATTTCAATTAATGGCTAAGATTGATTCATAATAATTAGTTGGGTGAGACTTATTTTTTTATCACACTAGAAAATGAACATTATCAAAACATTCTTCAAATTGAAGAGAATGAATTAATTATAACCATTAATTGTCAAAACAAGATTCTCCCTTGCTTTTTTTTTCTCTTCCCACTTCTACTTGCATATTACATGGAATCTCTTCAAAAACATTGACATCCAATACTAAAAACTTGTTTGTTTCTTCAACAAAATCATTACAAATTAAATTATTAAATTAACCTATTGTTCGAATTTGTAAAAAAAGAAAACAAAAAATATTGAACTAATAACAAGAAAAGAAAAATACAACCAAAGAGAATATTGTAACAAAAAAAGCATACACCACAAAAAAAATGGTACACTTGTAAAATTGAAAAGAAAAGAAGCATGCCGTAAAAAATTGTATGAAAAGAAGCAGGATTGTCAAACGATTAGTGTTACACCATTTCAAAGTGTGTGGAATCCTTGTTTTCCCATGTGATCAACAAATAAGTCTCAATTGATGATTATAATTGATTCACTCTCTTCTATTTAATGTATGTTTTGATAATTTTCCAATACAATAAAAAAATGAGTCTCACTTTGTGTTTTATGATCAATCAATCTTAGCTATTAATTGAAATTAAAATCAAAGGCCATGATTTGGAGTAGCTTTTATAACTTACTTTTGGAGTCAATATAACCCTCCTCTCTCTCTCTCTCTCTCTCTCTCTCTCTCTCTCTCTATATATATATATATATATATATATATATATATATATATAAACAAAAAGTATTCTCAGCACAAGACGTGCCAAGAACGACCAGATAAAGTTACACTAGAGTCAAAATCTGATATGCTCCACGAACAGTATAACCATCATCCAGGTCAGACTGCCATTGCCACCTATCGGAAACACGATTCTGCAAAGAGAGGGTAAAAAGTAAAGCCTGACATTCCCCCATCATCTTCTCCTCCCATGCCCTCAACTGACGCCTCCACACCCACGCCTCCCCTCCAACCCCCCCATCCATGCATAAACATCTCAGCCACCGTGGCCGATTTGTTTTCTGCCAGATCAAACAGCCTCCCAAACCGCTCTTGCAAAGAGGTCCCATCCACCCAAGGATCAGTCCAAAAGAAAGTATCGAACCCATCCTCCACATTTCTCGAAACATACTCTCTGAACCACCCTCCCCCTGCCTCACCTCCACCATCCCGAATACGCGTCAACTCCCTCCACCATGTCGACCCACGCGCTCCACCCTCACACAGCCTGCCTCTCTCAACCCCATAATCTTTTTAACTTTTAATAAATCATTACTTTTGTTTTCCACTTTTTATTGCATATGTTACTCAAAACTCATGTATTTGTTTATGTATTTCGAATTGGGGATTAAGGAGTTACAGAAATGACAACACTCGATGGGATTGAAGCTAAAAAGTCAGTGGCCGACATTTGAAGTTAAAGTTGATAGATATTTTATAGGCTTAATTAGTTAATTGGTCCCTTAAAGACATTTTAGGTTTCACAATGGTCCCTTAAAGAAAAAAAGGTCTGGATTGGTTCCTTAAAGAAAAAAAGGCACAGATTGGTCCCTTAAAGACATATATGTTTGCCATATTGGTCCTTTCCGTTAAATTTTAACTCCAAATATAACAAAAAATTCAAATGAGTGTTTATTCTGCAAACTTATGTGATAACATAATAAGTCGTATCCATTTTTTTTATTTTTTTATTTTTGACCGATAGAGTAGAAAGAATAAACTCATTTAATTTAATGTAATGACATGGACTAAATTGGCAGATTTCATGTTTTAAGAATTATTTCTATTGGTTAAAGACTAAATAAAAAATATAGTGATAGTTTAGGGACTAGACCGATGATTAATTCTCCTACTTTTTCTTTATAAAATAAATTTAGGATGATTCATCGGTGCAAGTAGGGTTGGGAATAGGCCAGGCGGCCTACAGGGGCCTTCGGCCTAGCCTGTATAAGCCTGGCATGGTCTGGTTATTAAAAATGTCAGGTTTAGGCTTTGAAAACGGCCTGTTTACATAAATAGGCCAGACTTAGGCTTCTAAAAAGGCCTACGAAGCCTGATAGGCCGGTCTATTTATAATAATTATTATTTATATAATATTATTATTTATATCTTATAAAAAAATATTATTTATAATAATTATTATTTTTCGTAATCGTATTTGTTATTTTATTAGTTTTTAATTATTGTGTTTATCATATTATTAGCTTTTTCTTAATGTTGTAGAAATTATAAAAATTTAAATGTGAACTTTTTAAGACCTATTTAGCCTATTTAAAAAAACTATATAGAGAAGTTTTAATGTAACACAGGCTTTTAAACAGGCTATAAAGTCAGGCCAGACTTTTAAAAGATTCAGGCCAGACAAAAAAAAAAATAACATTTGATAGGCCACAGGCCAGGCTCAGGCCTGAAAAAAAATTGTAGGTCAGGCTTAGACCTGTCAAGGCCTGACCTGTTCCCAACCCTAGATGCAAGACATAAAACACAATAGGACGTAGTGAAAGTTTTTCTACTTTCAAATACACTAGTGAAAGTTTTGCGTCCATTGTTTTTTTTGGTCAAGAAAGTCTATCTTATTTTAATACTAGAACAAACATTTAAAACTCAATTACAAAACATATTGTTTACTCAATTTTGGTTTGGCAAAATATCAAAAAGATTACTTCAATGTTCAATCATATACCCCTTTCAAATCGAAAAATCAAATGTTTGATCTACAATGATAAAACAAGTTGATCAATCAAACATCGCAAATCCTTATCAGAACTTCCACCTTCTCTAACAGCATCAACCGCCGCTTGCTTCAATTTCAACGCCCTACTCATTTCCTCTCCATTCCCTCCAACAGACTCGGCCAAAACTCTAGCCAACTCATCCGAGTCCGGAACACTTTGTCCACCCTCACAAACTTTCTTAGCCACTTTCAATTCATCCACAAGCAATGTAGCATCCACAAATTGATCTGCGGTCATTGGCCACGCAAGACACGGCACTCCAGCCACCACCGATTCCAACACCGAGTTCCATCCACAATGAGTCAAAAATGCACCCACAGCCTTATGCCTCAATATCAACACTTGTGGGACCCATCCTCTAATCACAAGACCTCTACCACAAACAGCATTTTCAAAATCCAAATCCTCCTCATTTTCGTTTTTTGTCTTCACACCCTCCTTTATCGACCAAATAAAGTGCACCCCACTTTTGAACAACCCAGATGCAATAGCGTCCGTTTGATCCTTTGTAAGAATAGTTAGACTCCCAAAACACACATAAACCACTGTTTTATATTGTCTTTGATCAAGCCATGAAACGACATCGTTTACTGAAACAGAACTAGAACCACCTCTCTGCAAAGCCATTGTAGAAGAATCATCCACAGGGAGTAACGATCCAACCGCCCACACACGATCATGACCCAGTTCAGTTTTCAAATAATCAAGATAAGGCTTTTCAAATTCATCAAAAGTGTTAACAATAAGTCCCCAGCTTTGACTATTACAAAGAAACAAATCTCTGAGTTTCTCCGAATCAGTGTCACCGGAAACATAGCTACGAAACAAAGGAGAAACTTGCCACCAAGGGTATTTTGGGGAATTCGGAATATCATGATACAAAACAACCTCGTTTTCATCGACAGGGTTTTCTCGTATTGGAAGATTCTTCCAGAGGAAACACATAGTGGAGAAAGCAAAAGCACCTGAAGGAGAAAAAACGAGTCTACGAATGTTGAGTTCAGAAGCAAGGTTTTGTGTCCAACCACAAAACATGTCGGAGATGATGTAGTTAGGAGGTGAAGGATGTGAATGAAACCATTCTAGAACTGGGTGGTGGAGATTTGAGAGAGAAAGCATGATGTTACGAACTGAGTTTGGTAAATCTTTGGCGTTTTCAATTCCAGGTGGGATTAATGGGTGAGAAGGGAAAGGGAGAATTAAGGGGTGGATTATTGAAGGGTGAGAGTTGAGAAGAGGGGTTAAGAATGTTTGGTTTTTTGGGGTTGTGAGAATGGTGATGGTGATGTTTTTGTTAGTGGTGGCGAGTTTGTGGGTTAGATCAAGGAGGGGTATCATGTGACCTTGAGCTGGGAATGGAATGATCAGGATATGTGGCGGCGTGTTGCTCGTTTCAACTGTCATGGTGGTGGGTTGGGGAATTTGGAAGATGAAATGAAATGAAATTGTGGTAGTAATAATAATAAAAAGGATTTCAATGAAAAATGGAGTAGGTGGGTTTATCCTCTGCTTCACATATCTCTTGTTTTTCTGGATACAGTTCATGTGTACTCATCGTTTGACATTTAAGAATGTTCAAGTCAAAGATTCTTTTCTCTTTTGTTCTAAAAATTATAAATCATTTTTTTAATATTAATTGAATACTTATTTTTTTTTTTGATTAAGTAGCCTAGTGACTAAACTCTCACATATTTAAATATAGAGAAGTGTGGAATCCGGAGTTCGAATTACGACCACTACAATAATGTCTTTGATAGCTATCATTTAAGCTACACTTGCGGGGCGTGAATACTTAATCTATTTTATTTAATCCATATTGTATTATAGATTGGTCTCATTTATAAAAAAATAGTTTACACCCATAAATAAGTTCTTATATCGGGCTTCAGCCCTCTTTTTACCCAAAATAAAATAAAATAATTTTTTTATATTAATAAATGATTTTCTCTTTACGAAAATTGTATCTCCATAAGCTATTTTTCATAAATTATCTTGACAATTATTTGCATAAGTTGTTTTATTAAACTCAACGATAAGTCAGTTCAAACGTACTCTAGATACTTTAGTTATTTAATGAATCTGAAAAAAAAATTCTACTTATAATTGAAACTCAAGGGAGTATTTGTTTGCTCTTTTTGTAAAAAATAGTGGATTACTAATAAACTAATTTATAACGGATGAATTTATAATGATAATATTTTAGCGGGTTGAATTTGCAATGTTCGATAAAATTAGGGGTAAACTAACTTTTAAATATAAAAAAATATATAAAAGACTATATTTAATTAATATTAATTTTTTAAGGGAAAGAAATCAATAGTGACTCAATTAAAATTAAGTAAAATAATGGGAAAGTTATTCTGTTTGAGTTGCTTTTAAAATTGATAAGTAACTTTCTAATATTGGCCAGTAACCTCTCCCAATATAACCGCAAGTTCAATTTGTTTTAATCATGTTAAGAGAGAATTTGTTTGTCATCGAGTTGGTATTCTTAGACTATGTGCAATGGTCATGTTGAATGTATATTCAACTGCAAAATTGGTGTTGAAACCATTGCTCCTACCATGTTGAATCTGAGCTGGATGAAAGAGGAGATGAATATATTCAACTCAATTGAACACTGCAATCGAGGACAGCTGGCGCACTTTCATTTGCCTAGACAGGCGCGTGTGGAACACGCGCAGACAGCGCGCGTGACAGCTTCTTCAACGCGGAGAGAGAACATCTTTTGGATAAAGCAGGCCACGTGGCTGCTTCTGATTGGGGCGGGCGATTTTTTTGATTTTTATCCTTTGAACTCAATTATCTTATTGCAAATTAATTTTTTATTTTTTTATTTTTTTACCAAAATTCGTGATTTTTTTTTCTCTACAAATAGAGACTTGGTTCATTTCATTTGGACACAGAAAAAAAAAACCAAGTTTTTCACTATCTTAATCTATTATTATCTTTCTAATTAGTCTTTCTTTTGAAGTTTTAATCTTTTTTTAGTGAAATGGATCCCAACAATTCTCAAAATCCCAACAATTCTCAAAATCCCAACAATTATCAAAACTCCAACAATTATCAAAACCCCAACAATTATCAAAATCCCAACAATTATCAAAATTCAAATCACCACAGTTAAGGGAAGGTCAATTTACTAGGGGGGATAAGGGAACCACCACAGTTATTCTTGAAGCAGTTGCATCTCATGATCTATGGATCTGGCATGCCTTTTTTGGATGTCCGGGAACGTTGAACGACATAAACGTTCTAGACCGTTCACCTGTTTTTGATGACGTGGAACAGGGAAAGACTCCAAGTGTGAATTTCTATGTGAATCAACGTCCCTATGATATGACATACTATCTAGCCGATGGTATCTACCCTTCTTATCCAACTTTCGTCAAATCTATTAGACTTCCTCAAAGTGAACCCGATAAGTTATTTGCAAAATATCAGGAGAGATGTCGGAAGGACATCGAACGTGCATTTGGAGTGCTTCAAGCTCGATTTAAAATCATCCGTGAACCAGCTCGCTTGTGGGACATAGCCGATCTGAGTATCATCATGAGGTCTTGCATCATATTACATAATATGATTGTTGAGGATGAGCGAGATTCATATGCTCAACGTTGGACCGATTTTGAGCAGTCTGAGGAAAGTGGATCTAGTGCACCGCGACCATATTCAACCGAGGTATTACCCGCGTTTGTATCGTACTAATTACGTTATTTGTGTGATGTATTGCATTTTAAATTAAGAAAATAAAAAAAAATATTTAAATAAATTTTGTTAAGTGTATTATTTTAATTTAATTTTAATCGATAATTATAATGTTATTTAATCATAAAATTTAAATAAGAATATGAAATAGAAAGTGGTGGGGTAGAGAAAGTGGTGGGGTATGGTGTTGAATATAAAAACCATTGGAGAGGGTAAAAGTTGAATGTGTGTTGAATGATTAGGTGGAAGAAAGAGAAAATGATGTGGAGTGAAAAAGTGGGTGTTGAATATTTTTTTGGTGTTGAAACCATTGTATGTAGTCTTAAACAATGCAAAGTTAATGACGTGGAAAGTCAGAGGAAACGAATATTTCAAAATGCAGTTGTAGTGCAAAGATGTTTGAGCCAAAAATAAAAATATAAGAGCATCCACAATGAAGAACTCTAATTTTGATTACTTAATTGCATCCTACATGGACACATCACTCATTTATTATTTTTTAATAATAATACCTAATAAGTACTCAACTTCTTCAACTTAACATTTCTTAAAAAGTTCTAAATGGGTCATATCAATAATTCCACACAAATTCAAAAATGTGTGTGAGTCCCATAAAAAGAATATTTTAATCTAAAATAAGGTGGGTCCAAGAGGAGAGAGAGTTCTTATGTGAGAAGTGGTACCTAATAGGTACTCAAATGTATTTGCTCCAATGGTAGTACCTAATAAGTACCATGAGTATCTAATATGTACTACACCATTGAAGATGGTCTAAGATGGTTGTCATGAGAGAGAAGAGAATGGCATACCCGAAGGAAATGGGAGGTATGGGTTTTCGTAATCTACACCTTTTTAACATAGCCATGATAGCTAAGCAAGGGTGTAAGTTCATGATGCAACCAAACTCTTTAGTAGCAAAAATCTATAAAGCAAGGTACTTTCCTAATTCATCTCTTTTTGAATCTCATCTTTATGGTAATCCGAGTTATACTTGGCGAAGTATATGAAAGTCATGTCAAGTACTTATTAATGATTGTAGGTGGAAGATAGGAAACAGTACCAATATTAAAGTTATGGGTGAACCGTGGCTTAGAGAGGAGGATGGACCAGTGGCGGTGCCACATACAAGTGAGAGGGTGCAGCTGCACCTCCTGGATCTTAATAATTTGTACCAAAAATATTGTTTTTTCGGATAATGAACCCCTGAATTTTACACTTTGCACCCTAATTTTATGTCTTTTTTTTTTTTTTTGCTTTGTGTTGTGTTCTGACAAACCTATAATAATATGACGGCTATATCCTTTGCTCTAATAATAATAATAATAATAATAATAATAATAATATAGTGGTGATTATACAATTAAAATTAATATTTCGAATCAAATAATTGATTCTAAGTCATGAAAGTTGGTTGTTAAAAGTAATTAATCCATTAGGCTAAAAAATTATTGATGTTTAATATGGAAAATATATACATGACTTTAGTTATAAATTGTATAATTTGTATGTTGTGCTTGCTTTAAATTTTAATAATACTCTATTTTTCTTTGATAAATTTTAACCCAATTAAATCAAACCAAACTTAATATTTTTTTTTATTGGTTTGATTTTGTCATAAAATTTTAGATTAAGATGTAATGTCCAAATCATTTATATTATTGCTCTAAACTCAATATGAATAATCTTCCGAATTTTTCTTGTAACCCAACATTGCACCTTTTACCTACTGATATTACTTGATCAAATCAATTAATTTGTAATTAGTATTAGTTAATGTTATTAGCTGTCAATTAGTCAAATTAGTTTAATTTGTAATTAAATATTACCTTTTGCCTTATATAGTCATCAACGGTTCTATTATTTAGGATATATAAAGAGGTGCTCTTCTTCTCAAACTGGTAACAAACTTTATCAATTCTCATATATATCCAGATGTTATATATTTATCTTTCTATTTGGTTGATTAATTTCAATATGGTTAGGTCATATTTCAGATTCCCATGTAAGAAAGCATTGTAGGTTAGGTCATATTTCAGATTCTATTCACAAATGTATTGCTTCAAATTTTCCTTTTATTACTTACAAGAATAATAATAAAAATACTCCTTGTGATGTTTGTCATTTTGCTAAACAAAGAACTCTTCCTTACCCTTATAGCATCACTCATTCTAGTAACATTTTTGATTTATTACATGCTGATATATGGGGTCCTTATGCTACACCATCTGTATCTGGACATAGATATTTTCTCACCCTTGTTGATGATTATAGTAGATTTACTTGGATTATTCTCATGAAACTTAAGAGTGAAACTAGAAATCATATTATTAACTTTATCTCTTATATTGAAAATCAATTTAATACCAAACTTAAGTGTTTAAGAAGTGACAATGGATGTGAATTTCTTATGACTGATTTTTTTCTCTCTAAAGGGATCGTTCATCAAAGATCTTGTGTTGAATCCCCTCAACAAAATGGTATTGTTGAGAGGAAACATCAACACATTCTTAATGTTGCTAGATCCCTTTCTTTTCAAGCTTCTTTACCTTCTAATTTTTGGCATTTTTCTATTCAACATGCTGTTCATTTAATAAATAGGATACCTACACCTCTTCTTAAAAACAATACTCCTTATAATCTTCTTTATCAAAAACCCCCTACTTTTTTGCATTTAAAATCTTTTGGTTGTTTAGCATATGCTTCTACTATTCAAAATCATAGAACTAAGTTTGATACTCGTGCTAGAAAATCCATATTTTTAGGTTATAGAGATGGTACAAAGGGATATTTTTTATATGATATTACTAGTCATGAATTCTTTATTTCTCGAAATGTTATATTTTATGAAACTATTTTTCCATTTTCAAAGAAAAATACCTCTGTTACTTCCATTTGTACTCCTAATCTTGATATGGATAGTCAAGACCTTGAACCTATTACCTTATCACCAAATGAAACCAACATACCTAATGACACCAACATACCTACTGACATTACACCAAATAATGCTCAAACACCATATGATACCAACATGCCAAATGATACTACCCCTACACCAATTTCCCCTGCTGTTCCTGCTCCTATTAGACAGTCTACCCGCATTAAAAATAAGCCTTCCTATCTACAAGATTACCACTGCAGCCTTCTTACTTCTTCTTCCCCCTCCTTTCATAAAAAACAGTCATCTGTGTTTCCTTTATCCTCTGTTCTCACTTATGAGCAATGCAGCCCTTCTTACAAACAATTTTGTCTATCCATTTCCTCTATTGTTGAACCTAAAACCTTTAATCAGGCCAGCAAACATAATTGTTGGATAACCGCTATGAAAGAAGAAATAGATGCTCTCAATGCTAATAATACTTGGTACATAGTAGACCTTCCTAAAGGTAAAGTTCCTATTGGTTGCAAATGGGTTTATAGAGTTAAATATCATGCTAATGGCTCTATTGAAAGGTATAAGGCTAGACTAGTAGCTAAAGGGTATACTCAATTAGAAGGTGTTGATTACTTTGATACTTTTTCACCTGTTGCTAAACTAACAACTGTTAAAACTTTACTTGCTTTAGCTTCCATTAAAGGTTGGTATCTTGAACAACTTGATGTTAACAATGCTTTCTTACATGGGGATCTCCATGAAGAAATTTTTATGTCTTTGCCTCCTGGTATTAACATCCATAATTCAGATACTGGAACAACCAAGGTATGTAAGCTTCAAAAATCTATATATGGTCTCAAGCAGGCAAGTAGACAATGGTATTCTAAGTTATCTGAATCTCTCATTTCCTTTGGTTATTTGCAATCCTCTTCTGATTTTTCTCTTTTTACAAAATTTAATGATTCTTCATTTACTGCACTATTAGTATATGTTGATGACATTGTTTTGGCTGGAAATGATATATCTGAAATCAAGAATGTTAAATCTTTTCTTAATGATCGTTTTAAAATTAAAGACCTTGGTCCCTTGAGGTATTTCTTAGGTCTTGAGGTTGCTAGAAACAAAGAAGGTATTTTACTTAATCAAAGAAAATATACTCTTGAACTTCTAGAAGATAGTGGTAATCTTGCTGGAAAGTCCACTCTTACTCCTTATGATATCTCTCTAAAACTCCAAAATTCAGATTCCCCACTTTATAATGATGAAACTCAATATAGAAGACTCATAGGCAGACTTATCTACTTAACTACTACTCGTCCTGATATATCTTTTGTCGTCCAACAATTAAGTCAATTTGTCTCAAAACCTCGACAAGTTCACTACCAAGCTGCTGTTAGAGTTTTACAATATCTGAAAACTGCCCCTGCCAAAGGATTGTTCTATTCATCAACTTCTAATTTAAAACTTTCTGGTTTTGCAGATTCTGATTGGGCAACTTGTCCTACAACTAGGAAATCAGTCACGGGCTATTGCGTGTTTCTTGGCTCCTCTCTCATTTATTTCATGGAAATCCAAGAAGCAGTCTACCGTCTCCAAATCAAGCACTGAAGCAGAATATCGTGCACTAGCAAGCCTTACATGTGAACTGCAGTGGTTGATGTACCTCTTTAAAGATCTGCGCATCTCTTTCTCTTCACCTGCCTCTGTTTTCTGCGACAATAAATCCGCCATCTACCTTGCCCATAATCCCACTCTTCATGAACGTACTAAACACATTGAAATAGATTGCCACATCATCCGAGAGAAAATTCAAAGTGGCCTGCTCCGACTTTTTCCCGTACCTTCTGCTGCACAAACAACCGATGTTCTTACAAAACCTTTGCACAGTCCCCAATTCCTTCATCTCATATCCAAGCTTGGCCTTCATGACATCCACAGTCCAGCTTGTGGGGGAGTTTTACCTACTGATATTACTTGATCAAATCAATTAATTTGTAATTAGTATTAGTTAATGTTATTAGCTGTCAATTAGTCAAATTAGTTTAATTTGTAATTAAATATTATCTTTTGCCTTATATAGTCATCAACGGTTCTATTATTTAGGATATATAAAGAGGTGCTCTTCTTCTCAAACTGGTAACAAACTTTATCAATTCTCATATATATCCAGATGTTATATATTTATCTTTCTATTTGGTTGATTAATTTCAATAGCACCCTCTGAGCCAGGGTCCTGGCTTTGCCACTGGGATGGACTAAGGTGAGAGCACCACAAATGCAAGTTGTGTATGATATGTATGTCGATCAATTGTTTGTTCCTTATATGAAAGTATGGGATAGAGGGAAAGTTGAGTCTTTATTTCCCTTAGACATTGCTAATACTATACTTAATGTGCCTTTGTTTGATGTGGGTGATGAAGATAATTAAGTTAGTATGGTGTCATAATATTTGTGGAAATTATAGTGTTAAGAGTGGTTATAACTTGATGTTGAAACAAACAGGGCATTTTGAAGCATTACAAAGTGAAGGTGATTGGAAGAGACTTTGAAAAATACATGCTCCACCAAAAGCAAAACACTTGTTATGGAGAATTCATAAAGGATGCTTACCAACCTGATGTCGACTACTAGATAGGTTTACACCTTGTCCCGTGAATTGTTCATTATGTGATCAACAAGCTGAAGATGATTGGCATACTCTATTTGTTTCTAATAACAATGTCACGGCATGACACGGGGCTGAATTGAATAGTGTATTATCACCACGTATGCATCACTACAATAAGGTTAAAAATGTAACTATATATGGATATATGCCGCTTTGAGGATGAAAGACTGGCTGGACAAGTTGCTAACTTGCTATGATGATTTGGGTTCTGTGGAATAATAGAAAAAATTGTGTTTGGAATGACAAAAAAGAACCGGGTCGCGACTTGGGATTTAAAGCATCGGTTATGTGGCAAGAATGACATGAAATGCAGAATTTTCGCACCAGAAACAGCGAATTAACCTTCCTATAGTGCAGGAACGGCAACGCGCGCGCCTGGTCAGCAGTGGCAAAAACCTTCAATCGGATGGTATAAATACAATGTTGACGCGGGTTTCCCAATGCAATAGGAAGAACAAGTGCGAGTTGGTGTGTGGGGGATCATATGGGACATCTCGTTGATGGAAGCTATGCAGGAAATGACTCGGCGAGGTATTTCTCATGTCATCTTTGAGACCGACTCCAAAAGTACAGTGGATGCATTTTTTTTTTTTTTTGTCAAGTAGCCTATTGGCTAGAAAATTCACCTTAAAGGTGAATAAGCGGAGTGTCTCAGGTTCGAACCCGGGCTTCTACGCATATAGTACAATATCCCTACCAACTAAATCAAGCTCACAGGGACTGGATGCAATTTATAATATACGAGAATGAAAATTTATAAGTTATAAGTCAAGGAGTGCAATTAATTTTATACGAGAATGAGAGAATGAAAAATTATTATTTATTTTACAAAATTAAGTTTGATTGATAGTATGAAAAAAATAAATTAAAAGCTAAAAGAACCTATAATAATAAATAATTACAAGTATGACAGAAAAAATAACATTAATATTTGTAAAATGACTTATAATTTAAGAGTATTTTTTATACAAAACTTATATTGCAACGAACGGATTAATATGTGTGAGAATTAGCGACCTTCTCACTTGCTTTGCGAGTGGACGCTAGGCCGCTAGCTAGTTTCTTGCTGTCTACAAACTCTTAATTTGACGAAGACAACCCTTCAACTAAAATACGATAAGTTAGCATTTTGTTGGTTTTGAAGTTATTTTCGTTGAAAACGATGCTAATTTGGAAGTCACCTATTCAATTCATGGATTTTTAGTAAATGTTGCTTTATAGCACCGGAGATCCACAAGTAGTACTTGCCAACTTGCCATATAAAGATGAAGCACACAACTTACCAATTTTAGTTTTTACTTTCCACAAATTGTCATACCTTGCACGATGAAAAGGACATCAATTGGGTTCCTTTCTTTTTTGGTGTTAACAACAAATGTGACAAAATAATGGAAATTGATTATTCAAATAAGTCTTTTTTTACAACCAATCGTCAGTTTGTTGATTTAGTGGTGATTGACGTTGGACTTTGTAGGAAGGATTACGGTTCAATCTCTGTAACTACAATTGGGAGGGGGTTGAAATCACTTAATGCCAAAATTGAACCTCGAATCAATTAATCGATCCAGTAAGCCGAATACTGGTGATGAAAACTAAAAAAATAAACCTTTTTGTCCAAAAAAAAAAATGCCTTTTTGTTTTTTATATATATATTGAACAACCCCTAAGGCCTACACAATGACCAGTGTATTCGAATATCAATTTACAATGTTATGGCTCTTTCAGCCTCTCACCATCAAGAAGTCTATTATAGTTGACAGAGAGAAGATTAGTATTTGACACCAGCAAGTTCGATTGAAAAAATAATTTGAGATCTATTGCTTCGAAAAAGACAATAATTTGAGATCTTTAGAATGTTTAATTGATTTTTGGCCTTAAAAAATCGTAATTGAGACATTTTGATTTCCACTATTTTTAAGTGATTTTAGCCTCTTACGTTTTCTCTTTTGTGATTTAGTAATCCTCAAAAAAAAAATTTCAAATTTATGTTAAGGTAACATCATTTACTAACGATTTAACGTAACGTAACACACATCTCTACATTTAGCATGACTTACGGCCAAAATTTTAGAAATCCTCATTAAGAATTTCATTTACTCTTTAATTTTACACTAGCGTTCAATAAAAATTGAGTACTATTTAACAAAATCATTTTTGGGTTCCTATGATATAAGTACATAATTTTCATCGTTGTTAGTGATGACTAATCTTGTTGGAGAACATGTGTAATACACAAGGTGAATTCTCTCTTCCCAACTGAATTATTTCCATACACAAGATCCATGAATCGAACCATTGACCATATGTTTTAGGGGCTCAAGATCCTTATTGTTCTGGAGTGGGTCAAGGCCCAATCCAAGCAACCCGAGATGCATGTCACACGTAGAACATATGTCCTTCGAAAACTGTTCGTCTCAATCTTCATTTGCTCTTCGAATTTGATTTTTTGATGGAAAAACTTTTTTTTTTTCTTTCCATTTTGTCCATATATATAGCAAATACTCTTTAATTTTACACTAACATCTAATAAAAATATAGTACTATATTAGAGGTATTTTTGAAAAGTAGTTTATGTAAAACTATTTTATAAGGTTAGTACATCTCTATTAAACTCATTAATAGAAAGTAGATTTTTTTTTTTTTGTAGACAAAATTTAGAATGAAGGAATAATGCCATATTCCAAGACAAGGAAAATCTTAAGGTGTATTTATTTTTACATCTCTCCAAGGTAGATAAAAATACTCTTGAAAATTTATGTTTTTAACACACTTTGTTTATGCATGTAATCTGATTTTGCTTCAAAGACAAAGCTTCGCAAGTTAAAGTGCTAATTAATACTTTTGAGGCACTACTACTAAACTATATGTATTAATTAATATAAAGTAAAGATGTTTTGAAACTTTTATAGTCAATTATTTTTTATTTGATAAAAATAAGTTCATAGCATTTCATTAATTTGTATAGTCCAATTTTGTATTTTCCGTATAATCAACTTTTTAAAAAATATAAAAAATATTATTTTTAATACTAAACCACACTTTTGATTTAAATTCAGGTAGTACATTAAGGATTCTCTTAACATTTCATTTTGACCTCACCGACATGAAAGTCTAGAAGATGTAAAATGCCAGAAGATATTCACATAAAAATGAAGAAACATCATAATCCTCAATTTATCGTGATCGTGATATAATACAACCAACGACCAACTTAATTAAGTCGGCAAGATGCCAAAAGAGGTATTCGCAAATGATATTCTTCATTCAAAGTTCAAATACCACATAAATCATTATCATTGCTGACTGTGTAAATGAATAATAAAATAAAAAAAGCTTAACGAATACTTCTGAGTTGTTTTTATTGGTTGCGATTTTAATCTGTCTTATTCGTGAACATATACCATCAACAAAGAAAGCCAACAACTCCAAATTCGTCAAATTATACGATAAGCACAACAACCGATACAACTTGCTTAGTTCCATCCTAACGGTAGAAAATACTGTAGTCAGAAGAGTCACGAGGACAAGAGTTCCCTATTCATACTCTTATTGGTTATATGAGATTTTATGGGATGAGATAACATTATTAAGCAATTATTATAAATTAATATTCCCTCTTTGCAATAATTATAAGTAAAACTTTGCTCTTTAGATTTCCGGTATCTAGTAATTGAAAAGTAAAATTTTGCTTACAATTATAGTCGGAAAAAAAATAATAAAAAAAATAGAGAAATAATATTTTTGACGCAATAGAGAAATAATATTAGAACATAAAAAAATTGTCAAATACGCTGTCAAATGTTTGAAAGATAACGATAAATATATACGGTGCCATGTTTAAAAGTGGAACCAAAATCAACAAAAATATATATTAATTAGAGAAAATAAAACAAAAGTATCCAGCAAAATCACAATGGTAGGTTGTGATGGATAACAAGTGTGGTAAAAGAGGAAAATGTCACCATATATTTATATATTAAGAAGAGAAGTAAAGAAAAAATGAGAGGTACCAAGGAATAAAGCTTCCACGAACTGCATGTTCCAAGAAATCTTGTATATGAATGCCTCCGCGTACAATGCAGTTTGATCAGCCCTCACCCTGTAATGGCAGGGTAACTTCTATACATGAATGTGATGGTTTATTTGCATATTTTATATATAAACTAACCCTGGCTAAATTTTGGTGACGTCGTCGAGCTGTTTTTTTTTTTGTGAAAAGTCTACTCCCAACCCTTCGTCTAACAGTCGCTATGACTGCCCTCTTCCATACTAAATGCTGTCAGCTTTGCTAAAACTGGTGCACTGGTCTAACTTAGTATTTGTGGTAGAAAGCTGGTGCACTGGTCTAACTTAGTATTTGTGGTAGAAAGCTGGTGCACTGGTAGAGAACACAAGTATAATTCCATTATTTTCGAACACTACACTCAAGCTGTACTACTCAACATATTGTCTTCTGATGATTCTAAACATTCCTCTGGATTGGAATAGAAATAATCCTCTTCTTTTGGCCTATCAGGGATTGCCAATCTTTTTGTTGCGCTGCCCATGCGATCTGCATGAGATTGCTTCACAGCTGAAGAGAATTGGTCCCAGCTCAATGCTCCATTGGTGTATTGATCTATCAACTCAACTAGGAGCTTTCTGTTCAATAAAATGGTTTTTTTGAACCCAAGGTATCTGCAGAAGAATTGGAGGGTACAAGTCATGCACTTGGCCATAAGTATTATGAATTCCAAATACATAACAAACAATGAGGAACAAAAATTGAGTGAAAAATAACTATGCTTAAACTTATAATCTATGCCAAAAACTGGTATATTTTATAAGCAAAAATAGCCAGGTATTGAGCAGAAGTGGGTACAACAATGATTTAGGAGAAAAGTGTTTAGATTGGCAGTACACAAAAAATCTTCTCCTAAAGAAATATAAAGGAACAAGTTTCCTATTAGCATTGGTCGGAACAAATTAACATTTGAACAATTAGTTGAGCAAGAAGGAGTAGGACAGCAAATCATGTAGAGTAGACAAATAACATTTCGTATTACTAGCTGAACTTTACCTGCGATGGCCTTCAACTACTTTGGCCATATTTCCATCATATGTAGGAACAAATATATCGCTCTCTAATGAGACAAGATAATCCAATGCTGCCATTTGAGAGGAATGGTTTTGGAAGAACTGAAGTTCAGATGGTTCCAACAGTGTTTCTTTTCTGACCTGTAATCAAATGCAAACCAGTAAGAGGAAATTAAACAAGAAAAAGAATCGCAATTCAAAGGGTTTACTTAAGCCTTAAGTTAGTTACCAAATTTGGATAGCTCTTTGCTAGACTGGCCATTCTCCTACTCCCACCATATATTTCCCCAGCTGCAATATAAATTTGAATGTTTTGATCAATGTCAAAGGCCCTAAGCGCAAGGGCAGTCTCCTCAGGCGTTAACGGACACAAACCATCTTTTCTTTTCAAATCAGAATTGATTATTTTTTCTTTCCACCAAGGATAAGCATATCTGCCAATGTACAGGAAATTGAAAGTTAAGAAAGATTTATATTAAATTTCCTTACAAACTCCATGATTGAAAGTTCTGAAACAGCTAAACTACACAGATTGCTCACCTCATCCTTGTCAATTCATCCACCTCATCACTGTTGCAACCTTGAGTACAGCCGGAAAATGCCAACATGTCCATCTCATACCGCAGATGAAGAACCAGAAATGGACCATTTTTCCTCAGAAGATTGATCACCTTTCTTCCTAACTCCTCAATCTGAGGAGTAAATCTAAGAGCACTAAAATTGACTCGGCAACGCAGCTTCTGAATCTCTAAAGATTGCCCATTATTGGCCAGCCGAGCATCAGTTCGATTCAAATGGACAACTTTATACTTTTGTATTAGTGGCAGAATCTGAAAGAATAACCACATCATTTTGCTTTTGAATTAGCAAACCAAAAACTTGAAAAAACATTATCGAAGGCATGATATGGGAGAAAACACAGACTAATTTAAGGTTTTAGACCAGAAATCATTTTAAGATCATGGAACTTATTAGCCCAAAGATTAAAAACACTAACCTGGTTCTTATAGTACGACATATCAGACCAACTAATCGGTGGCATGCTGTAAAGAAACCCATTTTCCACTTTATGCTTGAGTCTAGGAGGCAACTCTCTCAATATCCGCACTTCATCTCTCAAAGATGTAATAAAATGATCCAAATCAAATATGTCTTGGAACTCACTGATACAAGAACCATACTCAGTAATTGGAAAGAGACATGGTAGTTAGGTCAAACCAAATATACCCAGATGGAATGAGAAACTAACCTGGGATCAGCCCAAAAGGAAGCTTTATCCAATTCAGGGACTATAAGTGTGACATTTAAATATCTTGCAATTACCACCATATCACATATCTGTACAATTACCTCAGAAAGTTAATAAATCAAACTAAAAAAAAATCCTCCAACACTATTAATTAATTAATTAATTAACTATAAAAAATGTAAAACACCAAACGCATGATGCATGAACCACTTACCGCTGCTCTCATTTGATTCAATCCTCCATTGCAGGACACCATCAAGTAACCATTGTTTTTATAAACTCCTGCAAACAATCACACAAAAAATTATGACCCTCTGGAACAATTGGGAAGTACTCCATCAAATAAAATTCATTACTAACAAAATCTGGCAGCAGAATGCAAAAAAATGATCCCAAATCCCAAATTTTAAAATATACTAAAACATTGATTACACTTGCATCAGAACATTTAACACAGTAGTCATAATAACTGAATCATTATTAGTGTTATAAATTAAATTAAATTAATTAAGTACTACAACATAACGTTATTAACATTAACATCATCATAATAATAATATAATAACTGAAATGATGAGTAGTAACTAACTCTTGGGTGGAAGAACTCTGGGAACCGTAGAAGGAAACTCCATGATTGCAGATTCATGTGTAAAACAAGAAGGCCAACCTTTCAAAACTCTAGGACCCCACATATCACCAAATGCAGTTAACTGAACAATACAAATCCACAATATCACCGATGTTGTAGCCCTTATCATCCACAAATTCATCCTCGACGACCTAACCGACATGGTATTCTTCAACTTGTCAACTTTATTGTTACTCATCATCGTCATCAACAACCCTTCCAAATTCACTTTCCCTCTTTTGTTCCCACTCTTCTCTTCTCTCCCCCACAACAACGGCTCCTTCATAACCTTACCTTCGTTCAATGTACCCAATAACAAACCCTAAAATCTCTGATTCAATCAATCAATCAATCACCGATATTAACAATAAATAACAATTACACCTCGATCCAAAATCCAATTCTAGATTCAAACCAAATGTGGAAACCTCAAATTCTCAAACCGCATTACCACACTCTCTACACCTCTCAATCTAAATCAGAAAATGAAACAAACGAGATCTTCGGATTTGGTCTCCTGCCGACTGATCTGAAATAATCGCCGGGTTCTCGCGAGAGCAAGACGATTATTGTTATAAGAAGTAAGGAAACACGAATAATAGAGAAGGCGTTAAAATGAACGTTTGTAATAAACGGTTGGTGACACACGCATGACCGACCGGTTCGGCTCGGAGAAAGAAAGAAAAAAATAAAGAGAGAGAGAGAGAGAGAGAGAGAGAAGAAGCACGAGCCGTACGGTGGTGTGTCACGAAAAACCGAACCGTGGTTAAGTGAAAAGAAAGAGAAAGAGAAAGGTGGGTTACGAGTCTTTTATTGGGTGAGGCTGGATCATTAAACAAAAAACAGCCAATTAAATACCGTGGGACCCACCTACGTGTCCACCATCGAAATAGTTTCATGTACGTGGCGAGTTTTCATTGTAGGCTTTGACAAAGTACTCTTTTGTGACGTTCGGCGTATTTCGTTCACTCGCGCCGACATTATATCGCGAGATTTTGGTTTACTTCATTTAATTGTCTTAATTTGTTTAGAATATGTACTGTAGTAATTAAATTGGGATTTGTGGTTCCTCTTTTTGCTCGCCCTTGTAAGGAAACAAACAATTCTGTTTCGGCTCAGTCTAGCGTGAGCAACCTGGTCATATAGTGCACCGGTGCATCAGTTACTTTAACCATTAGATTAGAATGTCCACATTAACTATCATGAAGATTTCATACCAAAGCAAAGCTTGTCATATTTTAATGTTCACCTTTCTCTCTCTTCAGTATGAGTTCACCATATACACGTAACACTTTTTATGGGTCCAAGAAATTCTGAGTTCATCCTTCATAATATAGTATCAATTAACATTATCCAATTTGGATGATTGATTACTCCCAAGTCCCAATATTTCCACCAAAAGTTTGATTGAAAAACAAAAAGTACTAGAGGGGTTATGATTTATGAACAAAATCAAGTAAATTAGATCTAAAATCTCATTGCCAAAATTTTGCAAAAGAAATCTTATTGCCAATTAAACTCACCGAAACTGCTATATAACATCAGAGTTTCCAAAATTGAGTGAAAAAATATAAAATACCCCAAAATTGCAGTTGAACAAGATGAATCTTAGTGTCAATCAAGTACATGAAAATAATTCTAATAACAATATTAAAGTTATATTGGAGCCGTAGCATACTCCTTTTGTTTTTTAAATATCGAATTTTTCCAAAGTTGAAGAAGATTGTGAACAGTAATTTCTACAATGATACCAATTCATCCAGATCTGGGTTGTGGTTTACGAAATTTTCATAAATAGAATTTCATATATTTAAGAACATATTTTTCTTCAAAAAGTGTGGATAATGAGGTGAATAAATATGGGTATCATTTTATTTACAAGAATTTTTTAATACCAGAATTTTTTCACATACCCATTTATCTTTTTCTTCAACCCTTTCCAAATTACTATGTTCTCTGTGCTTTGTTAGCTTTTGATTTTAATTTTTGAAACTTATTATTGATTCAACGTTTTTCTACAATGGTTTGTTTGCTTGAAAAGCTTGACAGACATCAAAGGAAGGGAAGAGAATGTGAATAATGAAAAATTATAAAATACATACACTTTATGGTGTACCATCGTAAAAGAACGGTCCTGATTTATTATTTTAGTATGCACCGATGAGCTATATGAAGCACTCACCCACACTAGAATCCGCCTTCTGTTTCTTAACTTTTATTCCAACAAATTTTGTACTTGCCTCCTTTTTTTTTTTTTACAGCTATGGTGGGTTTGTTTCACTAATTGAGAAATTAAAATTAAATTTAATGGATAAACAAATTACTACATTTTGGACAAACATTTTGAGCAAAAACAATTCTAAACATTTTTATCAGCTACAGTACATATTAAGACAATTAAATGAAGTATATACCTAACTAGTCCCACACCCGTGCGATGCACATGTATTATGTGGTATTTTATATTATAATGTTGAAAAATTATTTGTATAAATTGTAACAATAAGTATTATAAAATAAAAATTATAATAATAATAATAATAATAATATAAAAGTGATGTACTTATCACTTCCTCCAACCAATATATATACCTATATGTATAGAGAATGAGTACGGACCATCAAAATTGAATGAAATATATTTATTTTTTTGGTGGGGTGTGCCCGCCAATGCAATAGTGGTTATTATATATTTCAATCCCATAACCTAACTTTTTGCATAACCTTCACTCTTCTCTAAAATTATAATGTAATTAAGTCAATAATGTATATCTTCGTATTTTTTTTGTGTGACTAAATTATAAACTCTTTGTTGTTTCTATGAAAACGGTTGACATTTAAATGGGATAAATGTTGAAAGAGAATCCAACCATGTTCATCTTCATTGTCACTGAGAAATGTTATAATAATGTAGAAAAATGTAACATCTTGTGACATCAATTTTTGGACTTCAACCCAAAAAGTTGATAATTTTTTTTTCTGGTGGTTACTTCCAGAAAACTACTGTAGATAATTGGAGAGGTATAATTCAATAATAATGTAGAAAATTGTAACATCTTGTGACATCAATTTTTGGATAATTGGAGAAGCATAATTCTTTATTATTTATTATGAGATTGATATAATATAAAAAAAAAATAAAAAAATAGAAATGAGAATGATATAATATAAGGAAGTGATGTGGAAACAAAAAAAATAGAGATGAAAATGATATAATATAAGGAAGTGATGTGACATTATTGTGTGATTTAATTGGATGTAAATGAGTGATGTGGATTAGGGTTAAGATGGATAGTAGGAGAACTATCTAGGAATTATATATATAGATACTTCATCAGCTCATTTTTATAACAAACATTTTGGAATTTTTATTTGGTTCTTTTTATAAAAAATGCTTTGATACAATTTCATTTATATCCTTATTAAATATAATCAAATAATTTATTTTAATGCTAGTGCATTAATTAGAGAGAATTTCTCATGCTATTCAAAGGTTGGTTTTGGAATATAAAATAGAGGAGTGCTAGCAACACACTCCTTAACAAACACACTCCAACACACTTTCTTTTATTGGTTGAAATTCACATGGGTCCCATAAAAGTTATATGAGTCCACATTTTTTATGGGACCCATGTGAATTTCAACCAATAAAAGAGAGTGTGTTGGAGTGTGTTTGTTAAAGAGTGTGTTGCTAGCATTATTCTATAAAATAAAATGTTAGAGAAAATTTACCTTCCTTGAAATATAACAAATATCTTTTATATTCTTTTTTATATTATAAGCTTGTATACACAAACAAATCATAAATCCTTTTTTGCTAAGCAAAGAATGTGTTCAACTAACCATGAGTAGTGAACAAGCGTCACTTAGAACACGGTTTGTATCATGACAGATTTCGACCAACCCTTTTTTGCTAAGCGCGAAAAAACCTATATCAATTCCTATTCGAACTAGTCATACAAGCGATGAATCAATCCGAAAAGTCTCACAATATATAACTCAAAATAGAGATTAAACATCACTATATTCGAGTTTCATAAATAAATAAAGAGCATGAATTGATAAGAGAAGACAATAAATAAATAAACTGAATTACTATTAAGAATTGAACCTCAAGAAGTCATGAACGATGTTCCCGTATACCAATGGATCAACCTAGGGTTGCTAGTTCTCCATGAGAATGTGGCAGCCTTTCTTTTCTATTTTTTTGCGTGAAATCAGAATTCTGAAACCCTAGCTGTGTTTTTTGCTTAAGTACTCATAGAAAATTGGGCTTAAAAAGCTACGGGTCGAAAAACATAAGTTTGACCCGAAATTACATTATTTTCATAAAGTCTGGAACATAAACGTAAATATTTGACTGCTTTGCGCTCCGAACTGGGTTCTAGCCTTAACATGAAAGTTGTAGCTTTTTCTCTTATCTTTCCAACGCATATTCGCACACCTCAATCCGAAAATTAATCAAAGAAATACATTAGAGCTCAATTATGACCCAAAGTTTAGAAACATGGTAAAAAGTTAATATTAGGCTAGAAAATCTTCCAATATGCCAAAGTACAAAGCCATAAAATATGTGCCAAATTACACTGATCAGTGTTGAATAAAAATTTCTTTTCAGATTGTTCTGAGAATGTTCTGATCTATAGAGAGATTTCTTTTTAAAACAAAATGGTTCAAGATGTCCATCCTTGTGACAAAATGTGCATTTATATTTTTGAAATCTTTTTTCTTTATGAGGAACAAAAACATTTTCAATCAGTTTCTTATTTTGAAAAGGTTTGTATCCCAATCCATTTCTACTATATGAATTAACTTGTGATCCTAATATATTTTCAAAAGTTTCTGTGGTACTGACAAATTTAGTTAAGTCTTTTTCAAGTTTAGACACTTTTTGTTTTAAAATGATATTCTCTTTTTGAATCATAGAATATTCTTTCATCTTCTGATTGTCTCCAAGTTCTTTAATTTGCTTAGAAAGTCCTTCATGTGCAAGTTGCATATTTTTAATCATTTCCTTCATTATATCATTATCAGATTTATATTCATCTTTTTCTTTGGTTAACTTAGTGACTTCATCTCTAAGTTGACCATTTTTAGAATTTAGAATTTGAGAGTCATATAGTAGATTATCAAAGAGATGTTCAGTTTTTTGACATGATGAGCAAGGATCTAGAGTTACCTCTTCAATGTTTGCATTTGTCATGAGACATACATTAGCTTCTTGTTCTTCTTCTGCTTCTTGTACTTCATCCAACTCATCCCAGGTTACCATCATGGATTTGTAAGGAGAGTTCTTTTGTTTAGGACATTCATTCTTGTAGTGTCCAAATTGATTACATCCATAGCATTGTATTTTGCTGACATCCACTTCTGGTTTAGATCCATTTCTTCTTGGTGGAAAGTTCTTCTTAATCTGATTTCTTCTCATCATTAGCTTTTGTATCCTTCTGGATAAAAATGCTAACTCTTCTTCATCATCTTCTTGAAGAAACTTGTTGTCTTCCTCCACTGCTTCTTTGTTCTTAGAACGTTCTTTAGTCTGTGAATCTAATGCAATCATCTTGTTTTTCATATATAGGTTTGTCTTCCTGGAGAATGGACTCATGAGCTTTTAAAGATCCAATGAGATCTTCTAATTTAACCTCAGTGAGGTCTTTTGACTCTGTGATTGCTGTTACTATGTGTCTCCAACTTTTTGGTAAACATCTAAGTACTTTTCTCACTCTTTCATGTATAGAGAATTTCTTCCCTAATGAGTTAAGTTCATTTATGATAATTGTGAATCTTCCATACATCTGATCAATTGATTCATCTTCCTTCATTTCAAATAGCTCAAATTTTCTAACACCAATGTCAATTCTTGTTTCCTTGACACGACTTGTTCCTTCATGGTGAGTTTGGAGTGTTGTCCACATTTCTTTGGCCGTTTTGCATTCCATGATCCTGTCATATTCTTCCCTACACAAAGCACTTTTAATAAATAATTGAGCTTTAGTGTTTAGAAGTACCCTATCTGCTTCTTGAGTTGTCATTTCATCTTTTGTCTTTGGAGTAGTAGAGTCTTTTACTAATGGAGCATAATCACCAACTTCAATCACTGTCCACATGTGCGTATCTTGTGATCTAAGAAATAGTTCCATCTTGTCATTCCAATAGTAGTAGTCATCTCCTTCAAATAGTGGTGGCCTATGTGAAGATCCTCCCTCTGATATAAACTTTGCGCTTTTATTCATTACTTCCTTCCTGAATCTTTTCCTCTAGCACTTGTTAGATGCTCAACCTTAGAGGCAGAGCTCTGATGCCAATTGAAGTAGCAAAGTTTTTCACAAGAAAGGGGGGTTTGAATTGTGAACCTTTAAAAATTGTCCTTTTTAAAAATTAGATATCAAAACATACGTTAGAATGATCTCAGAATAAATAATATAAGTTAGGAGAATGATCTTAGAACGATCTCTGAGCTGCAAACAAAAACAATAAGTGATTTGTGTGTGTTAGTGTTTGCATAAAATTAATATGAGTTTAAGGGAGAGAAGAGACACAATAATTTTATCCTGGTTCACCCCTTAATAGTATGGGCTACTCCAGTCCCCACGCTCCTGTGAGATTGTCCACTAAGAGATTCTACTGATCTCAAGATACACTTTTTCTTTTGATCTAATCCAAGATCACAATCTTCCAAGCTTCATTTGCTTGATCTACCTAAGTCTTCCTAGACTTTATGAGGTGTCACTCAATCAATAGTTATGTATTGAATTGAGCCAATCTTTACAATTTTGATAATGGTTTGGATCTAAAGCTTTCTCACTCAAACTAAGTTGAAAAGCTAGTTACAATAAAATCTCTCTTTGTTCACTCAAAATGGATACTGATCCTAGTATGATAATTACAAAATATGGAGTGAAAGAGATCTTTAAAGAAGAGCTTGAAAACTTGTATCACAAAGACAAGTAGATTGATTGTTGTAGATTAAACTCTTGCTCTTCAATGTTGCCAAAGCCTTCCTTTTATAGTTGAACCTTGAGTCTTCAGTTCCTTGGTCCCAAAGGAAGTTCTCCAACGGCTAGTTGATTCAAAATAGATAGCTCATGCTGAATTGTTGAGTGGATAAGCTCAGTCTGTTCTTTCTCAGAACGTTCTCCCTGCTGTTCTTCATATTTTCACTTAAAAGGACCATAATGACAGCTTGCAATGGGCTGTAGATAGTTGTTCATTGCTTCCTCACCAAGTATATCCGTTATAGACCATTTAGGCACGTTTTGGCCAGCTGTAGATGAGCTTGCAACTTCAAAAGCAAAGGACAGTCATTCTCAGCATCATTCTGAGAGTGTTCTCCAATCTGGGTGAATTTTACACTTGATCTTCAAATGGAGAATGATGCAGAACTGTGGCCAGCTGTAGTGTGAAGAGAATGCAGTTGTGGTGTCCTTGCATAACTATTCACTTGTCCTTTCCATGTACTTCCTTTTCTTGATTAATAATTAATCTCTTGGAGAATGTTCATTAAATAATGTCTTTGAAGGTACATGACAACTATGAGTTGAATGTGTGTTGTCTCATCCTTATTGGTCTATGTAATTCTTGTCTAAACATCCTTGATCCACATGATGAGATGATGCCTTGAGAATTTATCATGTTGCACATGCTTGATCATTAACTTTGTCCAAAGAGGAAAGTCACTTTTCTTCCAATTTATTCATTGCCTTAATTGTTCATGAACTGTTGTGATCTTGTGAGTTAAAGCCAAGATAAAGTGCTTCTTTGTCTTGTATATGATTGACTTAATGAAATAAGTGCTTTTGCATTTATTCTTGTTCATGAGGAGAATGTTGCATTTAAACCAGAGATCATTCTCAGACTGATCCTGAAGCTTCTCTTTTTGCCAAAACATAATGAATATCATTGAGATTAGAAGCTTAATTGTTCCTGACTAATTAAAACACTCAAGAGCACTTGTTAGATAACAATGAGATCAGAATTACATTTAAAATATAATTAAGATGTTTGTTATCTTTAAAACATCAAATTGGGATTTTTGCATTTTGCCTCAACAAGTTTATTTCTCTCAGTTTTGATAAAGCTATGTGAGGCTAGATGTGTTTAATTCCGCTGTTGCATGCCTCTGATGTATGTTTGTGTTGAAGTGAAAGAAGAAGAAACTCCCGCTGAGTGATCACGGTCGTTTCGTGGTCAAATAATAATTTAAATAAAAAGTAATACAAGGCAGTTAACCTTGGTCGTCTCCTAAGACTCACAATCGGCTTATCTATATTAGAAACAATTCAAAAACTGTAAATTATGGGGGGGTTTGGTTTGTTAACAGAACGTAAGAAAAATGTGAAATTTAATTGATTTAAAACGATCAATTCATTGGCTTTAGGTAACTCGTTCTTGATTCTATCATAGGGTTCACAAAGAATAAATTCGTTATATGCTTATGTCCTGGTTGATTTATAAAACCGAATTAAACAAGCGTTACCAATTTTATACGAATTCCATTCAAACAAGCGTCGAATGCGTTCAACTAATCATAGGCAATAGTAAACAAGCGTTACTAATGACAGAATAATATCCTTACTGAATTCGATCAACACCTTTTGCTAAGCGCTCAAAGTTTATGTCAATTCCTATTCAATGTAATCTATGCAAGCGATAAACTAATTGAATAACACGGTGCGAATCAAATTAAAGTGATTAAGCATCATTATAATTCAACTTCATACTGAAATAAAGAACATGGAATTGACATAACAGAACATAAATATAAAACGGAATTTGCTATTAAAACAGACCTCAAGAATTTAAAACGAGTTCCTTGCACCAACGAATTGAAAGAAAGATTTAGTTCTCCATGTAAGTGGTGGCTGCTCTAGGGTTTCTTATTTCCGTGAACAGTGAATGAATAACCCTAGCTGCCTTTTTTTCGGTTTAAATAATACATGGAACGGGCCTTAAAACAATTGGGCCGAAAAATATAAAGTTGTGCTGAAATTAAATTCGTCTGGAACATAAACGCAATTATTTGACACACTTGCGCTCCGAACTGGGTTTTGGCCTCAACATGAAAGTCGTATCTCTTGATCTCAGCTTTCCAACGCATCTTCCCGCGTCTCAATCCGATATTTGTAACTCCAGTTATGACCTGCGGACCGGAAGGGTGTCAAAGTGCTATTTATTCATAAATTAAGTGCGAAAATAAAATAGAGTTAGAAATAAACTTAAATATAAAAACACCTTAAAATAGTGAAAATAGTAAATTAAACCATAGGAATACACTAGTACAATAGTAGAAGAATGTGCATTAAAATGCACTGATCAAATTCCCCCACACTTGAACTTTTGCACTCCGAGCAAAACTCAAATGAAAAACTTAAAAACAAATCACAAGCAGTCAACATATTCCAGGTTTCAAGCTTCAAACCTTGAGTCAAAATTCAAAGATTGGCACAATTCTTATCTATCAACTTTCAATAATAATCTTGCGTGTGTGTGTGTACTGTCTCCCACTGTCAACCAAAGTAATGTCAAGATCCCTCTCTGAAACTACCATTCTAGATGCTAAGCTGTCATTCTTTTCCTATAATTTCAGATTTAACCAGAATTTCAGACTAGGGGGGGGCTATTTCTTTTCAAGAGATCCAAAGCTTTTCAACATCAACTCAGGGGCAACTACTTTCAAGCTTTATTATTGTTTATTATTATTTATTGTTTTTAAGCTTTAGGTACTACTCCACCTTTTCACCTGACGGGATCTTACTTGTAATAAGTCCAACCTGTTACTCAGAGTAGAGCATCCTACACAGCACTTGTTCCTCCAGTTTCGGGCACAGGAACTTGTTCCTCCAGTTTCAGGCACAGGAACTTATTATATTCATTAATTTTAGTTCTTAAGCAGTTTCCCTTTTTCTCAATTAATAGCAATGATCGGTCCATCTGTTACTCTAGCCTTTCCCCCACACTTAGTTCTAATCATACCTCCATTATATTCAAATTAGAGAACTTAGTCTAAAGAATAAATATTTCAGAGGTTTATCTAGACATTACTAAGTTTGACAGTGTTCAAGCAGTTGTGCATTAAGTTGCAAAGACTATCATGTCAAGTATCAAAACAAAAAACTCCAAAAATTTCACTGACCCTACAGCTATCTGCCCTAGCCTTAGAACATGTGACTACTCATGATAATTTATTTTATTATTATTATTATTTTATTTTTTTATTTTTAACACAAAAATGTAAAATGTCCCTCCCCCACACTTAAACCAGACAGTGTCCGCAATGTAATATTTAACACAAAGTGAGAGTAAAGGAAGGAACACACCCGAGGGGCTACGGTGTAGCTGCTGGGTAGAACGGCTTCTCCAAGGAGAGCTCTTCAACATGTCCCTCTTCTTCAGGCACCAAGCTTTCATGGAACAGCTTCAGTCGCTGTCCGTTTACTTTAAACACCTTGTTAGTACCTGCACTTTTTATTTCTACAAAAACAAGTCGATAAGGAGACATCCCAATGGGTGTCTTGAAAGCTGTTCTTTGAGCCCAAAGTGCGTCTTCTAGACGACGACTCCAGTCCTTCCTGTTTGGCTGCACCATTTTCTCTAAAACCTGTTTGATCTCCCTGTTTGAGACCTCAGCTTGCCCATTCGTCTGTGGGTGATATGCAGTAGAGACTCTGTGCACAACTCCATACTTTCGGAGCAAAGCTTCCATGGTGCGGTTGCAGAAATGAGTGCCTTGGTCACTGATGATAGCTCGCGGTATTCCAAACCTACAAAAGATATTAGACCTGACAAAATCTGCAACAACTCTAGAATCATTAGTCCTAGTGGGGATAGCTTCCACCCACTTTGAAACATAATCAACAGCAAGCAAAATATAAAGAAAACCAAATGATACGGGAAAGGGACCCATGAAGTCGATTCCCCATACATCAAAAACCTCACAGAAAAGCATAGGCTGCTGAGGCATTTCACTCTTGCGAGTGATGTTTGTACCTGCTATTTGGCACTCTTTACAAGTGCGGTAAGTCTCATAAGCATCCTTAAAAATAGTTGGCCAATAGAAACCTGAATCGAGTACTTTTCTCGCAGTTCTTTGCGGACCAAAGTGTCCGCCGACTTGAGATGCATGAGAAAATTTCAAAATAGATTCAATCTCATTGTCGGGGACACATCTTCTGATTACCTGATCACTACCAAACTTCCATAGATATGGATCATCCCAAACATAATATTTGGCATCACTCTTGAGTTTATGAACCTGTGATCTCGATGCACCTGCTTGCAAGAGTTTGGTTACCTCCTTCTTCACAACATCAAGAATCAAAGGATTAAGCCTCCTTTGGGGCTGCCTTACTGTTTTGGATCCATCCTCAAGTAGAATCCTGTGCATGCACATTGATGGACTAATACCTGGAAGGTCGGCTAATGTCCACCCGATTGCTTTCTTGTGCTTCTTCAGGACCTGCAAAAGTTTGTGTTCTTGATCGAAATCAAGGTTAGAAGAGATAATAACAGGGAGTTTTTCATTACTCTCCAAGTAAGCATATTTCAGGTTCTCAGGAAGTGGTTTAAGCTCCAAGGATGGTGGTTGTTCTATGGATGGTTTTGTTGGAACAGTCGGACTGTCAAGAGTTTCAACTGCGTAAACAACTTCATTGGCAGCCTCATTGACAACTTCTCCTTCGCCCTGCAAATTAAACTCAGCACAACCAACACAGAGGTTAGTATCGGTACAAACATCACATGAGTAATCATCAGCTGAACACAAATCAGAATGAAATTCATCAATAATTTCAGAAAGCAGTTCTAATTGAAAAACAGAGTGCTCTTCCAAAGGGTATTTCATAGCATCGAAAATATTAAACTTTGCAACAATGTCACCAAATTCCATGGACATGGTCCCATCATCAACGTCGATTTTTGTCTTTGCCGTCTTCATGAATGGTCTGCCCAAGATGATCGGCGATCTGCTTGACTCTGTTTCTCCAGCCATGTCAAGGATGTAAAAATCTGCAGGGAAAATCAAGTCATTAACTTGAACTAGCACATCTTCCACCACTCCAACAGGGCGAGCATTGCTCCTGTTTGCCAGCTGAATAGTAAGACCTGTATGCTGCAAAGGACCAAGATCAAGATTGTTAAAAATAGAAGTAGGCATGACATTAATAGAAGCTCCTAAATCTAACATGCAATTTTCGAATTTTCTATCCCCAATGGTACACGGAATAGAAAAAGTTCCTGGATCCTTGCATTTCTGTGGCATGGCCTGATTGAGGGCTGAGACATTAGTTTTTTCAGGCTCAGGTTCGAGTGCAGCATTAGACTCAATGAGGGCTGAAACATTTCGGCCCAGATTAACTCTCTCATTTCCCTTTACTTTCCTCTTGTTTGTGCACAAATCCTTCAAGAATTTTGCATATTTCGGAATCTGCTTGATCACATCGAGGAGAGGAATATTGACTGCTACTTTGCTGAATACATCAAGAATCTCCTTGTCTTCTTCCGCCTTATTCTTTTTATTTTTCTGCACCCTTTGAGGAAAAGGGATTGGTGGCACATATGCTTTTTCAGTCTCAGCAGTCTCAGCGGTCGCAGAAGGTTCAGGAACAGATGATGTTGCACTGGTTTTTTTTCCTTTCTCTGGAGCTGGAGCTGGTTCGGTCACTCTTCCGGATCGCAAGGTAATTGCACTCACATTCCCATTTGGGTTCGGAACTGATTGTGCAGGAAGGTTACCGGAGCCTTGAGCTTGTAATTGGCCTATTGCATTGGCCATTTGTCCCATCTGTGTTGTCAAGGTCTGAATGCTAGCATCGGTCCTTTGTTGGAACTGGAGGTTGTTCACGGATATTTGTTTAACAAGATCCTCTAAGGATGGTCCGGAAGGTGTAGAGGCAACAACTTGAGGTGGATTCTGTTGTTGGCTGGTTTGTGGGTTTCCATATCGAAGGTTGGGATGGTTCCTCCAACTGGGATGATATTTGTTGGTGGATAGGTCAGGAGTGTTGTTGTACCTGTTTTGGTTGTAAAGGTTGGCTGCATAAGCTTGTGGCAGCTCAGTAATGGACTCGTCTCTCAGAATGGGACAGGTGTCGGTCGGGTGCTCAGAAGAGGTACAAATACCGCACAAAGTTGTTGTTTGAGGTTTTACTAATGCCAACTGTTTGACTAAGGTGGTGAGATCGTCAAGTCTGGTCTCTAGAGCTTTGTTGGAAGAAACCTGCATTTGATTCACGCTTTGAACAGAATTGTCTCTAGTGGTAAACTGTTGAGAATTAAGAGACATGTTTTCAATGAGGGCTTTGGCAGCGGCTGGAGTTTTGTCGACTAGCGCTCCACCACTAGCAGCATCAAGAATGTTCCTGTCCATCGGTAACAACCCCTCATAAAAGTATTGGATGAGGAGTTGCTCGGTAATCTGGTGTTGAGGGCAGCTAGATACCAAGTGTTTGAATCTCTCCCAATACTCGGTCAGTGACTCATTACCTTGTCTAACACCACAAATCTCCTTTCTTATTGAGGCAGCTCTGGAAGCAGGAAAATATCTTTCCAAGAACACTTTTTTCAGGGCAGTCCAGCTTGCAATTGAGTTTGGCTCGAGATAATATATCCAATCCTTTGCTGCACCCTGCAATGAAAAAGGAAAAGCTCGAAGTTTGATGTGATCTTCAGTGATCCCTTCAGGCTTCAGTGGTGTAGAACACACCACTTGGAATTCTTTCAAATGCTTGTGCGGATCCTCACCTGCAAGACCACTAAACTTGGGCAACAAGTGTATTAATCCTGATTTTAATTCAAAAGGAACAGCAGCAGCATCATATTCAATACACAAGCCATTATAATTCACATCAGGAGCAGCTAATTGCCTTAAGGTTCTATTATCAGCCATTTCAAAATCAAGTTCAGAATCCGAAGCAAACAAGTTATGCAAGTAGTCAGGCTCAGAATCAGATATAGTGTTAGAATCAATGTTACCGGAATGCACGCTATTAGCTCGGTTGAGCCTCTTGCGTGCGTGGAGTGTTCTTTCTATCTCAGGGTCAGGAAGCACTAATTGGAACTGTCCAGCAGACCTGGTCATGCAAGAAGTGATAAACAACAATTACGGTAATTCCAACTATGTCCCTACAACGAAAATAGGTGAGTAAAATAGAAAACAGGTCAAACTGAATGAGAAAAAATCTAAAAATACCACGAAAATTCTAATTAACTAAAATAAAGATGACACAAATTTTTTTGGATTTTTTCGAAAATACGAAATCAGTAAAAAATTAAAATAAAATAGAAAAACAAGGAATTTGGGGCTGAGAGGGTGGTGTCCCGTATTTTGTCCCAAAATAAGGGATTTTGAACCCTGATTTTTTTCTGAGGGAATGGGATGGTCAAAAAGCAGAACAGACGCAAAATCAGCCCTAAATCGTCTCTTAATTTTTTATACGGCAGACAAGCAATAACAAAAGAAACAAGCAATTCTAGCAATTCTAATACTGAATAACACAATTATGAGTCCCCGGCAACGGCGCCAATTTGATCACGGTCGTTTCGTGGTCAAATAATAATTTAAATAAAAAGTAATACAAGGCAGTTAACCTTGGTCGTCTCCTAAGACTCACAATCGGCTTATCTATATTAGAAACAATTCAAAAACTGTAAATTATGGGGGGGTTTGGTTTGTTAACAGAACGTAAGAAAAATGTGAAATTTAATTGATTTAAAACGATCAATTCATTGGCTTTAGGTAACTCGTTCTTGATTCTATCATAGGGTTCACAAAGAATAAATTCGTTATATGCTTATGTCCTGGTTGATTTATAAAACCGAATTAAACAAGCGTTACCAATTTTATACGAATTCCATTCAAACAAGCGTCGAATGCGTTCAACTAATCATAGGCAATAGTAAACAAGCGTTACTAATGACAGAATAATATCCTTACTGAATTCGATCAACACCTTTTGCTAAGCGCTCAAAGTTTATGTCAATTCCTATTCAATGTAATCTATGCAAGCGATAAACTAATTGAATAACACGGTGCGAATCAAATTAAAGTGATTAAGCATCATTATAATTCAACTTCATACTGAAATAAAGAACATGGAATTGACATAACAGAACATAAATATAAAACGGAATTTGCTATTAAAACAGACCTCAAGAATTTAAAACGAGTTCCTTGCACCAACGAATTGAAAGAAAGATTTAGTTCTCCATGTAAGTGGTGGCTGCTCTAGGGTTTCTTATTTCCGTGAACAGTGAATGAATAACCCTAGCTGCCTTTTTTTCGGTTTAAATAATACATGGAACGGGCCTTAAAACAATTGGGCCGAAAAATATAAAGTTGTGCTGAAATTAAATTCGTCTGGAACATAAACGCAATTATTTGACACACTTGCGCTCCGAACTGGGTTTTGGCCTCAACATGAAAGTCGTAGCTCTTGATCTCAGCTTTCCAACGCATCTTCCCGCGTCTCAATCCGATATTTGTAACTCCAGTTATGACCTGCGGACCGGAAGGGTGTCAAAGTGCTATTTATTCATAAATTAAGTGCGAAAATAAAATAGAGTTAGAAATAAACTTAAATATAAAAACACCTTAAAATAGTGAAAATAGTAAATTAAACCATAGGAATACACTAGTACAATAGTAGAAGAATGTGCATTAAAATGCACTGATCACTGAGCCAAAGAAAAAAAAACCTGAAGAGAAAAGAAATTTCCTCTAGTGACTCAGATTTTGATGAGGAGCAACATGTTATAGCATCTTCCGACACATCTTTAATAAAGAGTATAAGAGGTATGAAGATTCCTCTAAATGTTCCTTCTGCTGTCATGGATAATGTATCTTTTCATCATAAGAATAGTATATCCAGAAGTGAAAATTTGTGCTATGAGAAGTTGGTTTTCTGGAACAATTTTTTTTATGCCTTTGAAAACAAGGGGGAGATGTTTGTTTTATGAGGGAGTCTCGTCTATCTGTGCACTATGAGTTTGATGTGGTGGAGGTAGTGTGGGCTTATGCCCTATGACTCACGACCTTCATGCTATAGCGTTGGAGCATGGTTATTTTTGGTACTGTGGATAACAACTCACTTGTTACCTTTTTCGAGCTTCTGTTCTCTGGTTATTTGTGTGGGCTATGCCTGATATTCATTGTACCTGCGTATGCACCTGGTCTGTAATATGCACTATGTGGTTTTCTATTTTCTGATACTCTGAGGTGCTCCTTATTTTGCTCCTACTATATGATACTGACTTTATTTGTCAGAATTTATGGCTAAAAAGGGGGAGTAATATCTGTTGTGCATGATGTGATGCATAATGCTATAGCATCTAGTATAGTGTCTATATGTGTGTATGGTGATGTGCATGTTTTGAGGGGGAGAAACTTTCTGCTTTGGGTGATGTGCATGTAAGAACTTCAAAAAGCATTTAAACTTGTAGCATAGGGCATGATCATAATCTTATAACCATAGAAATATGGATGATTCATCGTGCTTAGTCATAATCATAGAAATATGGATGGCTTTTATGCTTAGGATCACAATCATAGAAATATGGGTGATTTGGGTCACAGTCATAGTAATATGGGTGACTTAGTTAGTTACAGTCATAGAAATATGGGTAACTTCTACATGCTTAATTATGAATGCACAACATGTGTCTATTCTGAAGATCAAAGGCAAGAGTTGCACATTGAAGATTGAAGACCAAGATGCTTATCTGTCAAAGATTGTTTTAGCCAAAATTTGCTAAAGGGGGGGATTGTTGAGGTTTTTATGTTGGCTACATTTTGCAAAAACAAGTTATAGCCATAATGCTGCACAGGATGTTGTAGCATCACGTACAGCATTATTGATGCTCTGTTTTACGCAGAATTTTTATATCACATCTTTGGAAGATTTGTTTCAGATATAATTTTCGTGCTTATCCAACAAGCCAAGACGTGCCTTGTCCCACAAGTATCTGAAGGCGGTTTATGTGTTATTATTTGATACAAAATATATCATGATATATTTTTGAATTTAATCAAATATTGTTTTGGAGTAAATCTTTGTTGAAGAATTATTTTGAAGTAAATCTTGTGAGCTGGCCAATGAAGATTCCAGCTGTTTATTTGAAGCCTTTCTCCTCAAGTTTCTGGAAGGCTGTTTGTATTATTTAAAACAAAAATATAATTTCTTTTTGTTGCGTGAAACAAAAAATTGGTTATATTTTTGAAATTAATTTAGGGCTGGCCGTAATACTCCAGCTGTGTTTGTTTGACGACCTAGCTTGCAAATCAAGACAATTCAAGGATATAAATACATGAAGACTCAGACCTATTTGTGCACCGAAGCCATTGTTCATCAAGATGTAGTTTTTAAGGTTTCGTGTCTTTGAGTCACTCTCTAGGAGAGTTGGTGTAAGTGAACCACTCGGGTTGTGAGATGGTCACTATGTCCTCACTCAGAAACCTATAGGTAATGAGTTGAGTATTGTACTTGGAGGAAGCTTGTAAGCAACTCCAAATTGTGAACTTAGTCAAGTATTGGCTAGGTATTAGTTTCTTAGGAGGGTGTCTCCATCTTTGATCGTTATAAAGTTGACAACAACATGGTACGTGTTGTTAGAGGGAATTTGGGACGGGGTCTCATTATCTAAGAGGTTCTTAGATAGGATTGCACGGGTAGTGTCTAGGCGAGAAGTCAAGTACCGGGTGTTGGTCGAGGGCTTTGAACTAGAGCTATTATAGTGAATTCATTCCTGGATTGGTAATCCTCCAGATTAGGTGACGTTTCACCGAACTTGGTTAACCAACGATCTGTCTTATTTATCTTCCTGCACTTAATTTATTTTTAACTTGACTATTGTGTTCTGTACTGGTACGAGATGCTGTAACATCTTTCGTAGCATCTTTCCACCAGTCTGCCAGAATTTCATGAATGATACATTATTTCAGCTTTTGGTACCCGTTTGCTTCTGGGTCCATGTTTGTTAGTCCTCAAATGCTTGCTATGTTGTTGAGTGTTAGAGAAGGACTTTGGTTTGGAATAATAACCTTTTTGAAATTTTTTCTTTGTTTGAGAGTTGTTATTATTCCAGGACTTGGATTGTTTATGATTCCAGAATTTATATCTATCACCAATCCATTGTTCTGATTGGTCATATCTTCTAACTCTAGAATCATAAATAATCTGAGTCCTATATTGCCTCTAAGATTTGAAGTTTGACTTTTTTCTTTTAAAAACTTCTGAGCTTTTAGATTGACTTGCCTCAGGTACTGAAGTTCCTTTGGTTCTAGAAGTTGAAGCCACAGATTTTGAAGTATTCAGAACATCTGATTTAATATTCTCAGATTCTGAATAACTTCTATCTTTTGAGCTTTTCTTTCTAGATCCTGAGGAACTTGGTTCCTCTGAGCTATCAGTTTCTAATTTTCTCAGATCATCAGCCTCATTCCCAAGAGTACCAAAATTCTTCCCCTCTTCACTTTGGGGTACAACATAATAAACCCAAGATTTTCCAACCTTTTTGGGATAAGTTTTTAGCTTTGAATATGTTCTACCATATTCATAGCCAATTCCTTCTCCTCTATGTCTCATGACATTATAAACCAAATTTGCAGCCTTGCTCTTCCCAAGGTTGAGATGCACAAACTGTTGAAAAGTCATTTCCTGCTCATCAATAGGTTTGTGACACACAACACAGCCCTTTTCAAGGTCATTTACTCTGTTCAGAGTTTCTTGATATAGACCTTGAAAATGACCTTCCTGTTCAGTTAGAGTATTAAACTTTTCTTGTAAAGCTTTTTGTTTGCTTAACACTATGAGATGTTTCTCAATTACCTTGTTAAGCGCAATTATAAGTTGAGTTTTAGAATAGTCAGAAAATACCTCATTTGTAACTTCTGAATCTGACTCTGACTCATCCTCTGAGTCTGCATCTGAGTCTGTTGAAGCCATTAGTGCTAGATTTGCCTCTTCCTCTTCTTCAACCTCCTCCTCAGATGATAGCTTCTCAAAAGTAGCCATCAGACTCTTTTTCAATTTGCTCTTAAATTGTTGCTTCTTTGAGCTGTACCTCTTACTTTTGTCTTTTGAAGACATTTCTGGACAGTCAGCAATAAAGTGTCCTGGCTTCTTACAGTTGAAGCAGTTCTTTTGATCATCCTTTTTGCTGACAGAATTCCTTGAGTTGTTTCCTCTGAAATTTCTTTTGTTAAGCCTGTTCCATTGCTGAAACTTTGTAAACAGGGCAAACTCATCTTCACCCATTTCATCCTCCTGACCATCTGCATAAGATTCATCATCAACCTCAAGAAGCTGAGTCTTAAGAGCTTTTGAAGAAGTCTTAGTTGACTGTAAAGCCACAGACTTAGATTTCTTCATAGCTGCTGAATCAGCATTCAGAACCATCTCATGGCTTCTAAGATTGCTTATCAGTACCTCAAGACTCATACTCTTGAGATTTTGAGCTTCCTCAATTGCAGTGACCTTGGGTCTCCATGCAAGAGGAAGACTTCTCAGAATCTTCTGAACATGGTCATAGGTAGTATAACTTCTTTTCAGAACCTTAAGACCAGATACAAGAGTTTGAAACCTTGTAAACATGGTTTCAATGTTTTCATCATTTTCCATCGTGAAAAGTTCATATTTCCTTATCAAGAGACTAGCTTTAGCCTCTTGAACTTTCTCATTACCATCATAGGTAGCACACATAGAGTCAAAGATAGATTTAGCTGAGGACTTGTTTTCTATTCTGACATAATCCTCATGTCTAATAGCACCAACAACAATGTCCTTTACTCTGTGATGCTTAGTGTAGATTTTTAGGTTAGCTGGTGTGAGTAAATTTCTATGCTCGATGGACAATCTTCCATGTTCATTCAAGTTTTCAAAAGTTACTCCCAACTCAACCAAATCCCACAACTCATGATCAATAGCAGTGATATTGCTATACAGTCTTTCCTTCCACCATTCAAATAATGCAGCATCTGAAGGAAAATCGTGTTAAAAACAGAGTGTAAAACGCAGCGGAATTTTAAATTTTTCCTTCAATGGATCCTTGCGAATGGTCATGATCAGGGTTAAACGTTATACCTTTTGGTGAACTGAAACAGCAAACTCTTTGCTTCTATTCGTTGATCACAAGCACCACACGACGGCAGCACCTCTAGCTAGTCCACACGAACAGGTCTTCAACTTTCAGTGCTACCTGCTACAAGATGAAGGCTTAGGAAGTGCGGTTAGGGTTTCAGAGCTTTTTGATTTCTCTGAAAAACGAATTGTGAAAAAACAAGCCATCACTGAACTACACAAGCTTCTTATTTATAGAGTTTCTTGTGTGTTCAGTTGGGCCAAACGGTGTTTGGTCTTCTTAAGCCCAAAACCGTTTTTCACTAACCGCACCCTAAAATTAAGTCTTACTTATTTCTTCCATATCGACTGTCCTTATGTGTGTGACCCTGTAGGTTCTTATAACGTTGACAATAATATTATTCTTAATATTATAAACAGTGAGCGGTATCTAGCAACACATCACTGCTACCCAAGTCACAAGAATGTCACGTGATCTGACAAACCTTTCCATGATAAAACTCATGTGTATAATTACCCTTTTACCCTTATGTCTATATTGAACACAAGGCATAGTACGTCACCCTTGTTAAGTTCAATATTGGGCCCATAGACATATCTCCTGTTATGTAGGAGGGGTAAATTCCATCTAGGTCACTCATGTCTCTTAGCATGATTCGTGGAATACCCATCAACCAACTTTATAGTCATCCTGTTACGGATAACTTTGAATGGCGACAAAGTACTACACTCCTACATCTAGGGAACATAGTGGTTTCAGGTCGAAGGGTGGAATACACCACTTATCACTATGAGAATATCCTATGACATTTCATAACATACTATGTAGTATTCTCATGGTGGGTCAATCCGATATAAATATTACTCTTAATATTTATATCTATGTGAAGACTTGATAACTCTTTATCTATGATCCGTGAGATGTGATCATCAGTCTACAAACATAATAGTCTCTATGTTTTGATGTTATCCCAATTCACATTAAAGCTTGACTACGGATGTTTTAAGAATAGTGTTCTTATGTGTAATGGACTCTCACGATTAAGTCACACTTAACGTTCCATTCAATGAACTTACTATTCTAGGGACTCTATTATTATTTAACACATAAACATAATAAAGAAAAGCCTTTATTTAATAAGTAAATTATCCAATACAAGTATCATGCAATTATAAATAATTGGCCTCTAGGGCTTACACCAACAATCTCCCACTAGCACTAGAGCCAATCAGGCATACTCCTAATACCTATGCCCCTAGTGTGGCCCTCATGCTTCGGCTGAGCAAGAGGCTTTGTAAGTGGATCAGCAGCATTGTCAAGTGTTGGTACTCTGCATATTTTCACATCTCCTCTATCAATTATTTCTCGAATAAGATGATAGCGCCTGAGTATGTGTTTGGACTTTTGGTTCCTTAGCTTGTGCGATTGCACCATTGTTGTCACAAAATAATTCAATGGGATCCACAATGCTAGGGAATATGCCAAGTTCAGTAATGAACTTCTTTATCCAAACAGCTTCCTTTGCTGCATTTGATGCAGCGATGTACTCAGCTTCGGTTGTAGAATCAGCAACTGTATCTTGCTTTGAACTCTTCCAGCTCACAGCGCCACCATTTATGCAAAACACATAGCCTGATTGCGACCTAAAGTCATCCCTATCTGTTTGGAAGCTAGCATCAGTGTAACCAATTACATTTAGCTCTTCTTGGCCTCCATATATTAGGAATGAGTCTTTAGTCCTCCTTAAGTATTTAAGGATGTTCTTGACAGCCACCCAATGAGCCTCACCAGGATCAGACTGATAACGGCTTGTTGCGCTTAAGGCATATGAAACATCTGGTCGAGTACATATCATGGCATACATGATAGATCCTATAGCCGATTCATAAGGGATCTTACTCATGCGGTCTCTTTCTTCCTTAGATGAAGGAGACTGTGTCTTTGAAAGACATAGGCCATGTTGCATAGGAATGAATCCCTTTTTGGAATCATGCATATTAAAGCGTCTTAACACTTTATCTATGTATGTACTCTGGCTCAGGCCAAGCAGTTTTTGTGATCTATCTCTATAGATTCTTATTCCTAATATATAGGCTGCTTCACCCAGATCTTTCATAGAAAAGCAATTCCCTAACCAAGTTTTAATTTGTTGCAAGGTAGGGATGTCGTTTCCTATTAGTAATATGTCATCTACATATAATACTAGGAATGCGACTATGCTCCCACTAACCTTCTTGTAAACACAAGGCTCATCTTCATTTTGAATGAATCCGTACTATTTTACAGTTTCATCAAAACGAAGATTCCAACTTCTGGAAGCTTGCTTCAATCCGTAGATTGATCGCTGTAATTTGCATATCTTTTTGGCTTCTCCTGGAATGCAAAAGCCTTCAGGTTGTGTCATATACACATCCTCAAGGAGACTCCCATTAAGGAAGGCAGTTTTTACATCCATCTGCCAGATTTCATAATCATAGTATGCAGCGATGGCAAGTAAGATCCGAATGGATTTGATCATCGCAACTGGTGAAAATGTTTCATCATAGTCTACCCCATGAATTTGTTTGAAACCTTTAGCAACCAATCGCGCTTTGTAGGTCTGTACCTTTCCATCCATGTCAGTCTTCTTCTTGAAGATCCACTTGCATCCTATGGGTTTAATCCCATCAGGAGCTTCCACCAAGTTCCAAACTTGATTTGTGTACATGGAATCCATTTCAGATTTCATGGCTTCAAGCCACTTCTCAGATTCAGGGCCAGTAATAGCCTCTTGGTAAGTCACAGGCTCATCTTGATCCATGAGTAATACATCACCTTGTTCCGATATGATATATCCATATCTTTCAGGTTCTTGACGTATCCTGTTGGACCTACGTGGTTCTTGTGTTATATGAGCAGGATTCTCTGTCACAACATCTTGTGCATCCCGCTCTTGTTCCTCCATTGGTGTGTCATTACTTTGTGGATCGTGAATTTCTTCAAGATCTACTTTCCTCCCACTGATTCCTTTGGAAACAAAGTCCTTTTCTAGGAATACTCCTGTTCGAGCGACAAACACTTTGCCCTTAGAAGGATTGTAGAAGTGATATCCTTTTGTCTCTTTTGGATATCCCACAAAGAAGCACTTGTCAGATTTAGGTTCAAGTTTAGTAGAAATTTGACGTTTTACATAAACTTCGCAACCCCAAATCTTTAAGTAAGACATATGCGGTTTCTTGCCACTCCACATCTCATATGGTGTCTTTTCAACCGTTTTAGAAGGAACACGGTTAAGTGTATAAGCTACTGTTAATAGGGTGTGTCCCCAAAAGGAGTTTGGAAGATCAGCGTGACTCATCACCGCACCATGTCCAACAAGGTTCGGTTTCTTCTCTCAGACACACCATTCCATTGTGGTGTTCCAGGAGGAGTGAGTTGGGATAAGATCCCACACTCTTTTAGATGATCATCAAACTCTAGGCTTAAATACTCACCTCCTCGATCTGATCGAAGGATTTTGATTTTCTTTCCTAGTTGGTTTTGTACTTCATTTTTAAATTCTTTGAACTTTTCAAAGGATTCGGATTTATGCTTCATTAGATACACATATCCATATCTACTGTAGTCATCAGTAAATGTGATGAAGTATTGAAAACCTCCTCTAGCATGTGTGTTCAATGGTCCACATACATCAGTATGTATGAGAGCCAAGAGATCACTTGCCCTTTCACCTTTACCAGTGAATGGGGTCTTTGTCATTTTTCCCAATAAGCAAGATCTGCATGTTTCAAAAGATTCATAATCAAATGAATCCAAGAGCCCATCTTTATGGAGCTTGGAAATGCGTTTCTCATTTATATGGCCTAAACGACAGTGCCAAAGGTATGTAGGATTTAACTCATTAGGTTTAATCCTTTTTGTATCAATGTTATATATTGGCATTTCAAGATCAAGAATATATAATCCATTACTCATTTGTGCTGTGGCATAAAAGATATCATTTAAATAAATGGAGCAACAATTGTTCTTTATTATAAATGAAAAGCCAAGTTTATCCAAACAAGAAACAGAAATAATATTCCTGCTAATGGCAGGTACATAAAAACAGTTCTCTAACTGTATTATTAAACCAGAAGGTAAAGTCAAATTAAAAACTCCTACAGCTAATGCGGCAACTCTTGCTCCATTTCCCACTCGTAGGTCGACTTCACCTTTAGCCAATCCTCGACTCCTTTGCAGCCCCTGCACATTAGTACAAATGTGAGAACCACATCCGGTATCTAATACCCATGTAGAAGAAGTAGATAAATTAATTTCAATAACAAAGATACCTGCTGAATTGGAGCTCTCTACTCCATTCTTTTTATCTTCCAGGTATTTTGGGCAGTTCCTCTTCCAATGTCCAGTCTTGTTACAGTGGAAGCACCTACCCTCCTTTGCAACTCCCAGTGGGCTTCAAGGCTTTAGGGGTAGGTTTGGGTTTGGCAACTTCCTTGCCCTTCCCTTTGCCTCCCTTGCCTTTGTTGCCCTTTCCTTTGTTTCCATTGCCAATCATAAGAACATGGTTGGACTTCCCTTTTGTTTTCATGTTCTGCTCAGCTTGCCTCAACATGCCTAGCAGTTGTGGCAGAGTCTTCTCCATGTCCGACATGGTGAAGTTCAGAACAAACTGATTAAAACTCTCCGGCAACGATTGCAGGATCAGATCAGTTGCAAGCTCATTTCCAAGTGGAAATCCCAATTTTTCTAAGTTCCCCACGTACCCAATCATCTTGAGCACATGTGGACTTACTAGAGATCCCTCAGATAGCTTGGCTGAAAACAGGGCTTTGGAAACCTCAAACCTCTCAATCCTGGCTTGCTCTTGATAGAGCGTCTTCAAGTGTTCGATCATATCGAACGCATTCATGTCCTCATGTTGCTTCTGAAGCTCAGAGGTCATGGTAGCCAGCATGAGGCACTTTGCATCCATGGCATCATCAAGACGCTTCTGATAAGCATCCCTTTGAGCCTTAGGAGCATTGGCCGCAGGTTCATCCTCAGGGTTAGGTTGGAGTTCCTCAATAGCATACAACTTTTTCTCGTGCATGAGGACTATCCTCAAGTTACGATGCCAATCAAGAAAATTTGTCCCAGACAATTTCTCTTTGTCAAGAATGCTTCGCAAAATGTTGTTTGAAGTATTGGTCTTTGACATGGTGATCTACAATTGTAAAAGTGAAAATATAAGTATTGAACAATTTTAATACACATTTAATTAGGCCTTTAATTAAACATGTGCTCTCACTATTTTACTCAAAACAAATGACCCTCGACATTTGATTCGAAAAATCCCGTTGGAAGATTTTCTAGTGAGAATGAGATCCATATTTCACTTCGTTTTAAGTCAGCGTTGGGCTGATTACACAAAACTTAGTTATTTAGGTAGGAAACTCCTTTCCAATTGTATCTCATACAACTCTCATATCCTTTCTATTGGGTGAATAACGCTTATTCTAATCCATCACATGGAATAACCCAATACTTGCTTCTAAAGTCATATAATCTTATTATATTTTCTTTAGTTAAGTTAGACCCATTAAATAGCGATCGGATAAATAAATTACCTCACCGCAACTTATCAATATTGACAATGCACTTCGCGTTGGCAAAACCTACATTGATCGATATTGATCTTGAAGGGCGCTATTCGTTGGAAAGCGATAAAACTTAATATTAATTCCTTTGAGGGCTTTTATAATTAATTTGATCTCACCTTACCACGGCTTACATACAATGACGTCACTCCATACATAACATGCATCAACATACATAATATAATAAAATGATATGGTTATGGCCCCTAGCGTGATTGTTCCCTCAAGCCAATGAGAGAACCTATGCTATGTCTAAGAACGACCTATACTTCCCCAAGATAGATCTTCATTGCTGTCCTTCCTGTCCTATTTGCTAATCTTATATTACATCACTACAAGAAACTCGTGTTCATACGAGGGAGTGAGATGAGAAAAGAAATTACATCAAGAGAATATAAGAGAGGCACGACACGCAGGCCGTATTTAAAATCCCAAATAAAACGAAAAGAAGAACTAAGGCCATAACCATTCATCATGCAACTTTAATAACAATAAACACACAATTTATTATTATTACATTAGTCCAATTAATAAAATACCATGATTGATCACCTTACGCAGAGTTAGCCGGGGGTTCCGCTGAATTTCGATGAACACTTCATCAATGAATCCTAATCGCACCAACACTTGATGCTTCAGATACAAACCCTATCCGTACTCTGTTTTTATAACAACACAACCCTTGTATTGTTACAAAATTAATACAGTAATCATTCATCAAAACGTTTCAGGATTTTGTTCACCATAGACGATTGGATATATGATGCTTCACCAGTTATCGGTTCCGAAGCTCACGCTCACAATCATCCATGCTCACGACAATCACTTAAAACTTTCAATGAACAATATTTTCTGTTTATATAACAACACAACACTTGTATTGTTATAAACCCTAATACAACCACCATTCATCAAAACGTTTCAGGACTGCTAGTTCTAGATGAACGATCGGATATATGATGCTTCACCATAAACGGTTCCGAAGCTCACGCTCACAATCATCCAAATTAAACGCCAATCACTCAAACATTCGAATGAATGACACGATCAATGTATCACATACACCGATGCGTCGTATCAGAAATATATATCACATATATATTTTAAAACCGATCAATCAAATTTTATTAATCCTTGTTATTATTATTATTAATACCGATTCAAAACCATATTAATAAAACAGTAATAAAACAACAAACCGATTCATGGTTTCACAAGTGGCTCTGATACCACTGAAGGAAAATCGTGTTAAAAACAGAGTGTAAAACGCAGCGGAATTTTAAATTTTTCCTTCAATGGATCCTTGCGAATGGTCATGATCAGGGTTAAACGTTATACCTTTTGGTGAACTGAAACAGCAAACTCTTTGCTTCTATTCGTTGATCACAAGCACCACACGACGGCAGCACCTCTAGCTAGTCCACACGAACAGGTCTTCAACTTTCAGTGCTAGCTGCTACAAGATGAAGGCTTAGGAAGTGCGGTTAGGGTTTCAGAGCTTTTTGATTTCTCTGAAAAACGAATTGTGAAAAACAAGCCATCACTGAACTACACAAGCTTCTTATTTATAGAGTTTATTGTGTGTTTAGTTGGGCCAAACGGTGTTTGGTCTTCTTAAGCCCAAAACCGTTTTTCACTAACCGCACCCTCAAAATAAGTCTTACTTATTTCTTCCATATCGACTGTCCTTATGTGTGTGACCCTGTAGGTTCTTATAACGTTGGCAATAATATTATTCTTAATATTATAAACAGTGAGCGGTATCTAGCAACACATCACTGCTACCCAAGTCACAAGAATGTCACGTGATCTGACAAACCTTTCCGTGATAAAACTCATGTGTATAATTACCCTTTTACCCTTATGTCTATATTGAACACAAGGCATAGTACCTCACCCTTGTTAAGTTCAATATTGGGCCCATAGACATATCTCCTGTTATGTAGGAGGGGTAAATTCCATCTAGGTCACTCATGTCTCTTAGCATGATTCGTGGAATACCCATCAACCAACTTTATAGTCATCCTGTTACGGATAACTTTGAATGGCGACAAAGTACTACACTCCTACATCTAGGGAACATAGTGGTTTCAGGTCGAAGGGTGGAATACACCACTTATCACTATGAGAATATCCTATGACATTTCATAACATACTATGTAGTATTCTCATGGTGGGTCAATCCGATATAAATATTACTCTTAATATTTATATCTATGTGAAGACTTGATAACTCTTTATCTATGATCCATGAGATGTGATCATCAGTCTACCAACATAATAGTCTCTATGTTTTGATGTTATCCCAATTCACATTAAGGCTCGACTACGGATGTTTTAAGAATAGTGTTCTTATGTGTAATGGACTCTCACGATTAAGTCACACTTAACGTTCCATTCAATGAACTTACTATTCTAGGGACTCTATTATTTTTTAACACATAAACATAATAAAGAAAAGCCTTTATTTAATAAGTAAATTATCCAATACAAGTATCATGCAATTATAAATAATTGGCCTCTAGGGCTTACACCAACAGCATCACCATTGAATATAGGGGCTTTTCTATTGCCACTATGTTCATGTGATTCATTATTCAAATACTCATAACCAAAGGCAACTCTAGTTCTACTGCTCTCACCACTAGCAGCAGTTCTAGTACTATCGTCTCCTCCAGACATAATGTTTTCACAAGATCTTTACTGTCTCACTATTAAGTGAAAGGTAACAGACCAGTGCTCTAGATACCAATTGAAGGTGTGAAAACACAAGAAGGGGGGGGGGGGGGGGGTTGAATTGTGTTTTAGCCAAGTTAAAACTTTTTCAAAGTTCTTAACTTAACTAAGTGAGCAGCGGATAAACAACACAAATAATAACAAGATCAGAGAGAGAGAAAGCACACAACCAATTTATACTGCTTCCTCTCACAAAATGAGAGTAGTCCAGTCCCCTTGCACTTCCAAGGGATTTCACTATAATCACACAAGATTACAAATGCTCAAGCACAAAAGCAAGAGACTTCACCACAATTGCTTAAGCACACAAGCTTAAGACTTCTCAAACTTACAGAGTAAATAAAGTTCGTGATTGTAATACACTGCTCTTAAGAGAACCTTAAGGATCAAATACAATGAGTATGTAAAACTACAAAGTTTTTGGACTAAGAGTTAAAAACACTAGTTTAGAGGTTCAGAGCTTGTATTCGCAAATATGAGATTGATGAGCGCGTGTGTAATACTTGATGTATTTGCAAGCTGATTCTTCCAGTATATATAGGACTTAAGAAAGAGTCGTTGCACAGATGACCGTTGATGAAGATAACCTTTTGTCTTCATGCATCTGTCTTGATGCAGTTTGGTCGTTTCTAAAACTGAGTAAGAGTTTCAGCAACTTTGACCATGTGCAGAGAAGACTTTCCTTATTCAGCTAAGAAGTCTGATAGGAGAGTTGACCTTCAAAGCGAATCTTCACACAATCCAAGATGAACTTCAGAGTTTGATTAACTTCAGACTGTTGCAAGTTCTGATGTCTTCATCCTCTGATGTATGTATCTTCTGAAGATTCTTATCTTCTGAGTTCTTGCGAAACTCTGAGGACTTAACTTCTGAGTCTTCTTCAGAGCTTGTCTAATATAAAGTTCTGCACACTTAAAATAAATTTTAGTATTTATAATTGTATATTAATACTTTGTTATCATCAAAACCTTAATAGATTTAGGGGCAAACATTTTTAAATCAATTTTGTTCCAACATAATCACTTTCCCAAGTTATTGAAATAAACAATAATCAGAAAGGATGTTGAAGGACCATTCAAAAACAATAACCTAAACTTTAAACCTTAGCACCAAGTTCTAGAGGAGGTATAAAACAACACAAGTAATGACTCACAAATAACTAGCTCTAAAACTAGAGATATTCCATTCTTGCTCGTACTTAAAGACGTCGTGTTGAGTATCTTTATATAGTGATGTGTTGAGTATCTTTATATAGAATTTCCTAGATGATTGCGTGAGGGTTTAAAAATATTTTGAATGGACAAATGATGGTGGTGTATGAAATAGCAACTAGTTTGTGTTGTTTCCTATGTTGGCTTGTAGAACACGAGATACACTTTGACATAGAGAAGCTTATACATATATATATAATTGATGGAGAAGAAGAGAAGTCACATTAGGCAACTTGGATTGAAAATGGAAACTAGGCAGTTGTAACGTTTATCCTTCCACTTAGGTGTACTTAATTAAGATAGAAGTTTGTTTTTTTTTTTTACTTGATTGTCTACCATTGTAAATATGGTACCTTATCCCACTTAATTCATTCAAGAAAAGGGAGGACACGTGGTTTACGGTTTCTTGATCATGGGGTACTAATGAGATCGATCAATTGCAAATTGAATACCAAAAGAATAGTAATACTAGAATGATAATGTGAGATCCAAGCAGCCAATCATTATTAATTTGAGGCAAATGAAATGAAAGGGCAGTACACAAATTGGCTAATAAAATAGAATAAATAATTAATTAGATGAAATAGGTGTTCAAATTATCAAATAAAATTGATAGTGAAACCGAAATTAGTTCGTTTAATTATTTAAAAATAAAATAACAATTCAATAAACTTATTATAAAATAATTGTAAAATATTGGGATGTTACGGTTCAACATACATTACAACAGAATCTCAATCTCAGAAATTGAAGAAAAATACCTTATAAACTAGCTTCAAACATAATTATAATACAAAGTCAAAGATCAAATAGAAGTTGGAAGAAGATCTCATGCCATCAATGTTCATAGAAAATATTTCCTTATGAAAAGAAGAGAATGAAAAGATATATGGAAAGCATAAGAACGGTAGCCCTGAAGTTTGGCAATCATGAAATTAAGAGACGACATTCTCAAATCAAAATCGCAACGGTACAATTCTTCATCAGCTATAAAAAGGAGTACGAGGAACCTGACAATATTTTGTACTAGAGACTGGTTTATTCAACCGAGTTATCCGATTTTATCCAATTTAGTCATGCAGTTCGACAAGTGAATCAATGACCCAGGACTCTCAAAAGTGCTATTGTAGCACTCCTGGGTTGTATGTGTTCCTTTTTGTGTTTGGTCTAGTCCAACCTGATATACGTGTTCTCTATTGCAATTTTTAATAATAGACATTGTTAAGTTTTCTACTTATTTTATTTCTATGTTGTCACATTGTCTCTTAAATTTTATAAAAATGGTAAAATAAAACATTTGATTAAAAATAAAACCATAGTAATATTAATTTTAATTGAAATTACAATATTAATTTTCGAACTTAACTTGATTAAAATCTTAAAGATTGTGTGTGTATACTGATGTGTACAAACATTTCAATAACTGCAACGATCAAACATAAATCTCTCAAATGTTTGGTTTACAACAACAAATGAGGGCGTCTCGAATACACACGCCACCAGAATGAAAGCCTTGTTGTTGACATTTAGCGAAACATGTCTGTGATTGTCCTGGACAAGTCCCCGAAACAAAGCAAGTTGGACTAGCTTCTGCTACATTCAATTAAATGTTATTAGAAATATCATCTAATATATAAGATATTGTCATTTCAAATCTATGATAGAAATTTTCAAAACAAAAACGCTTCTAAAACTCACAACTTAGATAAAAGATATTTCGTTGGCAACATAACAAAATTTAGTAAAAGAATTGGTTTCTTACCAACAAATATCACCGAAGCAAGACACATAATTGCAATGGTAAAACAGAGAAGATTGATGTGGATTGCCATTATATTTTGATTTGATAGATTGAAAATTAAGTCATTAGAATCGACTATTTAAAGTCACAAGAGAAGTCGATGTTCATTACTTTTCTCTTTAAGGTCAAAAACCATAAATACGATCAACAAAATTTACGTTTTTTTAAACATACATATAATAAAAAGTTAATGCATTAAATTTGCTTTTATAATATAATAAATAAAAGTAATTATATACTGTTAACAAAATTTATGTTTTTATTATATATGGTATATTTTATTTTTTTTACCCTTTCATCAAACAAATTTGAAATAATTTTATCCAAAAAAATTTGGTCATACATTGAAGATCATGTTTATTTTTCATTATTTTAATTAATTTTTATAGTCATGTTCAGTACAATACAAAAAAACTCTCTTGCAGTGTTATGAACATAGCTCAGTTGGCACGCATATTACATTATATATATATAGAGGAACAGAGTTCGAACTCCGGTCATCTCACTTATCCACATTAAGAGTTGAATTTCTAGCCACTAAAATATTTGACAAAAAAAAAACTCTCGTGCAAAATTTTAAAAAATTTAACAAGTAATTAATTAAATATTTTTTTTTATCTTTTCGACGTTGAATATTTTTTATTTAATTCATCTTTTGTTTAAAATATTTAAACTTTTGTGGGAGGAATTATTATACGAAAATTTTGTTCTTCAGGGGAGAGATGTGGGACACGATGTCTGGCACAACTTGTACACCAATATGACACAATCACGATGTCTAATCACTTTCCCAAGTTATTGAAATAAACAATAATCAGAAAGGATGTTGAAGGACCATTCAAAAACAATAACCTAAACTTTAAACCATAGCACCAAGTTCTAGAGGAGGTATAAAACAACACAAGTAATGACTCACAAATAACTAGCTCTAAAACTAGAGATATTCCATTCTTGCTCGTACTTAAAGACGTCGTGTTGAGTATCTTTATATAGTGATGTGTTGAGTATCTTTATATAGAATTTCCTAGATGATTGCGTGAGGGTTTAAAAATATTTTGAATGGACAAATGATGGTGGTGTATGAAATAGCAACTAGTTTGTGTTGTTTCCTATGTTGGCTTGTAGAACACAAGATACACTTTGACAGAGAGGAACTTATACATATATATATAATTGATGGAGAAGAAGAGAAGTCACATTAGGCAACTTGGATTGAAAATGGAAACTAGGCAGTTGTAACGTTTATCCTTCCACTTAGGTGTACTTAATTAAGATAGAAGTTTGTTTTTTTTTTTTTTACTTGATTGTCTACCATTGTAAATATGGTGCCTTATCCCACTTAATTCATTCAAGAAAAGGGAGGACACATGGTTTACGGTTTCTTGATCATGGGGTACTAATGAGATCGATCAATTGCAAATTGAATACCAAAAGAATAGTAATACTAGAATGATAATGTGAGATCCAAGCAGCCAATCATTATTAATTTGAGGCAAATGAAATGAAAGGGCAGTACGCAAATTGGCTAATAAAATAGAATAAATAATTAATTAGATGAAATAGGTGTTCAAATTATCAAATAAAATTGATAGTGAAACCGAAATTAGTTCGTTTAATTATTTAAAAATAAAATAACAATTCAATAAACTTATTATAAAATAATTGTAAAATATTGGGATGTTACGGTTCAACATACATTACAACGGAATCTCAATCTTAGAAATTGAAGAAAAATACCTTATAAACTAGCTTCAAACATAATTATAATACAAAGTCAAAGATCAAATAGAAGTTGGAAGAAGATCTCATGCCATCAATGTTCATAGAAAATATTTCCTTATGAAAAGAAGAGAATGAAAAGATATATGGAAAGCATAAGAACGGTAGCCCTGAAGTTTGGCAATCAGGAAATTAAGAGACGACATTCTCAAATCAAAATCGCAACGGTACAATTCTTCATCAGCTATAAAAAGGAGTACGAGGAACCTGACAATATTTTGTACTAGAGACTGGTTTATTCAACCGAGTTATCCGATTTTATCCAATTTAGTCATGCAGTTCGACAAGTGAATCAATGACCCAGGACTCTCAAAAGCGCTATTGTAGCACTCCTGGGTTGTATGTGTTCCTTTTTGTGTTTGGTCTAGTCCAACCTGATATACGTGTTCTCTATTGCAATTTTTAATAATAGACATTGTTAAGTTTTTTACTTATTTTATTTCTATGTTGTCACATTGTCTCTTAAATTTTATAAAAATGGTAAAATAAAACATTTGATTAAAAATAAAACCATAGTAATATTAATTTTAATTGAAATTACAATATTAATTTTCGAACTTAACTTGATTAAAATCTTAAAGATTGTGTGTGTATACTGATGTGTACAAACATTTCAAAAACTGCGACGATCAAACATAAATCTCTCAAATGTTTGGTTTACAACAACAAATGAGGGCGTCTCGAATACACACGCCACCAGAATGAAAGCCTTGTTGTTGACATTTAGCGAAACATGTCTGTGATTGTCCTGGACAAGTCCCCGAAACAAAGCAAGTTGGACTAGCTTCTGCTACATTCAATTAAACGTTATTAGAAATATCATCTAATATATAAGATATTGTCATTTCAAATCTATGATAGAAATTTTCAAAACAAAAACCCTTCTAAAACTCACAACTTAGATAAAAGACATTTCGTTGGCAACATAACAAAATTTAGTAAAAGAATTGGTTTCTTACCAACAAATATCACCGAAGAAAGACACATAATTGCAATGGTAAAACAGAGAAGATTGATATGGATTGCCATTATATTTTGATTTGATAGATTGAAAATTTAGTCGTTAGAATCGACTATTTAAAGTCACAAGAGAAGTCGATGTTCATTACTTTTCTCTTTAAGGTCAAAAACCATAAATACGATCAACAAAATTTACGTTTTTTTAAACATACATATAATAAAAAGTTAATGCATTAAATTTGCTTTTATAATATAATAAATAAAAGTAATTATATACTGTTAACAAAATTTATGTTTTTATTATATATGGTATATTTTATTTTTTTTACCCTTTCATCAAACAAATTTGAAATTATTTTATCCAAAAAAATTTGGTCATACATTGAAGATCATGTTTATTTTTCATTATTTTAATTAATTTTTATAGTCATGTTCAGTACAATACAAAAAAACTCTCTTGCAGTGTTATGAACATAGCTCAGTTGGCACGCATATTACATTATATATATATAGAGGAACAGAGTTCGAACTCCGGTCATCTCACTTATCCACATTAAGAGTTGAATTTCTAGCCACTAAAATATTTGACAAAAAAAAAACTCTCGTGCAAAATTTTAAAAAATTTAACAAGTAATTAATTAAATATTTTTTTTTATCTTTTCGACGTTGAATATTTTTTATTTAATTCATCTTTTGTTTAAAATATTTAAACTTTTGTGGGAGGAATTATTATACGAAAATTTTGTTCTTCAGGGGAGAGATGTGGGACACGATGTCTGGCACAACTTGTACACCAATATGACACAATCACGATGTCTAATCACTTTCCCAAGTTATTGAAATAAACAATAATCAGAAAGGATGTTGAAGGACCATTCAAAAACAATAACCTAAACTTTAAACCATAGCACCAAGTTCTAGAGGAGGTATAAAACAACACAAGTAATGACTCACAAATAACTAGCTCTAAAACTAGAGATATTCCATTCTTGCTCGTACTTAAAGACGTCGTGTTGAGTATCTTTATATAGTGATGTGTTGAGTATCTTTATATAGAATTTCCTAGATGATTGCGTGAGGGTTTAAAAATATTTTGAATGGACAAATGATGGTGGTGTATGAAATAGCAACTAGTTTGTGTTGTTTCCTATGTTGGCTTGTAGAACACAAGATACACTTTGACAGAGAGGAACTTATACATATATATATAATTGATGGAGAAGAAGAGAAGTCACATTAGGCAACTTGGATTGAAAATGGAAACTAGGCAGTTGTAACGTTTATCCTTCCACTTAGGTGTACTTAATTAAGATAGAAGTTTGTTTTTTTTTTTTTTACTTGATTGTCTACCATTGTAAATATGGTGCCTTATCCCACTTAATTCATTCAAGAAAAGGGAGGACACATGGTTTACGGTTTCTTGATCATGGGGTACTAATGAGATCGATCAATTGCAAATTGAATACCAAAAGAATAGTAATACTAGAATGATAATGTGAGATCCAAGCAGCCAATCATTATTAATTTGAGGCAAATGAAATGAAAGGGCAGTACGCAAATTGGCTAATAAAATAGAATAAATAATTAATTAGATGAAATAGGTGTTCAAATTATCAAATAAAATTGATAGTGAAACCGAAATTAGTTCGTTTAATTATTTAAAAATAAAATAACAATTCAATAAACTTATTATAAAATAATTGTAAAATATTGGGATGTTACGGTTCAACATACATTACAACGGAATCTCAATCTTAGAAATTGAAGAAAAATACCTTATAAACTAGCTTCAAACATAATTATAATACAAAGTCAAAGATCAAATAGAAGTTGGAAGAAGATCTCATGCCATCAATGTTCATAGAAAATATTTCCTTATGAAAAGAAGAGAATGAAAAGATATATGGAAAGCATAAGAACGGTAGCCCTGAAGTTTGGCAATCAGGAAATTAAGAGACGACATTCTCAAATCAAAATCGCAACGGTACAATTCTTCATCAGCTATAAAAAGGAGTACGAGGAACCTGACAATATTTTGTACTAGAGACTGGTTTATTCAACCGAGTTATCCGATTTTATCCAATTTAGTCATGCAGTTCGACAAGTGAATCAATGACCCAGGACTCTCAAAAGCGCTATTGTAGCACTCCTGGGTTGTATGTGTTCCTTTTTGTGTTTGGTCTAGTCCAACCTGATATACGTGTTCTCTATTGCAATTTTTAATAATAGACATTGTTAAGTTTTTTACTTATTTTATTTCTTTGTTGTCACATTGTCTCTTAAATTTTATAAAAATGGTAAAATAAAACATTTGATTAAAAATAAAACCATAGTAATATTAATTTTAATTGAAATTACAATATTAATTTTCGAACTTAACTTGATTAAAATCTTAAAGATTGTGTGTGTATACTGATGTGTACAAACATTTCAAAAACTGCGACGATCAAACATAAATCTCTCAAATGTTTGGTTTACAACAACAAATGAGGGCGTCTCGAATACACACGCCACCAGAATGAAAGCCTTGTTGTTGACATTTAGCGAAACATGTCTGTGATTGTCCTGGACAAGTCCCCGAAACAAAGCAAGTTGGACTAGCTTCTGCTACATTCAATTAAACGTTATTAGAAATATCATCTAATATATAAGATATTGTCATTTCAAATCTATGATAGAAATTTTCAAAACAAAAACCCTTCTAAAACTCACAACTTAGATAAAAGACATTTCGTTGGCAACATAACAAAATTTAGTAAAAGAATTGGTTTCTTACCAACAAATATCACCGAAGAAAGACACATAATTGCAATGGTAAAACAGAGAAGATTGATATGGATTGCCATTATATTTTGATTTGATAGATTGAAAATTTAGTCGTTAGAATCGACTATTTAAAGTCACAAGAGAAGTCGATGTTCATTACTTTTCTCTTTAAGGTCAAAAACCATAAATACGATCAACAAAATTTACGTTTTTTTAAACATACATATAATAAAAAGTTAATGCATTAAATTTGCTTTTATAATATAATAAATAAAAGTAATTATATACTGTTAACAAAATTTATGTTTTTATTATATATGGTATATTTTATTTTTTTTACCCTTTCATCAAACAAATTTGAAATTATTTTATCCAAAAAAATTTGGTCATACATTGAAGATCATGTTTATTTTTCATTATTTTAATTAATTTTTATAGTCATGTTCAGTACAATACAAAAAAACTCTCTTGCAGTGTTATGAACATAGCTCAGTTGACACGCATATTACATTATATATATATAGAGGAACAGAGTTCGAACTCCGGTCATCTCACTTATCCACATTAAGAGTTGAATTTCTAGCCACTAAAATATTTGACCAAAAAAAAAACTATCGTGCAAAATTTTAAAAAATTTAACAAGTAATTAATTAAATATTTTTTTTTATCTTTTCGACGTTGAATATTTTTTATTTAATTCATCTTTTGTTTAAAATATTTAAACTTTTGTGGGAGGAATTATTATACGAAAATTTTGTTCTTCAGGGGAGAGATGTGGGACACGATGTCTGGCACAACTTGTACACCAATATGACACAATCACGATGTCTAATCACTTTCCCAAGTTATTGAAATAAACAATAATCAGAAAGGATGTTGAAGGACCATTCAAAAACAATAACCTAAACTTTAAACCATAGCACCAAGTTCTAGAGGAGGTATAAAACAACACAAGTAATGACTCACAAATAACTAGCTCTAAAACTAGAGATATTCCATTCTTGCTCGTACTTAAAGACGTCGTGTTGAGTATCTTTATATAGTGATGTGTTGAGTATCTTTATATAGAATTTCCTAGATGATTGCGTGAGGGTTTAAAAATATTTTGAATGGACAAATGATGGTGGTGTATGAAATAGCAACTAGTTTGTGTTGTTTCCTATGTTGGCTTGTAGAACACAAGATACACTTTGACAGAGAGGAACTTATACATATATATATAATTGATGGAGAAGAAGAGAAGTCACATTAGGCAACTTGGATTGAAAATGGAAACTAGGCAGTTGTAACGTTTATCCTTCCACTTAGGTGTACTTAATTAAGATAGAAGTTTGTTTTTTTTTTTTACTTGATTGTCTACCATTGTAAATATGGTGCCTTATCCCACTTAATTCATTCAAGAAAAGGGAGGACACATGGTTTACGGTTTCTTGATCATGGGGTACTAATGAGATCGATCAATTGCAAATTGAATACCAAAAGAATAGTAATACTAGAATGATAATGTGAGATCCAAGCAGCCAATCATTATTAATTTGAGGCAAATGAAATGAAAGGGCAGTACGCAAATTGGCTAATAAAATAGAATAAATAATTAATTAGATGAAATAGGTGTTCAAATTATCAAATAAAATTGATAGTGAAACCGAAATTAGTTCGTTTAATTATTTAAAAATAAAATAACAATTCAATAAACTTATTATAAAATAATTGTAAAATATTGGGATGTTACGGTTCAACATACATTACAACGGAATCTCAATCTTAGAAATTGAAGAAAAATACCTTATAAACTAGCTTCAAACATAATTATAATACAAAGTCAAAGATCAAATAGAAGTTGGAAGAAGATCTCATGCCATCAATGTTCATAGAAAATATTTCCTTATGAAAAGAAGAGAATGAAAAGATATATGGAAAGCATAAGAACGGTAGCCCTGAAGTTTGGCAATCAGGAAATTAAGAGACGACATTCTCAAATCAAAATCGCAACGGTACAATTCTTCATCAGCTATAAAAAGGAGTACGAGGAACCTGACAATATTTTGTACTAGAGACTGGTTTATTCAACCGAGTTATCCGATTTTATCCAATTTAGTCATGCAGTTCGACAAGTGAATCAATGACCCAGGACTCTCAAAAGCGCTATTGTAGCACTCCTGGGTTGTATGTGTTCCTTTTTGTGTTTGGTCTAGTCCAACCTGATATACGTGTTCTCTATTGCAATTTTTAATAATAGACATTGTTAAGTTTTTTACTTATTTTATTTCTTTGTTGTCACATTGTCTCTTAAATTTTATAAAAATGGTAAAATAAAACATTTGATTAAAAATAAAACCATAGTAATATTAATTTTAATTGAAATTACAATATTAATTTTCGAACTTAACTTGATTAAAATCTTAAAGATTGTGTGTGTATACTGATGTGTACAAACATTTCAAAAACTGCGACGATCAAACATAAATCTCTCAAATGTTTGGTTTACAACAACAAATGAGGGCGTCTCGAATACACACGCCACCAGAATGAAAGCCTTGTTGTTGACATTTAGCGAAACATGTCTGTGATTGTCCTGGACAAGTCCCCGAAACAAAGCAAGTTGGACTAGCTTCTGCTACATTCAATTAAACGTTATTAGAAATATCATCTAATATATAAGATATTGTCATTTCAAATCTATGATAGAAATTTTCAAAACAAAAACCCTTCTAAAACTCACAACTTAGATAAAAGACATTTCGTTGGCAACATAACAAAATTTAGTAAAAGAATTGGTTTCTTACCAACAAATATCACCGAAGAAAGACACATAATTGCAATGGTAAAACAGAGAAGATTGATATGGATTGCCATTATATTTTGATTTGATAGATTGAAAATTTAGTCGTTAGAATCGACTATTTAAAGTCACAAGAGAAGTCGATGTTCATTACTTTTCTCTTTAAGGTCAAAAACCATAAATACGATCAACAAAATTTACGTTTTTTTAAACATACATATAATAAAAAGTTAATGCATTAAATTTGCTTTTATAATATAATAAATAAAAGTAATTATATACTGTTAACAAAATTTATGTTTTTATTATATATGGTATATTTTATTTTTTTTACCCTTTCATCAAACAAATTTGAAATTATTTTATCCAAAAAAATTTGGTCATACATTGAAGATCATGTTTATTTTTCATTATTTTAATTAATTTTTATAGTCATGTTCAGTACAATACAAAAAAACTCTCTTGCAGTGTTATGAACATAGCTCAGTTGACACGCATATTACATTATATATATATAGAGGAACAGAGTTCGAACTCCGGTCATCTCACTTATCCACATTAAGAGTTGAATTTCTAGCCACTAAAATATTTGACCAAAAAAAAAACTATCGTGCAAAATTTTAAAAAATTTAACAAGTAATTAATTAAATATTTTTTTTTATCTTTTCGACGTTGAATATTTTTTATTTAATTCATCTTTTGTTTAAAATATTTAAACTTTTGTGGGAGGAATTATTATACGAAAATTTTGTTCTTCAGGGGAGAGATGTGGGACACGATGTCTGGCACAACTTGTACACCAATATGACACAATCACGATGTCTAATCACTTTCCCAAGTTATTGAAATAAACAATAATCAGAAAGGATGTTGAAGGACCATTCAAAAACAATAACCTAAACTTTAAACCATAGCACCAAGTTCTAGAGGAGGTATAAAACAACACAAGTAATGACTCACAAATAACTAGCTCTAAAACTAGAGATATTCCATTCTTGCTCGTACTTAAAGACGTCGTGTTGAGTATCTTTATATAGTGATGTGTTGAGTATCTTTATATAGAATTTCCTAGATGATTGCGTGAGGGTTTAAAAATATTTTGAATGGACAAATGATGGTGGTGTATGAAATAGCAACTAGTTTGTGTTGTTTCCTATGTTGGCTTGTAGAACACAAGATACACTTTGACAGAGAGGAACTTATACATATATATATAATTGATGGAGAAGAAGAGAAGTCACATTAGGCAACTTGGATTGAAAATGGAAACTAGGCAGTTGTAACGTTTATCCTTCCACTTAGGTGTACTTAATTAAGATAGAAGTTTGTTTTTTTTTTTTACTTGATTGTCTACCATTGTAAATATGGTGCCTTATCCCACTTAATTCATTCAAGAAAAGGGAGGACACATGGTTTACGGTTTCTTGATCATGGGGTACTAATGAGATCGATCAATTGCAAATTGAATACCAAAAGAATAGTAATACTAGAATGATAATGTGAGATCCAAGCAGCCAATCATTATTAATTTGAGGCAAATGAAATGAAAGGGCAGTACGCAAATTGGCTAATAAAATAGAATAAATAATTAATTAGATGAAATAGGTGTTCAAATTATCAAATAAAATTGATAGTGAAACCGAAATTAGTTCGTTTAATTATTTAAAAATAAAATAACAATTCAATAAACTTATTATAAAATAATTGTAAAATATTGGGATGTTACGGTTCAACATACATTACAACGGAATCTCAATCTTAGAAATTGAAGAAAAATACCTTATAAACTAGCTTCAAACATAATTATAATACAAAGTCAAAGATCAAATAGAAGTTGGAAGAAGATCTCATGCCATCAATGTTCATAGAAAATATTTCCTTATGAAAAGAAGAGAATGAAAAGATATATGGAAAGCATAAGAACGGTAGCCCTGAAGTTTGGCAATCAGGAAATTAAGAGACGACATTCTCAAATCAAAATCGCAACGGTACAATTCTTCATCAGCTATAAAAAGGAGTACGAGGAACCTGACAATATTTTGTACTAGAGACTGGTTTATTCAACCGAGTTATCCGATTTTATCCAATTTAGTCATGCAGTTCGACAAGTGAATCAATGACCCAGGACTCTCAAAAGCGCTATTGTAGCACTCCTGGGTTGTATGTGTTCCTTTTTGTGTTTGGTCTAGTCCAACCTGATATACGTGTTCTCTATTGCAATTTTTAATAATAGACATTGTTAAGTTTTTTACTTATTTTATTTCTATGTTGTCACATTGTCTCTTAAATTTTATAAAAATGGTAAAATAAAACATTTGATTAAAAATAAAACCATAGTAATATTAATTTTAATTGAAATTACAATATTAATTTTCGAACTTAACTTGATTAAAATCTTAAAGATTGTGTGTGTATACTGATGTGTACAAACATTTCAAAAACTGCGACGATCAAACATAAATCTCTCAAATGTTTGGTTTACAACAACAAATGAGGGCGTCTCGAATACACACGCCACCAGAATGAAAGCCTTGTTGTTGACATTTAGCGAAACATGTCTGTGATTGTCCTGGACAAGTCCCCGAAACAAAGCAAGTTGGACTAGCTTCTGCTACATTCAATTAAACGTTATTAGAAATATCATCTAATATATAAGATATTGTCATTTCAAATCTATGATAGAAATTTTCAAAACAAAAACCCTTCTAAAACTCACAACTTAGATAAAAGACATTTCGTTGGCAACATAACAAAATTTAGTAAAAGAATTGGTTTCTTACCAACAAATATCACCGAAGAAAGACACATAATTGCAATGGTAAAACAGAGAAGATTGATATGGATTGCCATTATATTTTGATTTGATAGATTGAAAATTTAGTCGTTAGAATCGACTATTTAAAGTCACAAGAGAAGTCGATGTTCATTACTTTTCTCTTTAAGGTCAAAAACCATAAATACGATCAACAAAATTTACGTTTTTTTAAACATACATATAATAAAAAGTTAATGCATTAAATTTGCTTTTATAATATAATAAATAAAAGTAATTATATACTGTTAACAAAATTTATGTTTTTATTATATATGGTATATTTTATTTTTTTTACCCTTTCATCAAACAAATTTGAAATTATTTTATCCAAAAAAATTTGGTCATACATTGAAGATCATGTTTATTTTTCATTATTTTAATTAATTTTTATAGTCATGTTCAGTACAATACAAAAAAACTCTCTTGCAGTGTTATGAACATAGCTCAGTTGGCACGCATATTACATTATATATATATAGAGGAACAGAGTTCGAACTCCGGTCATCTCACTTATCCACATTAAGAGTTGAATTTCTAGCCACTAAAATATTTGACCAAAAAAAAAACTATCGTGCAAAATTTTAAAAAATTTAACAAGTAATTAATTAAATATTTTTTTTTATCTTTTCGACGTTGAATATTTTTTATTTAATTCATCTTTTGTTTAAAATATTTAAACTTTTGTGGGAGGAATTATTATACGAAAATTTTGTTCTTCAGGGGAGAGATGTGGGACACGATGTCTGGCACAACTTGTACACCAATATGACACAATCACGATGTCTAATCACTTTCCCAAGTTATTGAAATAAACAATAATCAGAAAGGATGTTGAAGGACCATTCAAAAACAATAACCTAAACTTTAAACCATAGCACCAAGTTCTAGAGGAGGTATAAAACAACACAAGTAATGACTCACAAATAACTAGCTCTAAAACTAGAGATATTCCATTCTTGCTCGTACTTAAAGACGTCGTGTTGAGTATCTTTATATAGTGATGTGTTGAGTATCTTTATATAGAATTTCCTAGATGATTGCGTGAGGGTTTAAAAATATTTTGAATGGACAAATGATGGTGGTGTATGAAATAGCAACTAGTTTGTGTTGTTTCCTATGTTGGCTTGTAGAACACAAGATACACTTTGACAGAGAGGAACTTATACATATATATATAATTGATGGAGAAGAAGAGAAGTCACATTAGGCAACTTGGATTGAAAATGGAAACTAGGCAGTTGTAACGTTTATCCTTCCACTTAGGTGTACTTAATTAAGATAGAAGTTTGTTTTTTTTTTTTACTTGATTGTCTACCATTGTAAATATGGTGCCTTATCCCACTTAATTCATTCAAGAAAAGGGAGGACACATGGTTTACGGTTTCTTGATCATGGGGTACTAATGAGATCGATCAATTGCAAATTGAATACCAAAAGAATAGTAATACTAGAATGATAATGTGAGATCCAAGCAGCCAATCATTATTAATTTGAGGCAAATGAAATGAAAGGGCAGTACGCAAATTGGCTAATAAAATAGAATAAATAATTAATTAGATGAAATAGGTGTTCAAATTATCAAATAAAATTGATAGTGAAACCGAAATTAGTTCGTTTAATTATTTAAAAATAAAATAACAATTCAATAAACTTATTATAAAATAATTGTAAAATATTGGGATGTTACGGTTCAACATACATTACAACGGAATCTCAATCTTAGAAATTGAAGAAAAATACCTTATAAACTAGCTTCAAACATAATTATAATACAAAGTCAAAGATCAAATAGAAGTTGGAAGAAGATCTCATGCCATCAATGTTCATAGAAAATATTTCCTTATGAAAAGAAGAGAATGAAAAGATATATGGAAAGCATAAGAACGGTAGCCCTGAAGTTTGGCAATCAGGAAATTAAGAGACGACATTCTCAAATCAAAATCGCAACGGTACAATTCTTCATCAGCTATAAAAAGGAGTACGAGGAACCTGACAATATTTTGTACTAGAGACTGGTTTATTCAACCGAGTTATCCGATTTTATCCAATTTAGTCATGCAGTTCGACAAGTGAATCAATGACCCAGGACTCTCAAAAGCGCTATTGTAGCACTCCTGGGTTGTATGTGTTCCTTTTTGTGTTTGGTCTAGTCCAACCTGATATACGTGTTCTCTATTGCAATTTTTAATAATAGACATTGTTAAGTTTTCTACTTATTTTATTTCTATGTTGTCACATTGTCTCTTAAATTTTATAAAAATGGTAAAATAAAACATTTGATTAAAAATAAAACCATAGTAATATTAATTTTAATTGAAATTACAATATTAATTTTCGAACTTAACTTGATTAAAATCTTAAAGATTGTGTGTGTATACTGATGTGTACAAACATTTCAAAAACTGCAACGATCAAACATAAATCTCTCAAATGTTTGGTTTACAACAACAAATGAGGGCGTCTCGAATACACACGCCACCAGAATGAAAGCCTTGTTGTTGACATTTAGCGAAACATGTCTGTGATTGTCCTGGACAAGTCCCCGAAACAAAGCAAGTTGGACTAGCTTCTGCTACATTCAATTAAACGTTATTAGAAATATCATCTAATATATAAGATATTGTCATTTCAAATCTATGATAGAAATTTTCAAAACAAAAACCCTTCTAAAACTCACAACTTAGATAAAAGACATTTCGTTGGCAACATAACAAAATTTAGTAAAAGAATTGGTTTCTTACCAACAAATATCACCGAAGAAAGACACATAATTGCAATGGTAAAACAGAGAAGATTGATATGGATTGCCATTATATTTTGATTTGATAGATTGAAAATTTAGTCGTTAGAATCGACTATTTAAAGTCACAAGAGAAGTCGATGTTCATTACTTTTCTCTTTAAGGTCAAAAACCATAAATACGATCAACAAAATTTACGTTTTTTTAAACATACATATAATAAAAAGTTAATGCATTAAATTTGCTTTTATAATATAATAAATAAAAGTAATTATATACTGTTAACAAAATTTATGTTTTTATTATATATGGTATATTTTATTTTTTTTACCCTTTCATCAAACAAATTTGAAATAATTTTATCCAAAAAAATTTGGTCATACATTGAAGATCATGTTTATTTTTCATTATTTTAATTAATTTTTATAGTCATGTTCAGTACAATACAAAAAAACTCTCTTGCAGTGTTATGAACATAGCTCAGTTGGCACGCATATTACATTATATATATATAGAGGAACAGAGTTCGAACTCCGGTCATCTCACTTATCCACATTAAGAGTTGAATTTCTAGCCACTAAAATATTTGACCAAAAAAAAAACTCTCGTGCAAAATTTTAAAAAATTTAACAAGTAATTAATTAAATATTTTTTTTTATCTTTTCGACGTTGAATATTTTTTATTTAATTCATCTTTTGTTTAAAATATTTAAACTTTTGTGGGAGGAATTATTATATGAAAATTTTGTTCTTCAGGGGACAGATGTGGGACACGATGTCTGGCACAACGTGTACACCAATATGACACAATCACGATGTCTAATCACTTTCCCAAGTTATTGAAATAAACAATAATCAGAAAGGATGTTGAAGGACCATTCAAAAACAATAACCTAAACTTTAAACCATAGCACCAAGTTCTAGAGGAGGTATAAAACAACACAAGTAATGACTCACAAATAACTAGCTCTAAAACTAGAGATATTCCATTCTTGCTCGTACTTAAAGACGTCGTGTTGAGTATCTTTATATAGTGATGTGTTGAGTATCTTTATATAGAATTTCCTAGATGATTGCGTGAGGGTTTAAAAATATTTTGAATGGACAAATGATGGTGGTGTATGAAATAGCAACTAGTTTGTGTTGTTTCCTATGTTGGCTTGTAGAACACAAGATACACTTTGACAGAGAGGAACTTATACATATATATATAATTGATGGAGAAGAAGAGAAGTCACATTAGGCAACTTGGATTGAAAATGGAAACTAGGCAGTTGTAACGTTTATCCTTCCACTTAGGTGTACTTAATTAAGATAGAAGTTTGTTTTTTTTTTTTACTTGATTGTCTACCATTGTAAATATGGTGCCTTATCCCACTTAATTCATTCAAGAAAAGGGAGGACACATGGTTTACGGTTTCTTGATCATGGGGTACTAATGAGATCGATCAATTGCAAATTGAATACCAAAAGAATAGTAATACTAGAATGATAATGTGAGATCCAAGCAGCCAATCATTATTAATTTGAGGCAAATGAAATGAAAGGGCAAGTACGCAAATTGGCTAATAAAATAGAATAAATAATTAATTAGATGAAATAGGTGTTCAAATTATCAAATAAAATTGATAGTGAAACCGAAATTAGTTCGTTTAATTATTTAAAAATAAAATAACAATTCAATAAACTTATTATAAAATAATTGTAAAATATTGGGATGTTACGGTTCAACATACATTACAACGGAATCTCAATCTTAGAAATTGAAGAAAAATACCTTATAAACTAGCTTCAAACATAATTATAATACAAAGTCAAAGATCAAATAGAAGTTGGAAGAAGATCTCATGCCATCAATGTTCATAGAAAATATTTCCTTATGAAAAGAAGAGAATGAAAAGATATATGGAAAGCATAAGAACGGTAGCCCTGAAGTTTGGCAATCAGGAAATTAAGAGACGACATTCTCAAATCAAAATCGCAACGGTACAATTCTTCATCAGCTATAAAAAGGAGTACGAGGAACCTGACAATATTTTGTACTAGAGACTGGTTTATTCAACCGAGTTATCCGATTTTATCCAATTTAGTCATGCAGTTCGACAAGTGAATCAATGACCCAGGACTCTCAAAAGCGCTATTGTAGCACTCCTGGGTTGTATGTGTTCCTTTTTGTGTTTGGTCTAGTCCAACCTGATATACGTGTTCTCTATTGCAATTTTTAATAATAGACATTGTTAAGTTTTCTACTTATTTTATTTCTATGTTGTCACATTGTCTCTTAAATTTTATAAAAATGGTAAAATAAAACATTTGATTAAAAATAAAACCATAGTAATATTAATTTTAATTGAAATTACAATATTAATTTTCGAACTTAACTTGATTAAAATCTTAAAGATTGTGTGTGTATACTGATGTGTACAAACATTTCAAAAATTGCAACGATCAAACATAAATCTCTCAAATGTTTGGTTTACAACAACAAATGAGGGCGTCTCGAATACACACGCCACCAGAATGAAAGCCTTGTTGTTGACATTTAGCGAAACATGTCTGTGATTGTCCTGGACAAGTCCCCGAAACAAAGCAAGTTGGACTAGCTTCTGCTACATTCAATTAAACGTTATTAGAAATATCATCTAATATATAAGATATTGTCATTTCAAATCTATGATAGAAATTTTCAAAACAAAAACCCTTCTAAAACTCACAACTTAGATAAAAGACATTTCGTTGGCAACATAACAAAATTTAGTAAAAGAATTGGTTTCTTACCAACAAATATCACCGAAGAAAGACACATAATTGCAATGGTAAAACAGAGAAGATTGATATGGATTGCCATTATATTTTGATTTGATAGATTGAAAATTTAGTCGTTAGAATCGACTATTTAAAGTCACAAGAGAAGTCGATGTTCATTACTTTTCTCTTTAAGGTCAAAAACCATAAATACGTCAACAAAATTTACGTTTTTTTAAACATACATATAATAAAAAGTTAATGCATTAAATTTGCTTTTATAATATAATAAATAAAAGTAATTATATACTGTTAACAAAATTTATGTTTTTATTATATATGGTATATTTTATTTTTTTTACCCTTTCATCAAACAAATTTGAAATAATTTTATCCAAAAAAATTTGGTCATACATTGAAGATCATGTTTATTTTTCATTATTTTAATTAATTTTTATAGTCATGTTCAGTACAATACAAAAAAACTCTCTTGCAGTGTTATGAACATAGCTCAGTTGGCACGCATATTACATTATATATATATAGAGGAACAGAGTTCGAACTCCGGTCATCTCACTTATCCACATTAAGAGTTGAATTTCTAGCCACTAAAATATTTGACCAAAAAAAAAACTCTCGTGCAAAATTTTAAAAAATTTAACAAGTAATTAATTAAATATTTTTTTTTTATCTTTTCGACGTTGAATATTTTTTATTTAATTCATCTTTTGTTTAAAATATTTAAACTTTTGTGGGAGGAATTATTATATGAAAATTTTGTTCTTCAGGGGACAGATGTGGGACACGATGTCTGGCACAACGTGTACACCAATATGACACAATCACGATGTCTAATCACTTTCCCAAGTTATTGAAATAAACAATAATCAGAAAGGATGTTGAAGGACCATTCAAAAACAATAACCTAAACTTTAAACCTTAGCACCAAGTTCTAGAGGAGGTATAAAACAACACAAGTAATGACTCACAAATAACTAGCTCTAAAACTAGAGATATTCCATTCTTGCTCGTACTTAAAGACGTCGTGTTGAGTATATTTATATAGTGATGTGTTGAGTATCTTCATATAGAATTTCCTAGATGATTGCGTGAGGGTTTAAAAATATTTTGAATGGACAAATGATGGTGGTGTATGAAATAGCAACTAGTTTGTGTTGTTTCCTATGTTGGCTTGTAGAACACAAGATACACTTTGACAGAGAGGAACTTATACATATATATATATATTGATGGAGAAGAAGAGAAGTCACATTAGGCAACTTGGATTGAAAATGGAAACTAGGCAGTTGTAACGTTTATCCTTCCACTTAGGTGTACTTAATTAAGATAGAAGTTTGTTTGTTTTTTTTACTTGATTGTCTACCATTGTAAATATGGTGCCTTATCCCACTTAATTCATTCAAGAAAAGGGAGGACACATGGTTTACGGTTTCTTGATCATGGGGTACTAATGAGATCGATCAATTGCAAATTGAATACCAAAAGAATAGTAATACTAGAATGATAATGTGAGATCCAAGCAGCCAATCATTATTAATTTGAGGCAAATGAAATGAAAGGGAAGTACGCAAATTGGCTAATAAAATAGAATAAATAATTAATTAGATGAAATAGGTGTTCAAATTATCAAATAAAATTGATAGTGAAACCGAAATTAGTTCGTTTAATTATTTAAAAATAAAATAACAATTCAATAAACTTATTATAAAATAATTGTAAAATATTGGGATGTTACGGTTCAACATACATTACAACGGAATCTCAATCTCAGAAATTGAAGAAAAATACCTTATAAACTAGCTTCAAACATAATTATAATACAAAGTCAAAGATCAAATAGAAGTTGGAAGAAGATCTCATGCCATCAATGTTCATAGAAAATATTTCCTTATGAAAAGAAGAGAATGAAAAGATATATGGAAAGCATAAGAACGGTAGCCCTGAAGTTTGGCAATCAGGAAATTAAGAGACGACATTCTCAAATCAAAATCGCAACGGTACAATTCTTCATCAGCTATAAAAAGGAGTACGAGGAACCTGACAATATTTTGTACTAGAGACTGGTTTATTCAACCGAGTTATCCGATTTTATCCAATTTAGTCATGCAGTTCGACAAGTGAATCAATGACCCAGGACTCTCAAAAGCGCTATTGTAGCACTCCTGGGTTGTATGTGTTCCTTTTTGTGTTTGGTCTAGTCCAACCTGATATACGTGTTCTCTATTGCAATTTTTAATAATAGACATTGTTAAGTTTTCTACTTATTTTATTTCTATGTTGTCACATTGTCTCTTAAATTTTATAAAAATGGTAAAATAAAACATTTGATTAAAAATAAAACCATAGTAATATTAATTTTAATTGAAATTACAATATTAATTTTCGAACTTAACTTGATTAAAATCTTAAAGATTGTGTGTGTATACTGATGTGTACAAACATTTCAAAAATTGCAACGATCAAACATAAATCTCTCAAATGTTTGGTTTACAACAACAAATGAGGGCGTCTCGAATACACACGCCACCAGAATGAAAGCCTTGTTGTTGACATTTAGCGAAACATGTCTGTGATTGTCCTGGACAAGTCCCCGAAACAAAGCAAGTTGGACTAGCTTCTGCTACATTCAATTAAACGTTATTAGAAATATCATCTAATATATAAGATATTGTCATTTCAAATCTATGATAGAAATTTTCAAAACAAAAACCCTTCTAAAACTCACAACTTAGATAAAAGACATTTTGTTGGCAACATAACAAAATTTAGTAAAAGAATTGGTTTCTTACCAACAAATATCACCGAAGAAAGACACATAATTGCAATGGTAAAACAGAGAAGATTGATATGGATTGCCATTATATTTTGATTTGATAGATTGAAAATTTAGTCGTTAGAATCGACTATTTAAAGTCACAAGAGAAGTCGATGTTCATTACTTTTCTCTTTAAGGTCAAAAACCATAAATACAGTCAACAAAATTTACGTTTTTTTAAACATACATATAATAAAAAGTTAATGCATTAAATTTGCTTTTATAATATAATAAATAAAAGTAATTATATACTGTTAACAAAATTTATGTTTTTATTATATATGGTATATTTTATTTTTTTTACCCTTTCATCAAACAAATTTGAAATAATTTTATCAAAAAAAATTTGGTCATACATTGAAGATCATGTTTATTTTTCATTATTTTAATTAATTTTTATAGTCATGTTCAGTACAATACAAAAAAACTCTCTTGCAGTGTTATGAACATAGCTCAGTTGGCACGCATATTACATTATATATATATAGAGGAACAGAGTTCGAACTCCGGTCATCTCACTTATCCACATTAAGAGTTGAATTTCTAGCCACTAAAATATTTGACCAAAAAAAAAACTCTCGTGCAAAATTTTAAAAAATTTAACAAGTAATTAATTAAATATTTTTTTTTTATCTTTTCGACGTTGAATATTTTATATTTAATTCATCTTTTGTTTAAAATATTTAAACCTTTGTGGGAGGAATTATTATATGAAAATTTTGTTCTTCAGGGGACAGATGTGGGACACGATGTCTGGCACAACGTGTACACCAATATGACACAATCACGATGTCTAATCACTTTCCCAAGTTATTGAAATAAACAATAATCAGAAAGGATGTTGAAGGACCATTCAAAAACAATAACCTAAACTTTAAACCTTAGCACCAAGTTCTAGAGGAGGTATAAAACAACACAAGTAATGACTCACAAATAACTAGCTCTAAAACTAGAGATATTCCATTCTTGCTCGTACTTAAAGACGTCGTGTTGAGTATATTTATATAGTGATGTGTTGAGTATCTTCATATAGAATTTCCTAGATGATTGCGTGAGGGTTTAAAAATATTTTGAATGGACAAATGATGGTGGTGTATGAAATAGCAACTAGTTTGTGTTGTTTCCTATGTTGGCTTGTAGAACACAAGATACACTTTGACAGAGAGGAACTTATACATATATATATATATATATATATATATATATATATATATATATATATATATATATATATATATATATATATATATATATAATTGATGGAGAAGAAGAGAAGTCACATTAGGCAACTTGGATTGAAAATGGAAACTAGGCAGTTGTAACGTTTATCCTTCCACTTAGGTGTACTTAATTAAGATAGAAGTTTGTTTGTTTTTTTTACTTGATTGTCTACCATTGTAAATATGGTGCCTTATCCCACTTAATTCATTCAAGAAAAGGGAGGACATATGGTTTACGGTTTCTTGATCATGGGGTACTAATGAGATCGATCAATTGCAAATTGAATACCAAAAGAATAGTAATACTAGAATGATAATGTGAGATCCAAGCAGCCAATCATTATTAATTTGAGGCAAATGAAATGAAAGGGAAGTACGCAAATTGGCTAATAAAATAGAATAAATAATTAATTAGATGAAATAGGTGTTCAAATTATCAAATAAAATTGATAGTGAAACCGAAATTAGTTCGTTTAATTATTTAAAAATAAAATAACAATTCAATAAACTTATTATAAAATAATTGTAAAATATTGGGATGTTACGGTTCAACATACATTACAACGGAATCTCAATCTCAGAAATTGAAGAAAAATACCTTATAAACTAGCTTCAAACATAATTATAATACAAAGCCAAAGATCAAATAGAAGTTGGAAGAAGATCTCATGCCATCAATGTTCATAGAAAATATTTCCTTATGAAAAGAAGAGAATGAACAGATATATGGAAAGCATAAGAACGGTAGCCCTGAAGTTTGGCAATCAGGAAATTAAGAGACGACATTCTCAAATCAAAATCGCAACGGTACAATTCTTCATCAGCTATAAAAAGGAGTACGAGGAACCTGACAATATTTTGTACTAGAGACTGGTTTATTCAACCGAGTTAGCCGATTTTATCCAATTTAGTCATGCAGTTCGACAAGTGAATCAATGACCCAGGACTCTCAAAAGCGCTATTGTAGCACTTCTGGGTTGTATGTGTTCCTTTTTGTGTTTGGTCTAGTCCAACCTGATATACGTGTTCTCTATTGCAATTTTTAATAATAGACATTGTTAAGTTTTCTACTTATTTTATTTCTATGTTGTCACATTGTCTCTTAAATTTTATAAAAATGGTAAAATAAAACATTTGATTAAAAATAAAACCATAGTAATATTAATTTTAATTGAAATTACAATATTAATTTTCGAACTTAACTTGATTAAAATCTTAAAGATTGTGTGTGTATACTGATGTGTACAAACATTTCAAAAATTGCAACGATCAAACATAAATCTCTCAAATGTTTGGTTTACAACAACAAATGAGGGCGTCTCGAATACACACTGTAACACCCAAACCCGTTATTTAATTAACTCTGCCTTTATAAAATCTTTTTCGAAAATACGCAGCGGAAAAATTGAAAGTCTGATTTATAAAGCGCTGGTTTGAATATCACAAACTTCATTCAAAGATAATACTAATACATTTATCTAGTAGAATATTCGAATGAACTAAAAACAAAACCTCGCATCGAACGATACGTTATTAGTTATACAAAACGGATACTTTTCAAATGAAAGCTTAAGACCAACAGAGTATACTAAGAGGACTACATGCATATACATATAAAAACCCCTTTTTCCCGTGTCTCAATCAGAGCAGAGCTTCACCATTGCACTCGGACGAGGCTAACACATAACCTGTCAACCTGGACCCCCAAAGGTCCAGCAATTAACACAAAGCAGAGAGTTAGAAAACATAAACATAAATATAAGTGTGAGTAGTATACTACACACTTCACACGCTATCATACATTTCTAACTCACGCACATACATCGTCGAATACGACTACCAATTAATCATTCATTTACAAACACACCAATCATATAGTTTCACGTCTTCTCGGACACTACCAAAGTGTACATTTTATAGTCATGACGGACTCTACACTTGTTCATTTTATAGTCATGACGGACTCTACACTTGTTCATTTTATAGTCATGACGGACTCTACTCATATACCAAGACATGGCAACAATCACAGTATTAAACAATTAGAAATACCAAAGCTTAACACATACGGAAAACACATTACAATCCAATCAGATAATGTCACATAACAATTATCAAATACATGTGCATTTACCCTAATGCATCTAATGCCAATTATCCAATGTCATGTCATCCCTAGACACGACTAATGCATGTGGTACCATTTCCACGTTGTTCAGATTTCAGTCATGACGGACTGTTCAGATTATAGTCATGTACGGACTGTTCAGATTATAGTCATGCACGGACTCTACATCTGCAGTTTTACATCATGCAGGATAAGCGTCTCACCAATGGTGGACCAAACCAGTTTTACATCATGTTGGATGCTGCTATTCACCCCATTTAAGATGAACCCAGTTTTACATCTTGTTGGATGCTGCTATTCACCCCATTTAAGATGAACCCAGTTTTACATCTTGTTGGATGCGTCGGAACTTACCGAACCACCTTATCTCCCTTGGATAAGCTCAATAACAGTTTTATATCATGTAGGATATGGTTATCATCAACCATCTCTCCCATAAAGAGGAGTCACACAGTTTTATATCATGTTTGGATATGGGCTCCAGATCTCGGATAACATAATCCCATCTTCGGCCACTTTTCATAAACATAGTCCATTTTCATCAATTATTGGAATTCACATGATTCCCATAACACAATTATTCATGAATGCATGATTACTTTTAAACACATCAAATACATGACGCTATCTAGCTCGAAGCTATTCATTCACTGATGCGGAAACACAATTCCAACATCTAACACATTAGGATAACACAATATCCTATCACTCAAATCATAATTATTCACATGATAATTATCTGCATAACCATTTTTATACACATAAAGTTTCATTTACACTTATGTCATAAAACACACATCATTTCCTTAACATTGCAAATTAATGCTAAAACATAAACATAGTCACTTGAACTACAAGTCATTGCATACGCGTGCGAATCATATAACGATTAACAATAAGCATTAACAACATCAACATGTATCAACAAACATGTAAGGATACCCTTAAACCATGTTACAAGTGCCTAATTTCACTTAAAACAATTATCAAAAAGTTGCTGTCACAGTGCTGTTCGCTAAGCGAATCCGTAGCGAACCCGTAGCGAATCCGTAGCGAACCCGTAGCGAACCCGTAGCGAACTACATCAGAGGGTTGCAGGTACATGGCGAACAGGTAGCGAGCTTGTAGCGAACAGGTAGCGAACTTTGTAACACCCCGAACTAACTACCCTTAAAAACGTGATCTTAAAAACTTTTTAAAGATAAGTAGCCGGAGCGCTACGGAAAAACATTTTCAAAAACGATCGTGCACATGACACGAAACGTCGCAGCGGAAAACATAACATAAAGGATTTTCAAAGCAATGAACAAAATAGTTCAAAAGATAACTCATTTACATAAAACATAAGTCAAGATGTTCACATCGATATACGACGGAATACAAACGATCCCCGACTCGATGTTACAAACTACCAGAGCACTAATATACATCTCAACCAAACTAAACTTAACAAAACTATACAAAGGTAGCCTACACTAGCTCCTCACCAAAAGTGCTCCACACCAAAACGATCTACAGCTAAAGCTCGATCGAAACCTCGACCTGAATACCTGAACCCCCAAAGGTCCAGCACATAACAAATAGGTAGAGAGTTAGTAAACATAATCACATACATACGAATATAGAAACGCACCTATATTCAACCTATCACATATTACTAACTCACACACATGCTTCCATAAGCAACACACCAGATAACACATACTCACAAATACACAACCAGATAGTTTCGCGTCGTTTCGGACCACACAAAGAACTCACATAACACATAACACATAATTGCACATTTACTCAAATGCGACTAATGCCAAACATTCAATGTCATGCCAACCTAGACACGACTAATGCATGTGGTACCATCTTCTTTATCAAGGAACTTACCATTGATATACTTCTTTATTGGACAAGTCCAATATCCTTCTTTATCAGACAAGTCTGATATCCCTAAATAATGCATGAGTTTATGAATGCCATGCATTTACCAAACATATGATAATCACTTAGCACGAAGCTACTGCTCACTACATGGATAACATAATCCATTAAACTTCTTTATCAGACAAACTGATATTCTTCTTTATCGGACAATCCGATATACAAAAATACATATACTTCTTTGACATTTTATATAAATGCCATTACACAACACAATTATTAAACATATAATAATTCCAAACCAAAACGAAACCAAATACATGGATACACACACTTTACAAACATTAACAAAAATTGCTGCCACAGAGCTGTTCGCTGAGCGAATCCGTAGCGAACCCGTAGCGAACACGTAGCGAACACGTAGCGAACACGTTCGCTGTAGCGAACAGGTAGCGAACTACATCAGAGGGTTACAGGTACATGGCGAACATGTAGCGAACTCGTAGCGAACCTATTCGCTAAGCGAATCCGTAGCGAATCCGTAGCGAACTTATTCGCTAAGCGAATCCGTAGCGAATCCGTAGCGAACTACACCAGAAAATATCTGTTCTTGAGTTTCTAAGGCGGTTTAACATTGATTCCACTCAAAAATTCATCTAGACATGTTATAAATGCATAACAAGTGATCAATCATGTATATACCATACATATATACATGAATCAACAATCAAAAACACCAAAACACATCACACATACAAAATCATGTCAATTTCTTGCAAAATAAGCAAAGTTGCATAAACATGCAAAACCATCATCAAACATAAACATATTCCCTCCTAGATGTTCATTAAGCATACTAAGATGAAAAGACATGTTTATGATAAAGAAACTTCACCCAAACCCCAAAGAAATTGGATGAGAGAGTTCAGGAATGGAGGCTAGACACCTCCCCTCTCTTGGATCACCCAAGCTTATGCTTAACCACTCTCACCTTAGATTGAATGATGATTCTTGCCTCTAAACCTCTTCTCCTTGCTCGAGTTCTTCTTCTTGTTCTCCTAAGGTTCTTGCTTCTAAGCTCACAACCTTCAACTTCTCATGAAAAACAAGTTATGAGACTATTCCTTGGTTTGACTTGCTACTTATACTACTCTCCAATGGTCTTGAACCAAGCCCAATAGCCTAAGCCCATTAAGCTCTCACACGCCCCAAGCCCACTAACACGACAAAGGTTTCGCTCACAAACTTATGTTCGCGATAAATAATAATAGGTCGCGTAAATAAATATTTAACACTAACCCAAAATATATGCAAATATATAAAATATCGATTTACTAAAAATCGGGTCGTTACAACTCTACCCCCCTTAAAAGAATTTCGCCCTCGAAATTACCTAAGAGATAAAACAGAGAACGAACCCTCAACGCGGCATCTTCGGTTTCTTGCATACCGGACTCTTGTGACCTTCCTCGCCACAATTGAAACAAAACACTTTCACCCGACAAGCATCGGCCTTGTGCCCAAACTGTCCACAATTGAAACACTTGTCGCTTTTCCTCGGGCAATCATATGACATATGACCCCGCTCCCCACATTTGTAACAACTTCCACTTCCTTGCTTCTTCTTTCCACTTCCATTACCCTTGTTCTCATACGGCTTACCACGATCCAAACCTTTTCCTTTCCTATCATTCAGAACCTTATAGTAGTTGGTCTTGGCTTTGCTATCTTCATCACAAATCCTTGCCTTGGTCATAAGGGTCGGAAAATCCCTGATTTCAGAAAATCCAATCAAAAGCTTGATATCCGGACGAAGTCCACTCTCGAACTTGACACACTTATCCTCTTCGGCTTCCACCGTGTTGTAGTGTGGACTAAACACACACAAAGCTTCAAACTTAGCCGAATACTCGGCGACTGATAAATTTCCTTGCTTGAGCTCCATGAACTCGATCACTTTCTTATTCTTCACATCAGCCGGAAAGTACTTCCTTAAAAATTCCCTTTTGAAAGTTTCCCAAACGATAGCAACACCGTCCACTCCTATCCTGAGTCTCACATTCCTCCACCAAACGATTGCCTCCTCTCTAAGGGCATAAGTTCCCAAAGTAGTCTTGTTCTCCTCAGAACAACACATTGCTTCAAAGATGATCTCCACCTCATCTAACCACTTGATAGCCCCCTCCGGGTTATAGCCCCCGATAAACAGAGTCGGTTTATGCGACATAAACCTTTCCAATCTTTTCTCACTATCCCTTCCCGGGTCATTATCCCTTACCACCAATGTAGTCAAAGCAGTCAAAGCTTGTGCAATCTGAGCGTTGGTCCTAGCAGCAGCCATGATTCCTGAACGAATCACAACTCGACGTTAGAATGTATTAACAGTGTACCCAACACATGCTTCATACAAGAGAAAGAAAATCCTAATGGCTCACATGAACCGACCTGCTCTGATACCACTATTGTAACACCCCGAACTAACTACCCTTAAAAACGTGATCTTAAAAACTTTTTAAAGATAAGTAGCCGGAGCGCTACGGAAAAACATTTTCAAAAACGATCGTGCACATGACACGAAACGTCGCAGCGGAAAACATAACATAAAGGATTTTCAAAGCAATGAACAAAATAGTTCAAAAGATAACTCATTTACATAAAACATAAGTCAAGATGTTCACATCGATATACGACGGAATACAAACGATCCCCGACTCGATGTTACAAACTACCAGAGCACTAATATACATCTCAACCAAACTAAACTTAACAAAACTATACAAAGGTAGCCTACACTAGCTCCTCACCAAAAGTGCTCCACACCAAAACGATCTACAGCTAAAGCTCGATCGAAACCTCGACCTGAATACCTGAACCCCCAAAGGTCCAGCACATAACAAATAGGTAGAGAGTTAGTAAACATAATCACATACATACGAATATAGAAACGCACCTATATTCAACCTATCACATATTACTAACTCACACACATGCTTCCATAAGCAACACACCAGATAACACATACTCACAAATACACAACCAGATAGTTTCGCGTCGTTTCGGACCACACAAAGAACTCACATAACACATAACACATAATTGCACATTTACTCAAATGCGACTAATGCCAAACATTCAATGTCATGCCAACCTAGACACGACTAATGCATGTGGTACCATCTTCTTTATCAAGGAACTTACCATTGATATACTTCTTTATTGGACAAGTCCAATATCCTTCTTTATCAGACAAGTCTGATATCCCTAAATAATGCATGAGTTTATGAATGCCATGCATTTACCAAACATATGATAATCACTTAGCACGAAGCTACTGCTCACTACATGGATAACATAATCCATTAAACTTCTTTATCAGACAAACTGATATTCTTCTTTATCGGACAATCCGATATACAAAAATACATATACTTCTTTGACATTTTATATAAATGCCATTACACAACACAATTATTAAACATATAATAATTCCAAACCAAAACGAAACCAAATACATGGATACACACACTTTACAAACATTAACAAAAATTGCTGCCACAGAGCTGTTCGCTGAGCGAATCCGTAGCGAACCCGTAGCGAACACGTAGCGAACACGTAGCGAACACGTTCGCTGTAGCGAACAGGTAGCGAACTACATCAGAGGGTTACAGGTACATGGCGAACATGTAGCGAACTCGTAGCGAACCTATTCGCTAAGCGAATCCGTAGCGAATCCGTAGCGAACTTATTCGCTAAGCGAATCCGTAGCGAATCCGTAGCGAACTACACCAGAAAATATCTGTTCTTGAGTTTCTAAGGCGGTTTAACATTGATTCCACTCAAAAATTCATCTAGACATGTTATAAATGCATAACAAGTGATCAATCATGTATATACCATACATATATACATGAATCAACAATCAAAAACACCAAAACACATCACACATACAAAATCATGTCAATTTCTTGCAAAATAAGCAAAGTTGCATAAACATGCAAAACCATCATCAAACATAAACATATTCCCTCCTAGATGTTCATTAAGCATACTAAGATGAAAAGACATGTTTATGATAAAGAAACTTCACCCAAACCCCAAAGAAATTGGATGAGAGAGTTCAGGAATGGAGGCTAGACACCTCCCCTCTCTTGGATCACCCAAGCTTATGCTTAACCACTCTCACCTTAGATTGAATGATGATTCTTGCCTCTAAACCTCTTCTCCTTGCTCGAGTTCTTCTTCTTGCTCTCCTAAGGTTCTTGCTTCTAAGCTCACAACCTTCAACTTCTCATGAAAAACAAGTTATGAGACTATTCCTTGGTTTGACTTGCTACTTATACTACTCTCCAATGGTCTTGAACCAAGCCCAATAGCCTAAGCCCATTAAGCTCTCACACGCCCCAAGCCCACTAACACGACAAAGGTTTCGCTCACAAACTTATGTTCGCGATAAATAATAATAGGTCGCGTAAATAAATATTTAACACTAACCCAAAATATATGCAAATATATAAAATATCGATTTACTAAAAATCGGGTCGTTACAAACTTATTCGCTAAGCGAAGCCGTAGCGAACCCGTAGCGAACTACACCAGAAATATCTGTTCTTGAGTTTCTAAGGCGGTTTAACCTTGAATCCACTCAAAAATCCATCTAGACATGTTATAAATTCTTATAAACAGCTAATTCAAGCATATATGGTATCAAGGAACATTAATCATCCCTTCCAAACATCCAAATACATCAAACAATCAAAATCATGCCAATTTCTTGCAAAATAAGCAAAGTTGCATAAACATGCAAATCATTGATCAAACATGTACATATTCCCATTTTCAACTCCCCAAAGTTGTTTACCTCATCTACCATGAGTTCACTACACATGTTAGGATCAAAAGAATCCATTTTCCATTAAGAAAATCACCCACAAAACCCACAAGAAAATAGAGTGGAAAGAGTTTGGGAATGGAGGAATCGACATCCTCCCCTCTTCCGAATCACTCACGAATATGTAATCTAACTCTCGTACCTTAGCTCGACGAATCCACAAGCTTGCTCTTCTCTTTCTCTCCCACGAGCTCTCCCTCTCCCTCATGAGCTCCTCCTCTTGCTCTTTCTCAAGAATTGCAACTTATGGGACTATTCATTGGTTTGACTTGCTACTTATAGCTCTCTCTATTCTCATGGATCAAAGCCCACTTGGCTTAGGCCCAATGCCTATTCCACGCCCAAAGGCCCAAACAACATAACTTCTCGCTCATTAACTTACGTTCTCGCTAAATGATTATTCGCCGCTTAATAATTTAATTATAAATCACGCCCTCGCATAATAAAATAATTAAATAACGAATACTAAATTTTGGGTCGTTACAACTCTACCCCCCTTAAAAGATTTTCGCCCTCGAAAATTACCCGACTAAAACACAACTCCGGATAAATTCCCTCATCCGATTTTCTAATTCCCAACTTGCATTCAATCCAACGGGTTTTCTAGTCATAATACCTTAGCCGATACGGTCTCTTACACAAACTCCGATTCAAATTCACACTTCTTCCGGATTCGTACCAACAAAACATACAAACTCCAAACCAAACCAAGTTTGACAAAATCAGTCAATCCCAATCGACACAATCTCGTCTACTCATCAACAATAGATCAAGGACAGCTAATCCCTTGATTTATCGATAGATAGTCAACAATCGTGATGATGGCATAAACCATTCTCATCAAACTACTTAAAACTATCTCTTAACATCTTACGGTACTCGCAGCACCACTCCAAAACAAAACCACTTAACCCAAAATACTCCGAAAGACCCTTCCGTTGCACACTTCACAACTTTTCAAATTCCATAAGTTCTTAACTGCGTCGAATCTCACTCCAACCATTCATTCGGTAGCACAACTCCTACGCTCATCTGCTGTCTAACTTCTCAAATTTCTTAACACATGCCAAAAATATACTATCCAACCGTCAAATTCTTTTTCCTTGCAATTCCCCAAATCATTGCGTCGAACATTCAACATAACTGTTTTATTTTCCAAATAATCTCTTATCCAATTTCTGACTTCCTTAACATGACCTTCCCGATATCATTTCCTGTCGAAATATTCTTATCCAAAATATTACCTTAAGTCACTCGTCGACTCACTATCATCCCACCGTTCACGACGAAAATATCCATAATCATTTATTTCCTTCCCACATGGTATTACTATACTATTCCCATAGATACGATGTGTCCGACATCTCTAATCTCCACCGACTTTTCCATTTCATAGTTAACTTTTTCCAATTGCTACAAAACATCATTTGACACTTACTTTGAGCATTGCTTCCAAATTCTTAATACACATTTTCCAAACACAACAATCACTTATGTGTGAGATAGTCCTTTCCGCAATTCTTACTTGACATAAGTCACTTTCTTACGTCTCTCTAATACTCGTGCTTGACACGTTTCCAAAGGCTAACTTTCTTATCCCCAAACATCCAAAGGTAACACTTCGCACTTAGTTTCTCAAATCTTTCCAAGAAATGACCACTCGGTTCAAACATACTCAACCTTTATAAATCCTTCCTAGGCTCTTCTTGATCACCTAGTAATTCTGTATTTAAATCTCAGCTACTATCAAAAGTTGATTTCCAAACAACCATGATCTCCGTCTTGTTGATTCCAACACAACTCTCATCAGATTCCTCTGAAAACTTTTCATCAACAAAGCTTCCATCTTTATCACTCTTCCTCCTCTTTGAGGATGAACCATCAAGTGAAAGACAACCAAACAATGGAACATTCTTGCTACGAGTTCCGCTAGAAACACCACCAGTCCCACTTATTGTAATCGGGTTTTCTTACCCTCGACGCACACGTCTTCTCCGTTTCCCAGCAACGGTGTTCACTTAACATTCAATCTGCTCCATCGTTCCCCAATGGCCACATTCTCCCTACGGCTAAACAACTTCATTCCGACTCACTCCGAAATGATCATCTGATACTTCCTCCAAAATATTCTCCAAATAAGAATTCCACTTCGAACAATGCTACTCAATCTTAAACAATCCACTTCAAGAACATCTCTATTCGTCCTTACTTCTCGCGTTCGAAACATCTTGGAGAGACAAAATCTTCTCCCCCACTTATCTCAAACCCACCTTTACACTTCCACTAGAACATCCGGTGTAAGCACCTAACCGTCCTATCGATTCCAAATATATTCCTCTCATGAGAAATCTAATACCGACAGCATTCACATACATGTCGTATGCAAAGGGTAAACATAAGGTAAGATATCTAAGCATCTACTCAAAACCCCGGTGCAGTCCTCTTGACATACACACCACTGCAAAATACATAAACACACTATTCCCGTCTATGCTAACGTAACAACCTACGTAACAACTAGCATACATAATTACTACCACATGTCTATACATATATTTATAACTAAACTATATGTAAGACAATGAAACATCCATGTACACAAGACATCGAGTCAAGTACATGCATTACATTTCGTTTGTCCGCATACTTACAACATCTACTCAAACATGTATAAAACATAGCATGTTCTCAAACAAGTTCTCATCATGAGAATACATTCACATAGTTCAATTAATGAACCACACTAAGTACTAGTAATCAATCTACCACATGTTATAAACAAACATATAACAACACACATTAGGATCTACTTACATCCTACTCCTTTCTCACTCTAGTGAAAAATTCATTTTCACTTACTCAAAAGAAAATAATCTTATATTTTCAACAAAATCTTCATCACATGCAGTTTTACATCATGCTGGATCATCAACTGTTAGCAATAAGCATCTACAAACCAAAAGTTCAAACCACACAAATTTTTAAAACTTAAGCATAAAAATACTCAACCACTACTTGACTTGATAACTTATAACAATGATAAGTATCAATCGCATCAAGTACACACAACAAGAAAAGACAGACACAACTGGCACACACGCTCACTCGATCTGACTGCACAGACCGGCTCTGATTGACACGTAACCTCACAGTCCGAAGACGACCTGCTCTGATACCACTTTGTAACACCCAAACCCGTTATTTAATTAACTCTGCCTTTATAAAATCTTTTTCGAAAATACGCAGCGGAAAAATTGAAAGTCTGATTTATAAAGCGCTGGTTTGAATATCACAAACTTCATTCAAAGATAATACTAATACATTTATCTAGTAGAATATTCGAATGAACTAAAAACAAAACCTCGCATCGAACGATACGTTATTAGTTATACAAAACGGATACTTTTCAAATGAAAGCTTAAGACCAACAGAGTATACTAAGAGGACTACATGCATATACATATAAAAACCCCTTTTTCCCGTGTCTCAATCAGAGCAGAGCTTCACCATTGCACTCGGACGAGGCTAACACATAACCTGTCAACCTGGACCCCCAAAGGTCCAGCAATTAACACAAAGCAGAGAGTTAGAAAACATAAACATAAATATAAGTGTGAGTAGTATACTACACACTTCACACGCTATCATACATTTCTAACTCACGCACATACATCGTCGAATACGACTACCAATTAATCATTCATTTACAAACACACCAATCATATAGTTTCACGTCTTCTCGGACACTACCAAAGTGTACATTTTATAGTCATGACGGACTCTACACTTGTTCATTTTATAGTCATGACGGACTCTACACTTGTTCATTTTATAGTCATGACGGACTCTACTCATATACCAAGACATGGCAACAATCACAGTATTAAACAATTAGAAATACCAAAGCTTAACACATACGGAAAACACATTACAATCCAATCAGATAATGTCACATAACAATTATCAAATACATGTGCATTTACCCTAATGCATCTAATGCCAATTATCCAATGTCATGTCATCCCTAGACACGACTAATGCATGTGGTACCATTTCCACGTTGTTCAGATTTCAGTCATGACGGACTGTTCAGATTATAGTCATGTACGGACTGTTCAGATTATAGTCATGCACGGACTCTACATCTGCAGTTTTACATCATGCAGGATAAGCGTCTCACCAATGGTGGACCAAACCAGTTTTACATCATGTTGGATGCTGCTGTTCACCCCATTTAAGATGAACCCAGTTTTACATCTTGTTGGATGCTGCTATTCACCCCATTTAAGATGAACCCAGTTTTACATCTTGTTGGATGCGTCGGAACTTACCGAACCACCTTATCTCCCTTGGATAAGCTCAATAACAGTTTTATATCATGTAGGATATGGTTATCATCAACCATCTCTCCCATAAAGAGGAGTCACACAGTTTTATATCATGTTTGGATATGGGCTCCAGATCTCGGATAACATAATCCCATCTTCGGCCACTTTTCATAAACATAGTCCATTTTCATCAATTATTGGAATTCACATGATTCCCATAACACAATTATTCATGAATGCATGATTACTTTTAAACACATCAAATACATGACGCTATCTAGCTCGAAGCTATTCATTCACTGATGCGGAAACACAATTCCAACATCTAACACATTAGGATAACACAATATCCTATCACTCAAATCATAATTATTCACATGATAATTATCTGCATAACCATTTTTATACACATAAAGTTTCATTTACACTTATGTCATAAAACACACATCATTTCCTTAACATTGCAAATTAATGCTAAAACATAAACATAGTCACTTGAACTACAAGTCATTGCATACGCGTGCGAATCATATAACGATTAACAATAAGCATTAACAACATCAACATGTATCAACAAACATGTAAGGATACCCTTAAACCATGTTACAAGTGCCTAATTGCACTTAAAACAATTATCAAAAAGTTGCTGTCACAGTGCTGTTCGCTAAGCGAATCCGTAGCGAACCCGTAGCGAATCCGTAGCGAACCCGTAGCGAACCCGTAGCGAACTACATCAGAGGGTTGCAGGTACATGGCGAACAGGTAGCGAGCTTGTAGCGAACAGGTAGCGAACTTATTCGCTAAGCGAAGCCGTAGCGAACCCGTAGCGAACCCGTAGCGAACTACACCAGAAATATCTGTTCTTGAGTTTCTAAGGCGGTTTAACCTTGAATCCACTCAAAAATCCATCTAGACATGTTATAAATTCTTATAAACAGCTAATTCAAGCATATATGGTATCAAGGAACATTAATCATCCCTTCCAAACATCCAAATACATCAAACAATCAAAATCATGCCAATTTCTTGCAAAATAAGCAAAGTTGCATAAACATGCAAATCATTGATCAAACATCTACATATTCCCATTTTCAACTCCCCAAAGTTGTTTACCTCATCTACCATGAGTTCACTACACATGTTAGGATCAAAAGAATCCATTTTCCATTAAGAAAATCACCCACAAAACCCACAAGAAAATAGAGTGGAAAGAGTTTGGGAATGGAGGAATCGACATCCTCCCCTCTTCCGAATCACTCACGAATATGTAATCTAACTCTCGTACCTTAGCTCGACGAATCCACAAGCTTGCTCTTCTCTTTCTCTCCCACGAGCTCTCCCTCTCCCTCATGAGCTCCTCCTCTTGCTCTTTCTCAAGAATTGCAACTTATGGGACTATTCATTGGTTTGACTTGCTACTTATAGCTCTCTCTATTCTCATGGATCAAAGCCCACTTGGCTTAGGCCCAATGCCTATTCCACGCCCAAAGGCCCAAACAACATAACTTCTCGCTCATTAACTTACGTTCTCGCTAAATGATTATTCGCCGCTTAATAATTTAATTATAAATCACGCCCTCGCATAATAAAATAATTAAATAACGAATACTAAATTTTGGGTCGTTACACACACGCCACCAGAATGAAAGCCTTGTTGTTGACATTTAGCGAAACATGTCTGTGATTGTCCTGGACAAGTCCCCGAAACAAAGCAAGTTGGACTAGCTTCTGCTACATTCAATTAAACGTTATTAGAAATATCATCTAATATATAAGATATTGTCATTTCAAATCTATGATAGAAATTTTCAAAACAAAAACCCTTCTAAAACTCACAACTTAGATAAAAGACATTTTGTTGGCAACATAACAAAATTTAGTAAAAGAATTGGTTTCTTACCAACAAATATCACCGAAGAAAGACACATAATTGCAATGGTAAAACAGAGAAGATTGATATGGATTGCCATTATATTTTGATTTGATAGATTGAAAATTTAGTCGTTAGAATCGACTATTTAAAGTCACAAGAGAAGTCGATGTTCATTACTTTTCTCTTTAAGGTCAAAAACCATAAATACAGTCAACAAAATTTACGTTTTTTTAAACATACATATAATAAAAAGTTAATGCATTAAATTTGCTTTTATAATATAATAAATAAAAGTAATTATATACTGTTAACAAAATTTATGTTTTTATTATATATGGTATATTTTATTTTTTTTACCCTTTCATCAAACAAATTTGAAATAATTTTATCCAAAAAAATTTGGTCATACATTGAAGATCATGTTTATTTTTCATTATTTTAATTAATTTTTATAGTCATGTTCAGTACAATACAAAAAAACTCTCTTGCAGTGTTATGAACATAGCTCAGTTGGCACGCATATTACATTATATATATATAGAGGAACAGAGTTCGAACTCCGGTCATCTCACTTATCCACATTAAGAGTTGAATTTCTAGCCACTAAAATATTTGACCAAAAAAAAAACTCTCGTGCAAAATTTTAAAAAATTTAACAAGTAATTAATTAAATATTTTTTTTTTTTATCTTTTCGACGTTGAATATTTTATATTTAATTCATCTTTTGTTTAAAATATTTAAACCTTTGTGGGAGGAATTATTATATGAAAATTTTGTTCTTCAGGGGACAGATGTGGGACACGATGTCTGGCACAACGTGTACACCAATATGACACAATCACGATGTCTAATCACTTTCCCAAGTTATTGAAATAAACAATAATCAGAAAGGATGTTGAAGGACCATTCAAAAACAATAACCTAAACTTTAAACGTTAGCACCAAGTTCTAGAGGAGGTATAAAACAACACAAGTAATAACTCACAAATAACTAGCTCTAAAACTAGAGATATTCCATTCTTGCTCGTACTTAAAGACGTCGTGTTGAGTATATTTATATAGTGATGTGTTGAGTATCTTCATATAGAATTTCCTAGATGATTGCGTGAGGGTTTAAAAATATTTTGAATGGACAAATGATGGTGGTGTATGAAATAGCAACTAGTTTGTGTTGTTTCCTATGTTGGCTTGTAGAACACAAGATACACTTTGACAGAGAGGAACTTATACATATATATATATATATATATATATATATATATATATATATATATATATATATAATTGATGGAGAAGAAGAGAAGTCACATTAGGCAACTTGGATTGAAAATGGAAACTAGGCAGTTGTAACGTTTATCCTTCCACTTAGGTGTACTTAATTAAGATAGAAGTTTGTTTGTTTTTTTTACTTGATTGTCTACCATTGTAAATATGGTGCCTTATCCCACTTAATTCATTCAAGAAAAGGGAGGACACATGGTTTACGGTTTCTTGATCATGGGGTACTAATGAGATCGATCAATTGCAAATTGAATACCAAAAGAATAGTAATACTAGAATGATAATGTGAGATCCAAGCAGCCAATCATTATTAATTTGAGGCAAATGAAATGAAAGGGAAGTACGCAAATTGGCTAATAAAATAGAATAAATAATTAATTAGATGAAATAGGTGTTCAAATTATCAAATAAAATTGATAGTGAAACCGAAATTAGTTCGTTTAATTATTTAAAAATAAAATAACAATTCAATAAACTTATTATAAAATAATTGTAAAATATTGGGATGTTACGGTTCAACATACATTACAACAGAATCTCAATCTCAGAAATTGAAGAAAAATACCTTATAAACTAGCTTCAAAAATAATTATAATACAAAGCCAAAGATCAAATAGAAGTTGGAAGAAGATCTCATGCCATCAATGTTCATAGAAAATATTTCCTTATGAAAAGAAGAGAATGAACAGATATATGGAAAGCATAAGAACGGTAGCCCTGAAGTTTGGCAATCAGGAAATTAAGAGACGACATTCTCAAATCAAAATCGCAACGGTACAATTCTTCATCAGCTATAAAAAGGAGTACGAGGAACCTGACAATATTTTGTACTAGAGACTGGTTTATTCAACCGAGTTATCCGATTTTATCCAATTTAGTCATGCAGTTCGACAAGTGAATCAACGACCCAGGACTCTCAAAAGCGCTATTGTAGCACTCCTGGGTTGTATGTGTTCCTTTTTGTGTTTGGTCTAGTCCAACCTGATATACGTGTTCTCTATTGCAATTTTTAATAATAGACATTGTTAAGTTTTCTACTTATTTTATTTCTATGTTGTCACATTGTCTCTTAAATTTTATAAAAATGGTAAAATAAAACATTTGATTAAAAATAAAACCATAGTAATATTAATTTTAATTGAAATTACAATATTAATTTTCGAACTTAACTTGATTAAAATCTTAAAGATTGTGTGTGTATACTGATGTGTACAAACATTTCAAAAATTGCAACGATCAAACATAAATCTCTCAAATGTTTGGTTTACAACAACAAATGAGGGCGTCTCGAATACACACGCCACCAGAATGAAAGCCTTGTTGTTGACATTTAGCGAAACATGTCTGTGATTGTCCTGGACAAGTCCCCGAAACAAAGCAAGTTGGACTAGCTTCTGCTACATTCAATTAAACGTTATTAGAAATATCATCTAATATATAAGATATTGTCATTTCAAATCTATGATAGAAATTTTCAAAACAAAAACCCTTCTAAAACTCACAACTTAGATAAAAGACATTTTGTTGGCAACATAACAAAATTTAGTAAAAGAATTGGTTTCTTACCAACAAATATCACCGAAGAAAGACACATAATTGCAATGGTAAAACAGAGAAGATTGATATGGATTGCCATTATATTTTGATTTGATAGATTGAAAATTTAGTCGTTAGAATCGACTATTTAAAGTCACAAGAGAAGTCGATGTTCATTACTTTTCTCTTTAAGGTCAAAAACCATAAATACAGTCAACAAAATTTACGTTTTTTTAAACATACATATAATAAAAAGTTAATGCATTAAATTTGCTTTTATAATATAATAAATAAAAGTAATTATATACTGTTAACAAAATTTATGTTTTTATTATATATGGTATATTTTATTTTTTTTACCCTTTCATCAAACAAATTTGAAATAATTTTATCCAAAAAAATTTGGTCATACATTGAAGATCATGTTTATTTTTCATTATTTTAATTAATTTTTATAGTCATGTTCAGTACAATACAAAAAAACTCTCTTGCAGTGTTATGAACATAGCTCAGTTGGCACGCATATTACATTATATATATATAGAGGAACAGAGTTCGAACTCCGGTCATCTCACTTATCCACATTAAGAGTTGAATTTCTAGCCACTAAAATATTTGACCAAAAAAAAAACTCTCGTGCAAAATTTTAAAAAATTTAACAAGTAATTAATTAAATATTTTTTTTTATCAATTCGACGTTGAATATTTTATATTTAATTCATCTTTTGTTTAAAATATTTAAACCTTTGTGGGAGGAATTATTATATGAAAATTTTGTTCTTCAGGGGACAGATGTGGGACACGATGTCTGGCACAACGTGTACACCAATATGACACAATCACGATGTCTAATCACTTTCCCAAGTTATTGAAATAAACAATAATCAGAAAGGATGTTGAAGGACCATTCAAAAACAATAACCTAAACTTTAAACCTTAGCACCAAGTTCTAGAGGAGGTATAAAACAACACAAGTAATGACTCACAAATAACTAGCTCTAAAACTAGAGATATTCCATTCTTGCTCGTACTTAAAGACGTCGTGTTGAGTATATTTATATAGTGATGTGTTGAGTATCTTCATATAGAATTTCCTAGATGATTGCGTGAGGGTTTAAAAATATTTTGAATGGACAAATGATGGTGGTGTATGAAATAGCAACTAGTTTGTGTTGTTTCCTATGTTGGCTTGTAGAACACAAGATACACTTTGACAGAGAGGAACTTATACATATATATATATATATATAATTGATGGAGAAGAAGAGAAGTCACATTAGGCAACTTGGATTGAAAATGGAAACTAGGCAGTTGTAACGTTTATCCTTCCACTTAGGTGTACTTAATTAAGATAGAAGTTTGTTTGTTTTTTTTACTTGATTGTCTACCATTGTAAATATGGTGCCTTATCCCACTTAATTCATTCAAGAAAAGGGAGGACACATGGTTTACGGTTTCTTGATCATGGGGTACTAATGAGATCGATCAATTGCAAATTGAATACCAAAAGAATAGTAATACTAGAATGATAATGTGAGATCCAAGCAGCCAATCATTATTAATTTGAGGCAAATGAAATGAAAGGGAAGTACGCAAATTGGCTAATAAAATAGAATAAATAATTAATTAGATGAAATAGGTGTTCAAATTATCAAATAAAATTGATAGTGAAACCGAAATTAGTTCGTTTAATTATTTAAAAATAAAATAACAATTCAATAAACTTATTATAAAATAATTGTAAAATATTGGGATGTTACGGTTCAACATACATTACAACGGAATCTCAATCTCAGAAATTGAAGAAAAATACCTTATAAACTAGCTTCAAACATAATTATAATACAAAGTCAAAGATCAAATAGAAGTTGGAAGAAGATCTCATGCCATCAATGTTCATAGAAAATATTTCCTTATGAAAAGAAGAGAATGAACAGATATATGGAAAGCATAAGAACGGTAGCCCTGAAGTTTGGCAATCAGGAAATTAAGAGACGACATTCTCAAATCAAAATCGCAACGGTACAATTCTTCATCAGCTATAAAAAGGAGTACGAGGAACCTGACAATATTTTGTACTAGAGACTGGTTTATTCAACCGAGTTATCCGATTTTATCCAATTTAGTCATGCAGTTCGACAAGTGAATCAATGACCCAGGACTCTCAAAAGCGCTATTGTAGCACTCCTGGGTTGTATGTGTTCCTTTTTGTGTTTGGTCTAGTCCAACCTGATATACGTGTTCTCTATTGCAATTTTTAATAATAGACATTGTTAAGTTTTCTACTTATTTTATTTCTATGTTGTCACATTGTCTCTTAAATTTTATAAAAATGGTAAAATAAAACATTTGATTAAAAATAAAACCATAGTAATATTAATTTTAATTGAAATTACAATATTAATTTTCGAACTTAACTTGATTAAAATCTTAAAGATTGTGTGTGTATACTGATGTGTACAAACATTTCAAAAATTGCAACGATCAAACATAAATCTCTCAAATGTTTGGTTTACAACAACAAATGAGGGCGTCTCGAATACACACGCCACCAGAATGAAAGCCTTGTTGTTGACATTTAGCGAAACATGTCTGTGATTGTCCTGGACAAGTCCCCGAAACAAAGCAAGTTGGACTAGCTTCTGCTACATTCAATTAAACGTTATTAGAAATATCATCTAATATATAAGATATTGTCATTTCAAATCTATGATAGAAATTTTCAAAACAAAAACCCTTCTAAAACTCACAACTTAGATAAAAGACATTTCGTTGGCAACATAACAAAATTTAGTAAAAGAATTGGTTTCTTACCAACAAATATCACCGAAGAAAGACACATAATTGCAATGGTAAAACAGAGAAGATTGATATGGATTGCCATTATATTTTGATTTGATAGATTGAAAATTTAGTCGTTAGAATCGACTATTTAAAGTCACAAGAGAAGTCGATGTTCATTACTTTTCTCTTTAAGGTCAAAAACCATAAATACAGTCAACAAAATTTACGTTTTTTTAAACATACATATAATAAAAAGTTAATGCATTAAATTTGCTTTTATAATATAATAAATAAAAGTAATTATATACTGTTAACAAAATTTATGTTTTTATTATATATGGTATATTTTATTTTTTTTACCCTTTCATCAAACAAATTTGAAATAATTTTATCCAAAAAAATTTGGTCATACATTGAAGATCATGTTTATTTTTCATTATTTTAATTAATTTTTATAGTCATGTTCAGTACAATACAAAAAAACTCTCTTGCAGTGTTATGAACATAGCTCAGTTGGCACGCATATTACATTATATATATATAGAGGAACAGAGTTCGAACTCCGGTCATCTCACTTATCCACATTAAGAGTTGAATTTCTAGCCACTAAAATATTTGAGCAAAAAAAAAACTCTCGTGCAAAATTTTAAAAAATTTAACAAGTAATTAATTAAATATTTTTTTTTATCTTTTCGACGTTGAATATTTTATATTTAATTCATCTTTTGTTTAAAATATTTAAACCTTTGTGGGAGGAATTATTATATGAAAATTTTGTTCTTCAGGGGACAGATGTGGGACACGATGTCTGGCACAACGTGTACACCAATATGACACAATCACGATGTCTAATCACTTTCCCAAGTTATTGAAATAAACAATAATCAGAAAGGATGTTGAAGGACCATTCAAAAACAATAACCTAAACTTTAAACCTTAGCACCAAGTTCTAGAGGAGGTATAAAACAACACAAGTAATGACTCACAAATAACTAGCTCTAAAACTAGAGATATTCCATTCTTGCTCGTACTTAAAGACGTCGTGTTGAGTATCTTTATATAGTGATGTGTTGAGTATCTTCATATAGAATTTCCTAGATGATTGCGTGAGGGTTTAAAAATATTTTGAATGGACAAATGATGGTGGTGTATGAAATAGCAACTAGTTTGTGTTGTTTCCTATGTTGGCTTGTAGAACACAAGATACACTTTGACAGAGAGGAACTTATACATATATATATAATTGATGGAGAAGAAGAGAAGTCACATTAGGCAACTTGGATTGAAAATGGAAACTAGGCAGTTGTAACGTTTATCCTTCCACTTAGGTGTACTTAATTAAGATAGAAGTTTGTTTGTTTTTTTTACTTGATTGTCTACCATTGTAAATATGGTGCCTTATCCCACTTAATTCATTCAAGAAAAGGGAGGACACATGGTTTACGGTTTCTTGATCATGGGGTACTAATGAGATCGATCAATTGCAAATTGAATACCAAAAGAATAGTAATACTAGAATGATAATGTGAGATCCAAGCAGCCAATCATTATTAATTTGAGGCAAATGAAATGAAAGGGCAGTACGCAAATTGGCTAATAAAATAGAATAAATAATTAATTAGATGAAATAGGTGTTCAAATTATCAAATAAAATTGATAGTGAAACCGAAATTAGTTCGTTTAATTATTTAAAAATAAAATAACAATTCAATAAACTTATTATAAAATAATTGTAAAATATTGGGATGTTACGGTTCAACATACATTACAACGGAATCTCAATCTTAGAAATTGAAGAAAAATACCTTATAAACTAGCTTCAAACATAATTATAATACAAAGTCAAAGATCAAATAGAAGTTGGAAGAAGATCTCATGCCATCAATGTTCATAGAAAATATTTCCTTATGAAAAGAAGAGAATGAAAAGATATATGGAAAGCATAAGAACGGTAGCCCTGAAGTTTGGCAATCAGGAAATTAAGAGACGACATTCTCAAATCAAAATCGCAACGGTACAATTCTTCATCAGCTATAAAAAGGAGTACGAGGAACCTGACAATATTTTGTACTAGAGACTGGTTTATTCAACCGAGTTATCCGATTTTATCCAATTTAGTCATGCAGTTCGACAAGTGAATCAATGACCCAGGACTCTCAAAAGCGCTATTGTAGCACTCCTGGGTTGTATGTGTTCCTTTTTGTGTTTGGTCTAGTCCAACCTGATATACGTGTTCTCTATTGCAATTTTTAATAATAGACATTGTTAAGTTTTCTACTTATTTTATTTCTATGTTGTCACATTGTCTCTTAAATTTTATAAAAATGGTAAAATAAAACATTTGATTAAAAATAAAACCATAGTAATATTAATTTTAATTGAAATTACAATATTAATTTTCGAACTTAACTTGATTAAAATCTTAAAGATTGTGTGTGTATACTGATGTGTACAAACATTTCAAAAACTGCAACGATCAAACATAAATCTCTCAAATGTTTGGTTTACAACAACAAATGAGGGCGTCTCGAATACACACGCCACCAGAATGAAAGCCTTGTTGTTGACATTTAGCGAAACATGTCTGTGATTGTCCTGGACAAGTCCCCGAAACAAAGCAAGTTGGACTAGCTTCTGCTACATTCAATTAAACGTTATTAGAAATATCATCTAATATATAAGATATTGTCATTTCAAATCTATGATAGAAATTTTCAAAACAAAAACCCTTCTAAAACTCACAACTTAGATAAAAGACATTTCGTTGGCAACATAACAAAATTTAGTAAAAGAATTGGTTTCTTACCAACAAATATCACCGAAGAAAGACACATAATTGCAATGGTAAAACAGAGAAGATTGATATGGATTGCCATTATATTTTGATTTGATAGATTGAAAATTTAGTCGTTAGAATCGACTATTTAAAGTCACAAGAGAAGTCGATGTTCATTACTTTTCTCTTTAAGGTCAAAAACCATAAATACGTCAACAAAATTTACGTTTTTTTAAACATACATATAATAAAAAGTTAATGCATTAAATTTGCTTTTATAATATAATAAATAAAAGTAATTATATACTGTTAACAAAATTTATGTTTTTATTATATATGGTATATTTTATTTTTTTTACCCTTTCATCAAACAAATTTGAAATAATTTTATCCAAAAAAATTTGGTCATACATTGAAGATCATGTTTATTTTTCATTATTTTAATTAATTTTTATAGTCATGTTCAGTACAATACAAAAAAACTCTCTTGCAGTGTTATGAACATAGCTCAGTTGGCACGCATATTACATTATATATATATAGAGGAACAGAGTTCGAACTCCGGTCATCTCACTTATCCACATTAAGAGTTGAATTTCTAGCCACTAAAATATTTGACCAAAAAAAAAACTCTCGTGCAAAATTTTAAAAAATTTAACAAGTAATTAATTAAATATTTTTTTTTTATCTTTTCGACGTTGAATATTTTATATTTAATTCATCTTTTGTTTAAAATATTTAAACTTTTGTGGGAGGAATTATTATATGAAAATTTTGTTCTTCAGGGGACAGATGTGGGACACGATGTCTGGCACAACGTGTACACCAATATGACACAATCACGATGTCTAATCACTTTCCCAAGTTATTGAAATAAACAATAATCAGAAAGGATGTTGAAGGACCATTCAAAAACAATAACCTAAACTTTAAACCTTAGCACCAAGTTCTAGAGGAGGTATAAAACAACACAAGTAATGACTCACAAATAACTAGCTCTAAAACTAGAGATATTCCATTCTTGCTCGTACTTAAAGACGTCGTGTTGAGTATCTTTATATAGTGATGTGTTGAGTATCTTTATATAGAATTTCCTAGATGATTGCGTGAGGGTTTAAAAATATTTTGAATGGACAAATGATGGTGGTGTATGAAATAGCAACTAGTTTGTGTTGTTTCCTATGTTGGCTTGTAGAACACAAGATACACTTTGACAGAGAGGAACTTATACATATATATATAATTGATGGAGAAGAAGAGAAGTCACATTAGGCAACTTGGATTGAAAATGGAAACTAGGCAGTTGTAACGTTTATCCTTCCACTTAGGTGTACTTAATTAAGATAGAAGTTTGTTTTTTTTTTTTACTTGATTGTCTACCATTGTAAATATGGTGCCTTATCCCACTTAATTCATTCAAGAAAAGGGAGGACACATGGTTTACGGTTTCTTGATCATGGGGTACTAATGAGATCGATCAATTGCAAATTGAATACCAAAAGAATAGTAATACTAGAATGATAATGTGAGATCCAAGCAGCCAATCATTATTAATTTGAGGCAAATGAAATGAAAGGGCAGTACGCAAATTGGCTAATAAAATAGAATAAATAATTAATTAGATGAAATAGGTGTTCAAATTATCAAATAAAATTGATAGTGAAACCGAAATTAGTTCGTTTAATTATTTAAAAATAAAATAACAATTCAATAAACTTATTATAAAATAATTGTAAAATATTGGGATGTTACGGTTCAACATACATTACAACGGAATCTCAATCTTAGAAATTGAAGAAAAATACCTTATAAACTAGCTTCAAACATAATTATAATACAAAGTCAAAGATCAAATAGAAGTTGGAAGAAGATCTCATGCCATCAATGTTCATAGAAAATATTTCCTTATGAAAAGAAGAGAATGAAAAGATATATGGAAAGCATAAGAACGGTAGCCCTGAAGTTTGGCAATCAGGAAATTAAGAGACGACATTCTCAAATCAAAATCGCAACGGTACAATTCTTCATCAGCTATAAAAAGGAGTACGAGGAACCTGACAATATTTTGTACTAGAGACTGGTTTATTCAACCGAGTTATCCGATTTTATCCAATTTAGTCATGCAGTTCGACAAGTGAATCAATGACCCAGGACTCTCAAAAGCGCTATTGTAGCACTCCTGGGTTGTATGTGTTCCTTTTTGTGTTTGGTCTAGTCCAACCTGATATACGTGTTCTCTATTGCAATTTTTAATAATAGACATTGTTAAGTTTTCTACTTATTTTATTTCTATGTTGTCACATTGTCTCTTAAATTTTATAATAATGGTAAAATAAAACATTTGATTAAAAATAAAACCATAGTAATATTAATTTTAATTGAAATTACAATATTAATTTTCGAACTTAACTTGATTAAAATCTTAAAGATTGTGTGTGTATACTGATGTGTACAAACATTTCAAAAACTGCAACGATCAAACATAAATCTCTCAAATGTTTGGTTTACAACAACAAATGAGGGCGTCTCGAATACACACGCCACCAGAATGAAAGCCTTGTTGTTGACATTTAGCGAAACATGTCTGTGATTGTCCTGGACAAGTCCCCGAAACAAAGCAAGTTGGACTAGCTTCTGCTACATTCAATTAAACGTTATTAGAAATATCATCTAATATATAAGATATTGTCATTTCAAATCTATGATAGAAATTTTCAAAACAAAAACCCTTCTAAAACTCACAACTTAGATAAAAGACATTTCGTTGGCAACATAACAAAATTTAGTAAAAGAATTGGTTTCTTACCAACAAATATCACCGAAGAAAGACACATAATTGCAATGGTAAAACAGAGAAGATTGATGTGGATTGCCATTATATTTTGATTTGATAGATTGAAAATTTAGTCGTTAGAATCGACTATTTAAAGTCACAAGAGAAGTCAATGTTCATTACTTTTCTCTTTAAGGTCAAAAACCATAAATACGGTCAACAAAATTTACGTTTTTTTAAACATACATATAATAAAAAGTTAATGCATTAAATTTGCTTTTATAATATAATAAATAAAAGTAATTATATACTGTTAACAAAATTTATGTTTTTATTATATATGGTATATTTTATTTTTTTTATACTTTCATCAAACAAATTTGAAATAATTTTAACCAAAAAAATTTGGTCATACGTTGAAGATCATGTTTATTTTTCATTATTTTAATTAATTTTTATAGTCATGTTCAGTACAATACAAAAAAACTCTCTTGCAGTGTTATGAACATAGCTCAGTTGGCACGCATATTACATTATATATATACAGAGGAACAGAGTTCAAACTCCGGTCATCTCACTTATCCACATTAAGAGTTGAATTTCTAGCCACTAAAATATTTGACCAAAAAAAAAACTCTCGTGCAAAATTTTAAAAAATTTAACAAGTAATTAATTAATTTTTTTTTTATCTTTTCGACGTTGAATATTTTATATTTAATTCATCTTTTGTTTAAAATATTTAAACTTTTGTGGGAGGAATTATTATATGAAAATTTTGTTCTTCAGGGGACAGATGTGGGACACGATGTCTGGCACAACGTGTACACCAATATGACACAATCACGATGTCTAATCACTTTCCCAAGTTATTGAAATAAACAATAATCAGAAAGGATGTTGAAGGACCATTCAAAAACAATAACCTAAACTTTAAACCTTAGCACCAAGTTCTAGAGGAGGTATAAAACAACACAAGTAATGACTCACAAATAACTAGCTCTAAAACTAGAGATATTCCATTCTTGCTCGTACTTAAAGACGTCGTGTTGAGTATCTTTATATAGTGATGTGTTGAGTATCTTTATATAGAATTTCCTAGATGATTGCGTGAGGGTTTAAAAATATTTTGAATGGACAAATGATGGTGGTATATGAAATAGCAACTAGTTTGTGTTGTTTCCTATGTTGGCTTGTAGAACACGAGATACACTTTGACAGAGAGGAACTTATACATATATATATATTGATGGAGAAGAAGAGAAGTCACATTAGGCAACTTGGATTGAAAATGGAAACTAGGCAGTTGTAACGTTTATCCTTCCACTTAGGTGTACTTAATTAAGATAGAAGTTTGTTTTTTTTTTTTACTTGATTGTCTACCATTGTAAATATGGTGCCTTATCCCACTTAATTCATTCAAGAAAAGGGAGGACACATGGTTTACGGTTTCTTGATCATGGGGTACTAATGAGATCGATCAATTGCAAATTGAATACCAAAAGAATAGTAATACTAGAATGATAATGTGAGATCCAAGCAGCCAATCATTATTAATTTGAGGCAAATGAAATGAAAGGGCAGTACGCAAATTGGCTAATAAAATAGAATAAATAATTAATTAGATGAAATAGGTGTTCAAATTATCAAATAAAATTGATAGTGAAACCGAAATTAGTTCGTTTAATTATTTAAAAATAAAATAACAATTCAATAAACTTATTATAAAATAATTGTAAAATATTGGGATGTTACGGTTCAACATACATTACAACGGAATCTCAATCTTAGAAATTGAAGAAAAATACCTTATAAACTAGCTTCAAACATAATTATAATACAAAGTCAAAGATCAAATAGAAGTTGGAAGAAGATCTCATGCCATCAATGTTCATAGAAAATATTTCCTTATGAAAAGAAGAGAATGAAAAGATATATGGAAAGCATAAGAACGGTAGCCCTGAAGTTTGGCAATCAGGAAATTAAGAGACGACATTCTCAAATCAAAATCGCAACGGTACAATTCTTCATCAGCTATAAAAAGGAGTACGAGGAACCTGACAATATTTTGTACTAGAGACTGGTTTATTCAACCGAGTTATCCGATTTTATCCAATTTAGTCATGCAGTTCGACAAGTGAATCAATGACCCAGGACTCTCAAAAGCGCTATTGTAGCACTCCTGGGTTGTATGTGTTCCTTTTTGTGTTTGGTCTAGTCCAACCTGATATACGTGTTCTCTATTGCAATTTTTAATAATAGACATTGTTAAGTTTTCTACTTATTTTATTTCTATGTTGTCACATTGTCTCTTAAATTTTATAATAATGGTAAAATAAAACATTTGATTAAAAATAAAACCATAGTAATATTAATTTTAATTGAAATTACAATATTAATTTTCGAACTTAACTTGATTAAAATCTTAAAGATTGTGTGTGTATACTGATGTGTACAAACATTTCAAAAACTGCAACGATCAAACATAAATCTCTCAAATGTTTGGTTTACAACAACAAATGAGGGCGTCTCGAATACACACGCCACCAGAATGAAAGCCTTGTTGTTGACATTTAGCGAAACATGTCTGTGATTGTCCTGGACAAGTCCCCGAAACAAAGCAAGTTGGACTAGCTTCTGCTACATTCAATTAAACGTTATTAGAAATATCATCTAATATATAAGATATTGTCATTTCAAATCTATGATAGAAATTTTCAAAACAAAAACGCTTCTAAAACTCACAACTTAGATAAAAGACATTTCGTTGGCAACATAACAAAATTTAGTAAAAGAATTGGTTTCTTACCAACAAATATCACCGAAGCAAGACACATAATTGCAATGGTAAAACAGAGAAGATTGATGTGGATTGCCATTATATTTTGATTTGATAGATTGAAAATTAAGTCGTTAGAATCGACTATTTAAAGTCACAAGAGAAGTCAATGTTCATTACTTTTCTCTTTAAGGTCAAAAACCATAAATACGGTCAACAAAATTTACGTTTTTTTAAACATACATATAATAAAAAGTTAATACATTGAATTTGCTTTTATAATATAATAAATAAAAGTAATTATATACTGTTAACAAAATTTATGTTTTTATTATATATGGTATATTTTATTTTTTTTATACTTTCATCAAACAAATTTGAAATAATTTTAACCAAAAAAATTTGGTCATACGTTGAAGATCATGTTTATTTTTCATTATTTTAATTAATTTTTATAGTCATGTTCAGTACAATACAAAAAAACTCTCTTGCAGTGTTATGAACATAGCTCAGTTGGCACGCATATTACATTATATATATACAGAGGAACAGAGTTCAAACTCCGGTCATCTCACTTATCCACATTAAGAGTTGAATTTCTAGCCACTAAAATATTTGACCAAAAAAAAAACTCTCGTGCAAAATTTTAAAAAATTTAACAAGTAATTAATTAATTTTTTTTTTATCTTTTCGACGTTGAATATTTTATATTTAATTCATCTTTTGTTTAAAATATTTAAACTTTTGTGGGAGGAATTATTATATGAAAATTTTGTTCTTCAGGGGACAGATGTGGGACACGATGTCTGGCACAACGTGTACACCAATATGACACAATCACGATGTCTAATCACTTTCCCAAGTTATTGAAATAAACAATAATCAGAAAGGATGTTGAAGGACCATTCAAAAACAATAACCTAAACTTTAAACCTTAGCACCAAGTTCTAGAGGAGGTATAAAACAACACAAGTAATGACTCACAAATAACTAGCTCTAAAACTAGAGATATTCCATTCTTGCTCGTACTTAAAGACGTCGTGTTGAGTATCTTTATATAGTGATGTGTTGAGTATCTTTATATAGAATTTCCTAGATGATTGCGTGAGGGTTTAAAAATATTTTGAATGGACAAATGATGGTGGTATATGAAATAGCAACTAGTTTGTGTTGTTTCCTATGTTGGCTTGTAGAACACGAGATACACTTTGACAGAGAGGAACTTATACATATATATATAATTGATGGAGAAGAAGAGAAGTCACATTAGGCAACTTGGATTGAAAATGGAAACTAGGCAGTTGTAACGTTTATCCTTCCACTTAGGTGTACTTAATTAAGATAGAAGTTTGTTTTTTTTTTTACTTGATTGTCTACCATTGTAAATATGGTGCCTTATCCCACTTAATTCATTCAAGAAAAGGGAGGACACATGGTTTACGGTTTCTTGATCATGGGGTACTAAT